>NC_139712.1:31587637-32187637 GCF_964188405.1 Protomyctophum parallelum | reverse complement strand
TCGAAACAATATCGAAAATGTTCTCAATCCGAGGGTCCCTGACACAATACATTATTAGATGGTGGTCCGCAGTCAAATCGATTTAGGGGTCATTGGCACAAAAAAGTTTTAAAACCATGATAACGTATAAACAAAAGTTTAAAATTAATAATTACTTAGTCACTTTCCACCACTGTGTGTGCGTATGTGCGTGTGTGTGTGTTGCAGACTTGCGTTTGCCCAGATATTGACTCAGTGGCTCTCTTGGCAGGCGCACAGCATCCATCTCTCACGGGGACGAGCATCTTTAACGTGATTAGACCAGGCTGTCTGAGGCGTAAGAGTGATTATGCACAACAAGTCATCTTAAAGGAATACACCAATGTTGTTGCAGAGGGATGTTCTAGTTTTTTTTTGCTGTTTCAGAGAGCGATTTTGTGTGAGGAGATACACAATGTACAGTCACATTACCCTTTTCTGCTCAGAGCCTCCTGTTTGAATTACAACTTATAAATCTATTACTTATGCACTAACAGTGTTTTTTTCCCCCTTCAAAATTGACTGTCAAAAATGACTAATTTTCAAAGTATATTATAGTTTTGGGTGCACTTCGTCCATCACATCAAAGAGATAATTAATGGGCGGAGCTTGGGGGGGTGCAGGGGGGGCACTGCACCCCCTGGCAACAAAAAAATAAAAATAAAAGAAAAAACCCTGCGTTAAGAGACCGGCATCACTATGGTTACAAATCTGCTGTAAAGCAGGTAGTCTCTGGGTGACTAACGTGAGTTGTGACTCTTACCGTATGTACATGCTGCTGTGTTGTTATCCTGCCGAAGCTTTTCAGTAAACTTTACTATTTTGATTATAATCATTGTGTGGACATTCGAGACATATTACAAAGATGCCCCCGCCAGCCCGCCCCTCTGCAATGAACTGCAGTGTCCAGGATTACAGTGTCCTGTCAATGCCGGTTGTTGTTGTAACTTCTGGCTTCTGACTGCATGTAGTTTGTAATCATCTCTCTTATCACGATATGATGACTCGCTGTACGGCTGTAGTGCATGTGTGTGCGCTGCTGTACTACCTAAATAACTCATTTTTAGGGTTTGGGCATTGTAAAAACGCTAAAATAATAAAATAAAGGTTAAAAAAAATCGGAGTCGCTCGCCAAGCTGTCGCACCCCCTGGCCTCAAGTTCAAGCTCCGCCGCATCGATTTGTAGCTACAGTATGTTTGAGATAGAAAAAAAAAATTCTTGTAGCTTTTACAAGGTCTTGTTTTGATTCCATCACACAATATCACTGTGGGCTGAATGATGTACGTACCTCTCAGCTAATGGTTTTTAGTTTTGAGTGGATTTACTTTCCATTATACCAGAGACATACCGTAATTATCCATCTCCTTCCATTTGTAGGCATCCACTTGTAGCTTTCACACAGTCGTACTTTTCATTCAATCACTCAATAGCATCCCTGGATGCATACCGCTCTACCGCTCAACTAATGTTCCATGAAAGCACAAACGCACAAAAAGAGTCCAACTCAATCATTAAAAAAAGAAAAAGAACATTCATATGAACACGTAAACACTTTCACCATGCCAGCCTGCCTCCACTATTATTCTCACAAGTACCTGGGAGTCTGGGACCCATGCACAGAACACTATGGAACACTATGGATACATCTATAGTCAACTCAACCCCTTCTTGGACAAGATCAAATGGTACGGCAGATACATTGATGATTCATGCATGATTTACACAGGATCTGAACAAGATCCTCATAGATTTTCATAATTTCATAAATTCAACTAATGATAATCCGAGACTGTCCTTGGAATACAGTAAAAAGGAAATAAATCTTTTAGACCTAAAGATATCGAGGGACGACAATGGCAATCTGCAGGTAACAGGTCATCTCGCCCCTTTTCCACCTCGCCCCACTACTCTACCTAGCTGTAAATAACAAACATAATTCATGTTTGTGATTATTTAAAAGGTATTATCATATTAATTTATCATTGTTAAGTTCACTCTGTATATCCACGGGCATAATAGCATGATGATGCCATTACAAAACATGGGCTACATGGAAGAAATGTGATTAATAAAACTAAATTAACTGCTAGAAGGTCATAATTTAACTTAATTAAGCAGTCCACGTCTCTGTGACATGTTGTTCTTTCTACATTTTACAGAGTATAGAGATCGACTACTATGCAATCAAATAAATCTGTATACAAGATAATTTCAGATTTCAGAGGGGGAGGGAAATAGTAAATTAACTGTTAACTACCTTTTTTTTTAAATCACGGGGGCGAGTTGGTAAAGGGGCGAACAGTCTCGTATCCAATCTGCATACATCCATTTACAGAAAAAGTAGTGACCGTAATACGATCCTACGAGCAGAGTTTCCATCTCTCCAGTCTTATCTCCAACATCCCCTGTGAACAGTTTCAAAGATTAAGGACCAACAAGTCACAGATATATGAATCACAGGTTCACTCATCGAGGCTACACAAAGCACATACTGCAACAGGCATACACTAAAGCAAAATCTCACGAAAGGACAAATCTGTTCCAGAAGAACACCCGTGAATCCAACCCTGGACAGTACCAATGCACATAAAATGAAGGACATTATAAATAATTACTGGAGCATTATACAGAGTGACCCGGATCTCAAAACTGCCTTTCCTCACCCCCCTTCTTTTTCTTTTAGGCGTGCCCCCACCCTTAAAGACAAGTTGGTTAGTAGTTACTATTGCACCAACGTAATTAAAGGTATATTCAGTGAATTCACTCAAAAAACCTTAGGTTTCGTTTTTGGCTGGGATCTAAGCCTTTCATCCAATCAGGATAGAGAGCCAAAAACGAAACCTAAGGTTTTTTGACCCCCAGGGGTTAACTGGGGACAGGGAGGAACTCCTTATATGGTCAGCACACTCTATAGTAGAGAGGATTATCACAACAAAACAAAAAATAAGTGATATTTGAATTAAGTGAAATCACGTGAATATACCTTTAAGACAAAGAGCTTTGTGGATGTTTTCAGTCAGATTAGAGGTTTCGCCAACTGCAACACGACTTTCGTTGTCTACAGATTGGAATGTGACTGTGGCTGCTTTTATATACTATATGTAGGATGAACTAAGCGCAGATTAAAAAATAGATTAGCAGAACACAAGTATATGCAATACGGAATGAAAACCCTGATTATCCCATGGCGGTACACTACAAAGAGGCTCATCATGCCAACCCAAGCTCTTTAACACAAAGAGATAGCCCTGAATGACCATAACAGAACCGTAACTCTGAGAGTGCACAAATGGAACCCAGTGAACTGTACGGGTTCAATTTGGTTTCATTTGTACACTCTCAGAGTTCAGGGGGTCCTTGAAAATAAAACGCTTGAGACCCACTAGTTAGTAGCCTACTAATGGACTCATAATGTGCCATAGTGTCAAATTAAATCAGTGTTATACATCTCCCGAAGAAAACCTGGAGACTAGACATTCAGTAATTGGGTATTATGATCAAAATAAGAACATTATAATGGTGTGTAAAACAGAAAATCTAAAATTTGTATCAAAGTAGCCTACTTGTACTTCCTTACTTTACATCACCGACTGTTTAATAGATGAAAGTAGACAGAGAGGTACAGTATAAGACAAGACTTGAGACCTCTATGTAAACATGAGCGTGACGGAATTCATGTGCTTCCCCTTTGAACACATTCCTCATGTTACCTTACATCACACTTCTCCTTAGGTGAACTCCATTAAGAGTGGATTAGAGCTCTGCTGTTATGGATCGCTAACCTGACAGCCATTATAACATGACCCAACAGGCCCAGTTACCACCATACACGTACAAGTCCATACGCCAAATGAACTGCAGCATTATAAAAGGAGCTGGTGTTGTTTTTAGGAGAGGATTTAGAGTTGAGACACAACAATGGTGTTATTATTTGTACTCTGTGTGTGTGTCTATACTCTGTGTGTGTGTGTGTGCGTGTGTGTGTGTGTGTGTGTGTGTGTGTGTGTGTGTGTGTGTGTGTGTGTGTGTGTGTGTGTGTGTTTTGAGGGCTATGGCCAGATTTGTGTTTGATTTGATTGGCTGCATGAGCAATGTGTGTACCGTGTACCCATAGTAATGATTTGATTGGCTGAGCACGGAATGTGATGTATAATGATGTATGATGATAAGAGCCCCCCACACTGCACACAAATGTGATTTGTTTCCTAGCACCATAACTAATGTTCATAATATGTACAGTATACATCTGCTGCTATGCTCATGCACCGTTATATCTTATCTCAGGGTTGTTTACTTTAAACATGTAGATGTATTATTACCTTTCCCCCTTGCCCTCCCTTCTTCTAATTCCCTTTCTTTTTTCTGTGGGAAAAGAAACGATACGATTGGGAACTATGCACAAAAACTAATTTCATCCACATTTTTACTTATAAATCTGTGATGTGACAATAAGGCAGATTCTACTACTGTACTACTGCTCTGGGTACAGTTAACGCCCTGAAATGTCCAGTGGTTGTGTCTCCGTATGGAACCACTGCTGGTCATCCAATTATTGACTTAGGAACAATGCGACAAAAACAAGAAAATATCCATGAATTCAAGTCTCCATGGGGTGAATCCTTTTTTTGGGTGAACTATCCCTTTAAAGTAAAAAAATAAAACTATCTGCTCCCTACAAGCTAGGTCATGAGACCATTACTGGGCTAAATTAGGTTTGCCTCGTCCTAATTTGGTGCTCATGAAACTCCACTGTTTTATTTTCTTCTCTTCATGACTTTCTACAGTGAGTGAATGGTTACAGTCTGTTTATAAAGCATTTGGTGTAGCAAATTGTTTACATACATACGTGCACCTTCAAACACACATACACACGAATGCATGCATGCAGGCACAAGCAAGCGTATGTGTGCAGACTGTGCACATACAGTACAGTACTGTAAATGCCAACACACTTTCATTCATGTACAAGGGGAGACAGCTACGAGCACATACAGTACATGAAGGTGTTTATATACTGTACACATACACTATACAGCTCTAGGTGGGTATGCCACAAGCTGCATTAATATTGTCACTGTTGGGTGGACAGTACAGTATCCTGTTAATATTTATATTGAAAAGAACCTGCCTTCCTGTGTTCACCCAATGTAGTTATTATTTAGATACATTGGTTAAATATTTATAAAACCCAAAGACAGACTTAACCACTTTCATGTTGGCATCCCTATTTTGCACATGGCATTATGGGCGTAAAAATACAAATATTTGCAGATATTTGAAAAAAAATATTAAGAAATTGCAAAAAATAGCTGATATAAAAGCTCACAATGCGTGTTGTGACGCATTGTTAGCTTGTATTAGATCAGCTATTTACACTGCTTTAGTGTGGCACTGTACGATGAGGGCATTAATTCATGAAGAAACATAACAAGATGAAATATAGAGAAACTAGGTTTCTGCCCCGACAGCTATGATGTGTCAGTATTCAGTAGAGAGCTAGACAGATAACCTGTGCTGCTCTTCAGATTCCATGAATGGCAGTTTTCTGCTACATTTCTGCACTGGTCAAAGGATGAGGCTGCTTGCTCCACAGACCGTTTGCCGCTGTACATGCTGAGCGTGTGACCGCGTACCGTCCAGGCAGCAGTGTCAGTGAAAGGATACTTGTGGTCCAGACAGTGCCATAGGCCTCGTGTTGCTGTGTCTGGGGGCCTTCCCTGTGTGCCTGGCCTCTCTGTAGTAACCTGTAGACCCATGAGAAAACCATGTCACCCCAGTGATGCACAAAAGGCCCTCTGAGCCGAGCCACGTATACCCAGCCTCGATGGAACCTCTCTTGGGGGGCCAGCTAGGCTACCGGTATATCCAATGACCCATACGTTTACACGGGACACCCTGGCCTCCAGTGGGAAAGATGGAACATCCTGTCCCAAAAAGCAAGAAAGTATTGCGAATTGCGATGCGTTGTGTATGCAAGCTCAGCGCGTCCGCTATTTTCGGCTTTAGGGTTAGTATGTTAGTATGTTAGTAAAGTAAATATAATTGGCCGTCAGTAAGTAAGTATCCAAAAATACAAATACTCAAGTATTCCAATAATTTACTTAGGCCTAATGTACTCAAGTAAATAATCTCTGTCGGGTGCAAACCTCCTATGTCAAAAACTGTTACTTTTCAGGATTCAAATAAAAAAATAGCAACAGTAGCAAATAGACAAGCTCAAAACACATCGCTTCGCACCGTATTTCGAGCTTGTGGATCTTCTGCTTTTGCACAACACTCGAGGAAGTTCAACGTCGTTTTACAAAAAAAAAAACACAAAAAGTTAAATATAAATATAGTGATAAGAGGTTATCTGCCCGACAGCAACGGAACATACTTCTTTACTGTCCGCTGCATTACCGTTCAGTGCAGCGACTCCCCCCCCCCCCCCCCCGCCCCGCCCACACACAGACCCTGGGCACGGTCTCACCATTACCATTTACATAAGAAAGAGGCACAGAGCCGGGCAAGGTCTGGCAGGCCAACCTGACCGTCTCCACTGGGACTCGCCTGCAAGCTCACCCAGCCATGCCGTCCATTCACTGCCACCCACAGCAGCCTCTCAATGCCCAGACCTTCCCCCATTCACAGAGAGCACAGATAACGGCCAGGTCAAATACAAAAAGATAAAGGAGAGAAAGAGATGGAGAGACAGTGGGAAGCATTTGTGCAAAGGGGGAGGGGAAGGGAAGGCGAGGGTGTGTGTGTGTGTGTGTGTGTGTGTGTGTGTGTGTGTGTGTGTGTGCGTGTGCATAGGGGGTTGTGGTAGTGGCATGATAAGAAGGCTACCGCTCACTGTTATTATTGCTAAACGTATTTCCTCTGCATCTATTTTTGATGCGGTGTTAAAATAAACAGCAGAGATGAAAAAGCAGAAACGATTGCACATTTGCAGAAAACATCAGCGCAGGGCGAACTACGTTACATTCTTGTCATGTTTGTACATGGGGAAAATAATAACTAGTCACGCCTCGAGCTGCCATTCTGTACTTAAGGCAATATGTCATTTTCAGTGGAAAAACTAATCTTTTTTTTTTTTTTTTTTTTTTTAGTCATGGCACAGTGCCAAAGAAAAAGTGCAAAAATATTTCCAAAAATGTCAAACCAGATCTACAAGCTCACAACGCATTGTGACACATTGTGAGCTTGTAGATCAGCAATTTTCAAATAGCCCAAGTATTACATAGGGCTTAAAGGGACATTTCACCGCTGGAAGAAACTCCAGTCACTCAATGTTAATAATATTTGTATACGCCTCTTCCGTCTCTGGGGCGTGTGTTCACGAAAGGGGGCAAAATCTTCCTGAGATTCCTTGCGAAACATAGTGGAAGCATGAGCGGAAGCTTGCCAAGCTTCCGCGTGCGTAACGCAAGTCCCGGAAAAGACGCGCTGTGATTGGTCAGTAGTCACTTGAGTGGCAGTGAGAGACATGGAGGAGTCGCATGAGTGATGTCATTTGGGCAGCAACATAGGGTAATTATTTATAATAAAATAAATGCTGGGGAAGCCTCAGTAAAGAGCTACGGTAGGGTGGAGAAGGCCAATCTAAAGAGGTGTGTTTTTAGTTTTTGTTTGAAACTGTTGGTGGAGTTGGCCTCTCTGATTTCCTGAGGAATTGTATTACCATAATTTTGGTGCATTTTGGTGGCTTTTTCTTTCGTGGTTTCTTTTTTCTTTTTGTGGCTAGTAAACCTGCTGTGGAGGATCTTAGTGGATGGAGTGTATGATGGTAAGCTGTTGAGTGCTCTGTAAACTATGAGTAGTACCTTGAAATCTATTCACTGGGAGACCGGAAGCTAGTGGAGGATGTGCAAGACTGGTTTGATGTGTTCTCTTTTCTTTGTTTTCGTTAGTAATCTAGCAGCAGAGTTTTGTATGAGTTGTAGTCTGTGTCTGTCAGGTAATTTTTGGTAATCCAAAAATGAAATCCATTTTTGGTAATCCTGTGAATAATAGAGGGTTGCCGTAATCTAGGCGGCTAGTGAGTGGATGATTTTTTTCAGCAGTTGTGATAGGAAGGGTCGTATGATATCTTGGCTATATTTCTGAGATGAAGAAATGCGATTTTGGTTATTTTGTTGATGTGGGATGTGAAGTTGAGGTCGGAATTATCTTAGGGGCTACCAGTAGCACCTATGTTTTATTTTCGTTTAGTTTTAATAGGTTTGCGCTCATCCAGTCGGTTACAGTCAGGTCCGGAAATATTTGGACAGTGACACAATTTTCATAATTTTCATTCTGGAACAGCATTCTTTGGACAGATGAAACTAAGATCAACCTGTTCCAGAATGATGGGAAGAGAAAAGTATGGAGAAGGCTTGGAACGGCTCATGATCCGAAGCACACCACATCATCTGTAAAACATGGTGGAGGCAATGTGATGGCATGGGCATGCATGGCTTCCAATGGCACTGGGTCACTAGTGTTTATTGATGATGTGACAGCAGACGGAAGCAGCCTCATGAATTCTGAAGTCTATAGGAACATTCTGTCTGCTCAGATTCAGCCAAATTCAGCAAAGTTGATTGGACGGCGCTTCACCATACAGATGGACAATGACCCAAAACATACTGCGAAAGCTTCCCAGCAGTTTTACAAGGCAAAGAAATGGAAAATTCTACAATGGCCGAGTCAATCACCTGATCTGAATCCGATCGAGAATGCATTCCACTTGCTTAAGAGAAAACTTAAGGCAGAAAGACCTGCAAACAAACAACAACTGAAGACAGCTGCAGTCAAGGCCTGGGAAAGCATCAAAAAGGAGGAAACCCAGCGTTTGGTGATGTCCATGGGTTCTAGACTTCAGGCAGTCATCGCCTGCAAAGGCTTTTCAACAAAGTATTAAGAATGAACATTTTGTTTATGATTATATTCATTTGTCCAATTACTTAAGGTCCTTTAAAATGAGGGGATTATGTTTGAAATTTGTTGCAATTCCTAAACCCTTCTTTCAATTTTGTTGTAAATACCCTCAAATTAAAGCTGGAATTCTGCACTTCAATTGCATCTCGAGTGTTTCATTTCAAATCCATTGTGGTACCGTACAGGGCCAAAATTATGAAAATTGTGTCACTGTCCAAATATTTCCGGACCTGACTTATCGCTGAGGCAGGATCTAGTTAATTGATTAATTTCTGAAGGGCGATACATAGATTAACTATTAACATCCCTATTTACAACACACAACAATTACCTCAACACTTTATCAGTAAATTACTGATAACAACAAAGCCAGTGCATTAACTTTAATGCACTGGCTTTGTCAGAATAATGTATTTATTGACAGATAAGAAAATAATATACAATCTCACAGAGTTTTAGGGGCTTATTTGTCACTCATAGTAGCTTAGTAGTCCATTTGGCGCAAACCCGGTGCCGAAATCAGCACTCGCTTATCTAACACAGCAAAGCAAACAGCCTTGATTAAAGGAATGAGAGGTTTAATATCCACTAATTATTTCCAGCTGACCTGATCCATTGTTCACAAGAATCCGTACCACAAGGTGCAGTAAGCTGTTTTGTGACAATACGTGTTAAATACCTCCATAATCTGATCATTGCTGCTGACTTGCTGAGTGACTATTGTTGAGTGATTATTCAGTAAAAGGGGACTCCCTGAATCTCCAGTTCTTTAGTACACTGTTTCCAAATCAGTGGGCCGGGACCCATCTGTGGGTCACGGTCCACGGACCAAACATCTAATCTCTTTTGGGTCTCGCCCTGAAAGGTTTTAGAACCACTGCTTTAGTAAACACTAACATGCCTATACAAAACATTTAGGCATTCATATTAATATATCTATACAGTAGCTATAAACATTAAAGGACCACTTTTCAAATTCATAATTGATTCTCACTAATGATCATGATAAAATTGCACAATTTCTTTCTACTCAGTCTGTGTCTCATAGGAGGGCTGTGGGCAGTTCAGAAACCCGTCCACCAGTGACATCATCGATGGGGAATCCAAGCTAATTGAAACTGCAGGCTTTTTATTCCTGAAAAGTTGCAATGCAAAAATGGAAGCCATCGTTCTCACGATAATAAAAATCTAGTTCTTCTTGTTGTTTAAAAATAAATCTGCCTAATGATGATGTCACTGGTGGACAGGTTTCTGAACTACCAAAGAAAGAAATTGTGGTATTTTATCATGAACATTAGTGAGGACCAATTATATGAAGATATGTTGAAAAGTGGTAAAGTGGTCCTTTAAACTACTAGTAAACACTTACTGTCATTACCTTTAATTAAGGAACAGCTGATATTATGGTTACATAGATGGCATACTAACTGTACCCTGGGTTCCAGATCTGAAATGTCACTTCGACTTGCGAAGTGACATTTCAGATCAGCGGAACACAGCAAATCCGGCTGGAACCCAGGCTACACTAACTGGCTTAGAGGTATGTTTTTACCTGATCAAAAGAGTGGTCCTCTGGATTGTCATCTCCATCCACTCCCACTCTACAGACGAAAAAATTACAGGAGAGTAAGAGAGAGAGAGAAATGAGAATCATTATTCTTTGCCACAAATGAAGCTGTGCAAGACGGATTACATTTGGCACGCAGACCAATTACTGAACAATAAAAATAAATAAAACAACTAAACAAGTCGACACAGCTTGAAGATGACCTTTCTGAAAGGTTTCTTCAAAACCAGCTTGCTCTCTCAAATCACAGTGAAAATGTCAGATGTCTACGCCTGTGGTAAACGACAAAAACAGCTTCAATTATGCATGATATTTTGCGGTGATTATTTGCTTGTCAAAGTCCCTGCATTGCTTCAAGGGACATTTGAGCACCTGGACCGAGAGGATAGGCCAACTTGCCGCTAGCTCCCTGGAATTGAAATAAAGTGACTTGGCGCTGGCCAGTGACAGATTATGGTGAACTGCACCAAAGAAGGGCAATATTATCTTGCTGTGCGTGTGTGTACGTTTGTGTGTGTACGTGTGTGCGTGTGTACACTGTACGTGTGTGTACGTGTGTGCGTGTGTGTACGTGTGTGCACGGCATGGACTGCTTCCAGCTTGCTCCCAATGATCCTCCTTCTGACCACAGCACTATCACTCTCCCCTTTCTCATCTCAACTCTAATCTACCATCGGCGGAGAGTTGCCACAAGAAACTTGATGATTCTTGGGAACTCACGTGACTTGATACAATAACATTTTCTTTGTTGTGACAGGCAGTAATTCATCATTTCTGCTTAGATAGCCGGGGGAGGAGGGGTCAGAGCATTTTGCTCAATTCTCACTCACACATTATGTGGTCCTCAGAGGAGCCACAGAGAGGCTGATCATCTGTTAATTGGGAAAAGCTGAGCATTAGTTTAGTTAGCTAGTTGGCAGTTGCTACAGGTGAGCATTTACCGGCGATTCTACAAATGCCTTCTAAATCAGTAGTTCTTATTGTTGAGTCAAAACTCAGAAATGGACAAAATCTGGTCAGCATGACATCTCACACCTCAGAAACTAACATCTCCCAGAATGCAGCAGCAAGATGGCTGCTCGTTACCTGATTAGGAGCACCTTAAAATGGAATGGAGCTTCATCTGAGCGAACATTTCGAGGTAACTGAAAAGCGGCAACAGAAGAAATTTCCTTTGTTCATGTCAGAGAGACGATGGACTTTCCTTCTCTCTGTTTTCAAAAGTGTACATCGGTGTTTGTTTTCAACATGAATGAAAAGGCCTCATGTTGGTATATGTTTTGTCGTATAATTAGACAAGTTGAGTCATCAAATCAATGAGGGGTTTTCCTTGAGATATGAAGAGAGTATGTGTTATTATAGTTAGAATCTGGCTTTTCAATATTATTATAATTTTTTATTATTGTCATGGGAATCACTAAAAGAGTGGTTTCTGTGATTTGTCAGGATGAGTCCGAAAGAGTGACTTATTTTGATATTGTGTCAATTTACTATGTACTAATGTTTTACATGTTTTATTAGTAAAACATGTAGGTTATTGCATATCAAAAATGCTCTTGTAACAATGGAGCTCCTGACATGTGTCTTGTTTAAATGTCAGTTATTGTACTATTTTCATTTTACCATTATTCATTGTTTAAGATTATTTATTTGTCAGAATAGTGATTAAATTACAAGGCAATTGGCAGCCGAATATGTACAGTGTTTAAGAGGTTTTAATTTGAATCTTCGTGGTTTTCTAGGGCTTAAAATGCGATTTTTGAGATATTGGTCTTTGCTGAGATATTGGTCTTTGCTTTTCATGTGAATCCAGAGTGGTTCATGTGAGGTTTTCATGTCTCCAAGAAGAGAGGTCCATGCATGATGTGTTCATAATTGTCCTGTAACATTTTTAGCCATAAGAGTTTGAAGTAACACAAAGAGAATTCTCCACTGATCCAAAATCTGTACTGTGATGCTGCTATTTCTGGTGTCTTGAATGTATAGTGTCCAGCTGAGGGTCAAGGGGGGTGTGAAATAATTATGGTTCCATATTTTATATTTATTTTGCGACAGACGTTTGATAGTCTGTCGAGGGGGGGATTTGTGGAATCTGGAATTCCATAATTCTAAATATTTCATGTTCTTGGGTGATCTTGTTTATTCTAATTATTAATTATGCAAGTCAGTTCGTCTCCAAGGCCTGTCTTTGTTCTACTGATATTCAAGTTCAAGATGGTTTGTTTATACTCCTGAGTCTCTTCCTGGAGCTATTTGTATGACAAAGGAGTTTGTTGACATGAAGGAACAGACTGGTTGATCGAAGGACTTATTTCTAAAGTGTATGCATCTTTCTGTCGACACCTATACTCATGTAAAATGCTTAAAGGTCAGTTGGGCTTGAGCCTTGTGTGTGGAGCACGTTGGCCATTCTGGCTGGCGTGAGCCTTAACCTGTGCTGTACTCTGAAATAAACAACAACATCTCATCTGCCGTCGTGCCGTGTCACAACTTTCTCCGGGGCTCTCCCAGTTAACAGTATTTTTGTATGGTAGGACTATATAGTGTACAATGGTAGAAACCAGATACCACACAAACACCAGATGCAAACAGCAAAGACAACTCTTGGGTTCTACCTCCAAAGACGACAATGGTCGGTGATTGTTTTATTTACACTTATGTATGCACTGCAGTACTGTTTGATGTGGTTACAATCTGGCTGCGTTTAGTAGCTTCAACTGCTTCAGTCTGAAGTGGGGAAGGAACATTAACTTGCTTGAGAGTTGGATTTCATTTATGTTTAAAAAATCAAAGTATCTTTACAAAAGAATAAGACCAAGTTAGAAATGTTAAAATGATTTAAGAATTTGAAAGACTACAAAAAATGTGGACAATTCATGCTAAAGGTTTAAAATGCCTTGTTCAATTAGAGCTTAAAGTTCAGCTATTTTCTTCAACTACTTATTCAATTTAAAATGCTAGATGTTTACTTAACTTGAATCATTAATCCAAGCTTAAAGGGTAAAGTAATTTGAAATGTTTAATAATTTGTTTAAAATGTTGACTTTAATAAGTTAATTTAAGACATTTAATTTAGGCATTCATTGTTAAAAAAAACACTTGTTAAAACCGTTTAAAATACTTACTTATTTGAAAATATATTTAATGTTGAAAATCAAGTGGTTAAAAAGAGAACCTGTTTTGAAAGGATTATCATTTGTTGTTTGGCAATGTTGTTAATCTTTGTTTTTTTGTGTTTGAAGGTTTTCAACCTAACTGAAACGACCAGCCAATCACCAATGAAGCCAACACTGAGCTTAAAAGTTGGAAAATAAAAAATCATTGGATTGAGTTGGAAATTGGAGTTGCGTCCTTTTATGTCCTTTGGAGTGGAACAGAGTTGAACTTTACACTTATTGTTATATGTTGAAATTATTCAACATTCAATATTTCTCAAAAATAGCAGCTTGCCTAATCCCCATCTCTCTCCCCCAATTTCATTTTAGGTCACATTGTCACCAAATACTTCGGTAGACTCGATGCGAATGGGCGGAGAAGTTGCGATTCTTGCATATTTAATTTGCTGCGGTTTGCCTTCACACTGGCTGTGTCAAGTGCAGCAAGGAAACGAAGCAGGGAATTTTATCAATGTGTTCAATTCAGAAAATACACAGTGAAAGCTATGGTGTTAAAAAATATACTTTGAGTAATAGTTAGGACTTTTGACGTGAGGGTAACGGATATACAGTGTGTAGTCGGGGACTGGACTGTCTGTGTGTGTGTGTGTGTGTGTGTGTGCCAGCCACTGTTCTTTCGGGCACATGAACGAGGCACAGCGGAGACGGGAGCGCAAAAATGATCCGAAGTTTACAATAGCTACTCCCAGAGTCCCATTGATGATCTGATCACCATATAGCCTACAATTATTATGCATATGCCATGTTAGCTATACAGTTTATAAATCATGCTGAGCTAAACATGTGTTTTTCATTTTGAAGTATTTATATTTAAACAAGATGAAGAATGTCTCCACTCGGATCCCCGCACACAGTGACAGCCGTCCATGTTTACGCACGACAGACAGAATATTCTGTACACTGCAGTGTTTTTTATGTGTTTCCTTTCCTTAAGCAATAGATGAATGTACTCGTCCTCATATGTCGATGAGGGCTTAATTCGGTCTCCTTATTTGACCACGTCACATGGTAACCTAACGGGACATCTTTGTACTGCGTGAAATGAATATCCCTTCTCCGTCTCCAACTGTGTTTAGATCCTTATCCGCCACATGATAGTTTGCTTAATTTCCTTTATTTGCTGCGGATTGCATTCCCACCTGCACCGAATCGTAATCAAGTGCGAAGCGAAGCCCCCGTTTTTGGCCGGAGTGGAATGCGGTTCTTTGATGCGCATTAGGATTCGAATGAGCCTTCACACCTGCCAAACAAAACGCACTTTCCGACAATGTGCATCAGGATTCGATTTAATCGCAGTAAAGCGTTCTGGTGTGAAGGTCACCTTACTTACTTACTTACTCCTCTTCGTCCCCAATGGGACATAAGGCTTCAATGAGTGCTCTCCATTGCATCCGATCCCTGGCAGCATGTTGCGCCTCTCCCCAGGACAGGTTCATCTGCTCAAGCTCCTGCGTCACAGTTCTGCGCCAGGTGGTCTTGGGCCTCCCAGCTTTTCTTTTGCCTGGTGGTGTCCATGTTAAGGCCACCTTTGTGGTGCAGTCCTGCTCCATCCTCAGTACATGTCCTAGACATCTCAGGCGTCTGTGTGTAATGTCCTTGGTAATGCTCCAGCTCCCTGTTTGTTTGTACAGTTCATTGTTTGATATTTTATTCGGCCAAAAGATCTGACATATACGTCTGAGGCATCTGTTGTGTAACACTTCTATTCTCCTAGTTTCTGTTTTGACCACTCTCTCCAGCTCTCAGAACCATACGTACAGCAGAACAGACTTGACATTGCTGTTGTATAGGAGCATCTTCGTTTTAAGGCTATATTGTTTTGATCTCCAGATGGAACGGAGTTGGGAGAAGGCACCCTGAGCCTTTCCCAGCCTTGCTTTGATGTCTTTTGATGCCCAACCGTCCTTACTGATAAGGCTGCCCAGATAAGTGAAACCTTCCACAAACTCAAGTGGTTTTTCATCGACAACGATGGGTTGTGTGGGGGTGGAGTTCACACACAACACTTGTGTTTTTGAGGTGTTAATACAGAGTCCGACCTGTCTGGCGAAGGTGTTAAGCCTGTCAGTTCTAGCCGGCATAGAATACAGTAAACTGAAGGTCATCTTACTGTATTCTATCAAATAAATGCAGAAAAAGCTGTGTCGTATCGTGAGTTGAGTGTATCGTTGCATGCCTACAAGGTGCAGTAAACTGTTGTTTTGTGACAATACGTGTTAAATACCTCTATAATCTGATCATTGCTGTTGAGTGACTGTTCTATCAAATAAATGCAGAAAAAGCTTTATCGTGAGTTGAGTGTATCGTTACATGCCTACAGGTGCAGTAAACTGTATTGTTTTGTGACAATACGTGTTAAATACCTCTATAATCTGATGATTGCTGTTGAGTGACTATTCCGTTGAGATGGGGGCTAATCCCCATCTCTCTCCCCCAATTTCCTGGGGGAGAGAGATGGGGATATAAAATAATGCAGATTGCAGATGTATGTCAATTATTATTGTCATAACACACAGGTAACTTTGCGATAGCGCCGTCACTGTGCATCTACAGTGTTTTCTGCGTGTGGGTGTTCATGTGAGAGTGCAGGTGAGTGTGCATGTGCATGCACACCTGCATACATCTGTTTGACTTTGCAGACGCAAAGGCTTTTCACTGAGAGGCCCCTGCAATCACACAGCAGACTGGAGATTCACATCAGAGCATCAGAGCACTGCGATTACTGTAGATGTTCTGTCTTCTCCCTTTTCCCCTCTTCCTTGCTTAATTCCCCCTATCATTCATTATTCCTCTGCATGCCTTTCTTTTCAACATAGATTTTCCACCTCATCCACCTTGCACATGTATTCTTTTGCTTTTGTGTGTGTTCAATACATTCTTACTTTATTGAATCAGTCAGATTGCAGTTTTACATGCAGGTGTGTAAAGCAGTGGATGAAATATTCTTCCCTGTGTGTGCTCCATCGTTTTGTAGTATTCCATGAGAAGAGAGAGGACAGAGGTAGTGTGATAATCTGTGAAAAGATATAGAAACCGGTTAAATAGAATGAATAAAGATATACACATATGTGTTAATGGGTCCATGGTACAGAAGTGCCATTGGGAGAAGATTAGGGGAGGCAGGCTGGCATGGCGAATGTATTTCCGTGTCTGTATGAATTAAACGTTTTAGAATGTCTGTTATCTGGCTGGAAGGGCATAACGGCTCCCACGGTGGGTTTGGGATGATACAATGTCTTTCCTTCATGAATCATCAGTTTAGAGTTAGAACATCATTCAGCCAGGGATTGAGTGATTGAATTAAAATCACTGAATGTAGTGTAGGGGGGGAAGGGGGGAGAAAAAAGAAAGACAATCATCTGCGTGTTAGACCGGGCATTTTACCTCAAGGTAACAGAAATAAGTGTGAAATGAAATAGTATGACAACATTGTCAGAGAGACGGGGGAATTTATTTCACACCATACAATCTACTTTCCATTCTGGGGAAATGATTCCAAGATAGAAAGCAGAAAGTACAACAGAGCAGCACATGCTTTGTCTACAAAGCATGGAGGAGGCTTGCCAGGAAAGACTTCTTTCTCTGGCTCCAAGGGCGAAAATACAACCTCCTGGAAGAAGCCCTAGAACCATTCTACAGCTTCCATATTCAGCCTCATCATAGAGCTGTTCCAAGTCTGTCTAGACTCTCTCTGAAGCCAACATGGTCTACTTTCATATGCTTATAGGCAACTGCGTGTTGCACCTTGCATACACCCATGAGGGTTAGGATACTTCAAGTTTACAATTTAACAAATCATAATTATTGTGTTATTCTGCCTCAAGTCAAGACCTTATGATTTCCTCCCCACTATTTAATTTTGTATAGTTCAACGTTATTACACAATTATGGTTCCTGGTCAAAAGTGATAGTGCCATTTTAACCAAAGTATATCTCTCTCGCACGCACACGTGCACACACACGTGCACACCACACACACACACACACACACACACACACACACAAATTAAATGTTTAGTTTATTTATGTCCACATAAACAGAAGGACAAGGATGCCTGGTACAAAGGACGTAACACTGCCAATGCAGTCAGATTAGGATGAGATCATGGATAAAGGAAACAACGCGTCCTCCAAATTGAGTAGCTTATAATGGCTGATACTGAGCAGTACTTTGCTAAACTGATTTAGAAGGCTACTGATTTAGAAGGCTTTTGTAGGATCGGCCTGAAGTGAATTTCGTATTTATCGAGTGATTTGAACATTTACCAGGATCACTTTCAAGTAAAAGTAATTTGCTATTGCTTACTCAGCCATGTGATGTCCTGTTGTCATCATATCGTACTTATCCTACTTATCAATCTCTTATTGCGTCGGTGTTGCCAGGACAAATTCCAGCACGTTGTGTATTTGGAACAGGCGTGATTCCTACTTCCTAGTCTGTTCATCCATCCGACCACCCATCCATCCATTCATCCATTTCTCTCACTCACAATCAGCTCCTCCTCATTTAGCTTCTCATCAACATCTCTACATTTATACACCCCTTTTCGGATCTTCCCTTCCTCTATTTCATGCCATCCATCATTCTTCTCCCCGGTAATTTCCTTTTCAATATCAATTTGCAATCACTCGTCCTTACACAGCCCTCTTCCACACTGCCAGTTAAGGGTGACAAAAGGTGAGAAGAATGAGGCTGTGAGGAGGAAAGACAGACCCACTGGAGCAGTGATTCTCAACCTGTGGGCAGAGGACCAGTGGGCCGGGAGGGTATTTCAAGTGAGCCCCCAAATAATTGTCAAAACACAATTTACATTTAGGCATTTAGCAGATGCTCTTAATCCAGAGTGATGATGCACGTGATCACAACATCTACTCCACCGTTCACTGTTCCCGTTTATATTTGGAAAAACCCCTGTATCTCACCTTGTATGTTTTCCTCAGCAGAGACATTATTTTGAACAGATGCTAGGGACTGGATGGTCAAAATTATTATTATTCGTGCATTTACTCCGGCAGTAAATGAGTTAAAATAAACGTGCTCTGAGAATGCTAATTAACTCCACTTGCATGCATGTGTTAAGTGGTCAAATGGGTGGGCCGCCAATGCTTTCAGGATTTTCAAGTGGGCCCTGACTCACAAAAGGTTGAAAACCACTGCACTAGAGGGATCTGGGGTCTCTAGGTGTAATTCTGTGAATACCGTATACAGAAGTGTATACAGTACACTGTGACAGATCAGGGGATTTAAATGTTTACCACACACTTCATGGATGTGTTCTTGAGATTTGCAGCCAATCACAACACATTTCTAATTTTAATTCTACCTGTGAGTAGGGAGTGTTGGCTGATGAATGAATATCAACATCCTAATACATCCTAATACTGGGGGGTCAAATTAAGACCCCCCCAGTCAAAAAATACTTTGTTTGGAGGAGTAGGACTAAGGCCCTATACGTCCTCTCTGGGGACTAAATGAATATCAACATCTTAAAACCAAAATGTTGAATTGTGGGTTTGAGCTCACATGCCCTTAAGGGGGGGTAACTACCTGGCAGTGGGGAGTGTTGGCTGCATGGGAGGAGGAGTAGGACTAAGGCCCTCTCTATTGATGTGTATAAATAATGGATCGTGTAAACATTGGAGTTGGCATGATGAAAGTCCAAGAGGCGAAACAATGGTGCCGAGCCGAGGCATCTAAATGCATCAGCTGTCAACTGAAAATAAATAAAAGTCGGTTGGATTTGCATCATGTCTATAATTAGCAAAGTTACAGTTTGCGGTGTGTGTGTGTTGACAAATGTTGGGCACATACATATTTCATTTTATGCTTTGAACTATTAATTGATTCAGCATGCATTCTCAAGACATATACGCACGCTTTAATCCCGGCTGGTAAGTCAGCCTGACTTGAGATAGAGCGGACAGAGCGGACCTCCCACAAAACAACTATGGAAATAGACAAGCATGAGTGTCTATTTCAAACGATAAAAATATGGAATCGGGCCCATTGTGCTGATCATTGAACAGATTACAAAAGGACAACTAGGAAAATAGGAGTAGCCTACAGCAATAAGAAAATAATATCTTGCAACATTTCTCATTGTTCTGTTGTAGTAAACACCAGATAGATTACCAGGAAAATACGAGTATCTGGTACCACCCGCCTATATGGAACAAACATGGATTAATTCTCTTTCTACTGCACTGCCGTCAAAGTGTGGAATGCACAGACACCATCCATTAAAACAATCTATCTTTCAGGAGACCAAAGGGGGAGGTAAACTCACGTCTCCCATAGAAAGCACTGCCTACAGTTTTTTAATCCTCACCTTTTCTACTCTGTACTTAGCGTTTTATATTTATTGATAATATTGTATTTTTGTGTTATTCTTTATGCTATGTTGATTGATTGTAGAACCACAATGGAAACAAGTCCCCAGGACTTTTTGTGGGGGGTTATCCTTTTAGCTCAAATGTCTGACTGTACCTCATGCCGTTTACATTTCTGTCTAATAAAGTATTCATTCAATCAATCAAAGCACAGTTATGACTATTGACTACAGTGCAAATGCGCAGATGCAACACGTGATAGCAAGCATTAATGTATCCTATATTAAAATATTAAGGTCTGTTACAATGAATATAAATGTTATCATTATCCTATGGTTTTGTTACATGCACGTAGATCAGGGTTCCCCAATAGGCGGCCCGCGGGCCATTTGTGGCACACAGAGCGCCCCCTTTTTTTTTTTTTTTTTTTTTTTAAGGGTCCCAGATATAAATGGCATTAAATGGGGGTCAGTAGCCTATGCATGTCAAACTGGGCATCCTTTTCAAATGGGGTCTTGCCCTGAAAATGAATTTTCAGGGCAAGACCTCGACCTCGCGCGTGCAGACTCGGCCCCCAGCCTGGTACGCTAGTCAAAATATGGCCCTTGAGGAAAATTAATTGGGGAACCCTGACGTAGATGCTTGATGAACAATACAGTCTAGAACAGGGTTTTTTAACCTTTAACCTGTAAAAACATATTGAGACAGAAATCTCTTTTTTTCTGGTCAAAGTGCTACATTGTTGTATAAATAAGTCGATAAATATATGAGCCTAACACAGAGGCTAGTCCGAACATGTGCAAATGTTGGAGTGTACGTAAGAGGTGATTATTTTGTAACTTCTCAGGGGAATTTTCAAAGCCAATTTTAGGCTGCAGGTTGTTCCACGACCAGGGACCAACAGGGGCTCCTAAACAGGGGGTCCGGGGCCCTTAGAGTTACTACAGGGGGGTTCACCAAATCTTTGTGTGGTTGGTATTCCTAGGCATCCCTATTCTGAGGGGAACATTCGCTAAAAATAGCAAAATCACAGTGTTATAATATGTAGTGGGGCTTCATGTGTCTCTCAGCTTAGGGATCCTTGGACTAAAAATGTTTGACGACCCCTGGTCTAGACTACAGTATAAAACTATCGCTATGACTTCCTCAGCCTGTGTGCTCTGAGTGCTCCCCAGAGCACAGCGCTCAGAATTAGCGTGAATTAACGACCTGAGAGAGCGATGAGATCAGAGCATTTTTACCAGTGCACCCTAATTAATTAGCTCCAGCTCCAAACATGAATTCCCCATTTTATTTTTAGATGGCTCTCACACGGCACACCCCACCCATTCCAAAAGCATTTTCAGCGAAATTGCACAAATAACATAGGTGACTTATTTTCTTCTTCTTTTTCTTTTTGTATAAAAAATTGTCTACTTTTTACAAAAGGTGACACGTTTGCATGCCCGTATTTTTCCGCAAAGGTCTCGTTATCGCCTATTCGCCTCCACCTATTCTATCCGTCCTCCCCTCTGCCTGTCGTTTCTTGCATTTCTCATTTCGCATTCCTCTTATCTTCTCTCTGATCTGATCTCTGACTGTCTTTATTGTCTCCTGCTTCCCTCACTTACTCATTTCCATAAACAACTGTCAATCAGACCATGATGCCCCTCAGGGCTTGGTGCTCGGCCACTTGCTTTCATACTGGAATGAAAGGAATGTGGCTACCAGTGCCATGCCCTCCAAGAAGTTTTTTTTCGGAACTCCAGCAGCTTGGCGTGTCGATGGTCATTCGCCTTGCGCTCCCACGTGCATGCACAGCACATCGATTTCCTCCGTCTGGCGAGCTAGGGTGCCTAGAAGCGCTCCCAGGTGAGCGCCCTGGCGTTTTCAGTTGGGAAAAAGAAAAGCCTCAAGTGGACACGGCTCCTTATCTCTACTGCAATAAGTCCTAATTCGGTCTAGAAACACTTATCCACTACACAACAAAACTATTCCTTCAATATCATTACTCCATCGTTACCCCCTCCACCCAAAGCAATAACCTTGGAGTTACCCTCTACCCCACCCTCTTCTTCATTCTTGCTCCCTGTCAACTAGATCAACAAACCAGACGTGCATCCCACCTCTGAAACATTGTTCGACACAAACTGGCACACCGGCTCAATTACTACAACAGCCGCCGCCTTCGTGGCACCATGACCAAAGTCTTCAATAAACTACTCTGCTGCCCACCTGCTAACTGGCTGCACACCATTCCTCCTCCATGACCTTCACTGGCACCCACCAAGACATCCAGACTACATTTTACAATGTGCGTTATTACTCACTACCTACAAGTCCCCTTCAGAGAGAGGACCAATCACCCAACTTAGGGCGATAGGGCTTTCTCAGGTGCTGCCCCCTCTCTGTGGAACTAACCCACATAAAAGCTGCTCTCTTCTTTTAAACACGTGAACCCCAGCATCCGTATACCGGGAAGTAGCCAAAGTACTAAGTAGCCAATCTACAAGTGCTTGTAGATCAGCTATTTTAGCGAAGAGATTTGGTGTAGACGAAGAAAAGCGGTCCAAGTACAGAGCCAACTCTGGTTTAAGTGGTTAAAACCACAAGCCAGTTGAAGCCTCAGCTTCAGACTTGCCTTCGACAGCTAATTCTGTTTATGTTGTTTCACCGTTCCATGTGAATTGGTTTTAGCGCAACTATTTAGAGTAATTTTGCTTTAATGAAGTCATTTGTCTCATTTATGTACAGCATATTTGAGTATCAAGAAAAGCGCTCTAAAAGTCTGATGTATTATTAGTATTGTTATACATATTATTACTTTCCGCCTGGATACACATCTGCCATCCCCTGTTTATCAGAAAACAGAAGACAACAGGTCTGGAATAACAAATGGGACCTCGAGTACAAAAAAAGGTGGTGGTGGTGGTGGGATATGCCTTGAAATGTGCCATTGTCCGACGTTTTGTACCAGACATCATACAGCAGGTATCAGCAGCAATGTGGACTGTGGAGCATGCATGCCTCCTGTTTAGGTTGAAGTGAAGGAGGTCTTGTGTGGGTGCATGGTGCGGGTTTATGGGGACAGAGGGCATGCTGTGACAGGCACAAAACAGCCCTGCCGGCATCACATCAACACCAAGCAGAAGCCCTCAGCCGGCTCCGTTATGCACCGCTGACAGAGACGAGCTCTGTCACTGATCGATGTTGACTGAGAGAGAGAGAGACAGTTAGAGAGAGAGAGAGAGAGAGAGGTGGACACGGCAATGAGAAACGACCATCCATTATGTCTAACAGGACACTGAGAACACTAACAGGCGCTTCCAGGTTTTTTTTTGCAGGTGACTGAGTGTGTGTGTGTGCATGCGTGCGTGGACAGATAGCAATTGACTGGATGAGGGATAGAGCAAGAGATGGAGAGAGAGAGCAGTGGTAGCAAAAGTACTCACATTCTTTACTTAAGTAAAGTAGTTTTCAAATAATTGCAGTGTAAAAAGTATTTTTTGTTCCTCTGAGATGTAGGCTAGTGGAGTGGAAGTAAAAGTACGGAAAATTGGAAATACCTAAAACTTTTACTTATGTACAGTGGCAGTGCTGAAATGTACTTAGTTCCTTTACACCACTGGTGTGTGACATAGATGGCACGTGAGGGAGTGAAAGATTGACTGGGAGAAAGAGAGAGAGCAAGAGATAGAGAGAGTATGAGAGAGAGAGAGATAATATGAGAGAGCCACAGAGCAGTGGAATGTTTGTAAGTGTAAGGACATGCCAGCATGTGTCTCTGTGAAAATGCCTTGCTCTGGCTGTCAGCCAATCCCATTCTCACACCCTCAGCCATCATCACATCCCCCTGCCCAGCCACCCACCCTTGTCTCTCCGAATGTTTCTGTGCTCTGTTGCCTTTTACACAATCTAACGTGAGTGCGAAATCCGAAATGAAAAGAGCACGTTTCCGAAAGTGAAAGTGGCATTTGTTTTCACACAGCGGAATCTTATTTCAGCGCCTGTAAGTTAATGCCGCCTCACCAAGATGAGAAATTAGTAAACGTTCCTCCACAACATTGAAGCATAAGCCATACAGTAGATACGATACAGTAGAGAACGCTACTGTAATAACCCTCCATGGGATTGGGAATGTGTGTGAAGCTCTTCTTGTGTCCCAGTTACACAAACCTCGGAACAAGGCGGAGTCCACTCACACCTCACATAACAAAAGACAACTTAAAGAGACACACACAATAGAAGTAACCCAAGCTCTGGGAGGCTGTTTGTCCTTTCTGCGTCATACGCTATCTCCTGCCTGTCATCGATTCCCTCCCATAGTCTCCCCAAAGCACAAAAACAACGTATAGCATCTTTGCGCTATGAATGAGCCTAGCGGTATCGTCTTCGCCAAATATAAAAGGCCTCTGAGCTTGGTGATGCTATCTCAGCCTCTGTGCTCCTCTGGGACTGAAATATCCCTGGACACATTCCAGGCTGACACACAGGGGACCTTGTGCTGACAACCTACCCAGGGCCTGTGAGGAGGTGTTGCTATTAAAATGAATATGGTGGTGAACAGGCATTGTCTTCTGCTTCCGCTGACAATTTAAGGTGGCTCATTGCAGAGCTTTTGGCACAGATGTATTCATTTGTATATATTTATGCATACACGTATATATTTACATATTCTTTCTGAATACAGAAACAAGCACAAACTGTAAAAACAAGCTGCATGGACAGACTGGAAAGCTCTTCGCCAGGCCAGGTGGCCAACCCAGGGCTGTGTACGTCTTGGGTTGCAGCAGTCAGGCCTGTAGAAGCTGTGGGGGTAAATAATGATTCTGGGACATACAGAAAACTTTCAGCCTTGTGGCGCCCCCTACGGACAGACGTGAAAGCACTTGTAGATGTATGCTGTACAGTGCGGACAGCATGCAATTCAAATTTGGGGTCGATTGGATGTTGTTTGTAAGATATAGGCCTATGTATTTTTTTTTTAAATATAATAATAAAAAGCTGCTTGATGCATATTCTCGGGAGTCAGGAGTCATGTACGTATTTTGTTGAATATTAGTAAAAATACATTTCTGTTTTTGAAACATAGGTTTAAGTGAAATTATAATAGATTTGATCAAAATAGAAGGACTTCTGTTCAAGCCAGGAGCGAGGAAATGAAACATACCCACTGACCAAGGCGTAGTGTACAGAAATAATTTGGTTTCGTTTTGTTTATCTTCTGTTTGCAAGAATAAATGTGACCTGTTATGGTTTTGACAGCTTTGACAAAATGTATGTGCATACCGTATATCTGCCAAAATGATAATACAGCTTGAGTACTTATTTCCATTGTTGTGCTTTTGAGTAAATTATGTGTAAACTGAGAAGTCAGAGTCAAGTGGTAATTTCCTGCACCCAAGCTCCAAGAGAAAAGCTCCCGGCCTTTCAAGACATCGCAATACGGAAAGTGCGTGTGTGTATGCTGTATAATGTTCATGCGTGTGCTTGTACACGTTTTTGCCTACAGCATTGTTATGACTGTCAGTGGGGGGTTGATATGGGAGCGTTTGCTGCGCTGCAGGCGCAGTGAACAAAGACATTAAGGAGGGAGGGGGAGGGGAGGGGGATCAGTAATAAAACAAAACAAAAACATTCATAACTCAAGTGAAATGATACAACTAATTTATGCAGCATTAACAGTAACTTGGAAGCTGGAGTATAATGGTGGTGTGGTTAAAATGCTGTGATGCTAACGATTCACTAACTTACTTGTCTATATGCTTATTGGGTAGAATGTCTCCGACTAGAGCCGATTTAAATCGGCAGCTGTAATAAACAATGTAATCCAATTAAGGATACTCAGAAGCATAATACTAAGCAGCCATTAAGACATTTGAATACCATGACTCGTCCAAAACCGCTCTCAAAGGGCACCTACGGACGGCTGCAATTCAAAACTGGCCCCCGTAAAATCGGAGTCCCCCTTTCCCCTTACTCTATAGAAGTGTATATTTGTATGTCTATAAATGTTCTGATTAATTGAAAATGGTGGACCCTATTGTAAACAAGTGTAATGCTTTATGGTGTCGTCCACAGTTAACAGTTTTTGTATTGTAGACAGTACCTATTTGGCATACTGTTAATAAATACTTGAATGAATGAATGAATGAATGAATGAATGAATGAATGAATCAATCAATCAATCAATCAATCAATGAATCAATCAGGCTGGGTAAATGATAGGGAAATGACGCCAAGACAACAACCCTTTTATGCTCTGAATACAGTATGCCTTTGCCATACTGCTCTGATAGGACTAGGAGGTTGTCCTGGGTGTGTGTGTGTGTGTGTGCGCGTGTGTGTCTGTGGGGGGAGGGGGGGCTTGTGTTCAGAGCAGATAAAGACAGAGGGTCTCAGAAGGACTGTGTTTTCACTGGACTGTAAAGTCATGCTTCCAGTTTCCTGTTTGCAAATCCCATGGAGATTGTCGCACGGGGAACGCATGAATATCACATTTGTTACATCTTATGACAAGACTGAAAGTACATGCAAGCAGCAGTTAGTTGTGGAAATTTAAATATGACGTCATTACTATTAATATATAAACAAATAAAAGATATGCTGCAGTGTGTAAGTCCTGCAATGACCTGTCCGTAACTCCTGCAATGACCTGACCGCAGGTCATACAGAATTTGCTCATCCAAATAAAGGCTGAACTAAATGGGATTGATTGTCCGGAAGCTTTTAATGCAGTGGCGTGTGAGTCCAGGGCTGAACCCTGCACTGTGCCCATGGCATGGACGAGCAGCTAAAACAGAGAACAATACAGCGTAAGCCTCCATCCCAAATCTCACTGTGTTGCAAAAGTAGTCCATATATGGCCAAGTGTATGACTGTTAACTGAATTTAGGTCATTCTAGAGAGTGAGAGTCCCACTCGCTCTGCAGCTTTAACCTAAATTTCAACATCACTTAGCTGGGGTAAAAATAAAGTTGCCAGTGGTGTGTGCGTGTGACTGCGTGTGAGGGAACATTTGCATTCTATATTCATCCACTTGTGCTTCAGTGCTTTACCAATATGCTGCACTTACATGAATGGCTGTTCCTGCATGTTCTGTTATCGGTAAGAGCAACGTCTCAAAGTTGAGTTCTGAGGTGGATGGTCCAAGCTTTCATTGTACATTATCTTACTAGACCATTTAGACACCTATAAATAACTATACCTTTCAATCAGTTGTTGTTTCAAAGATTACAAAAATGTTGCTATACTGTACATAGCAACATAATCTTTTGAATAAATATTAAAAAAACATCAGAAAACTTTAGACAGCGTAGAATCGGCCTCAGGTCTAAATGGGTTAATAACGCACAGAAGTGGCTTCTCCAATGAATGCCACGGCAACTTGGAGACTAACTTAAATCATCAGCCAAATGCCCTCTCACAGCACGGCGAATGATGACGTTCATCACACCTGCGCCGTTTTGGTGAATCTTTGCCGTGTGATGCTACATACTTCCCCACACCCTCTTAGTCGTTCATGTATTCTATAAGAATGGGAAGAGCTAATTTGAGAACAGCTGAGCAAAGACTGTGAATATGCAGTGACTAATGCTGTCTCTCTATAGCGCACTCACGCACGCACGCGCACACGCACGCACGCAAGCACGCACGCACGCACGCACGCACGCACGCACACACAGGTTCCTTCTGTGAATGGTCTTCACCAAGGAAGCCGACAGCCATTAGTTCGTTTTTCTCTGCTCCTCAAACGGTGTCAGTTAAGCAGGAAAAGGATGGAGTCTTCTGGCGCTCAGCAGGCTGGATCCCTGCAGGGAGCCAGGGACAGTTGTGTGTGTGTGTATACGTGTGCGTGTGTGTGTGTGTGTGGGGTTATTATTATCATCTTCACACGGAATTAATTTCCCGCCTCACACCGGTCACCTGGATCTCTTGCCAGGCTATGGGGGAAACATCCTCCATTTAGTCTGGGGAACGGAACCAGCCATGCTAGTCTGTCTCAGATGGAAACTAGTCATCCGTGCCATATGCTCCAACAGCCGCTCTTCTCCTATGGGTAGATCACAGCTAAACTGTGAGGTCCCCACTAACAACTGCATCATGTGATCCGCAAATAGACCTAGTACAGCTCCACCTGTCTGTTCTGTGTACAGCTCCACCTGTCTGTTCTGTGTACAGCTCCACCTGTCTGTTCTGTTTACACCTCCACCTGTCTGTTCTGTGTACACCTCCACCTGTCTGTTCTGTGTACAGCTCCACCTGTCTGTTCTGTTTACACCTCCACCTGTCTGTTCTGTGTACAGCTCCACCTGTCTGTTCTGTTTACACCTCCACCTGTCTGTTCTGTGTACACCTCCACCTGTCTGTTCTGTGTACAGCTCCACCTGTCTGTTCTGTGTACAGCTCCACCTGTCTGTTCTGTGTACACCTCCACCTGTCTGTTCTGTGTACAGCTCCACCTGTCTGTTCTGTGTACACCTCCACCTGTCTGTTCTGTGTACACCTCCACCTGTCTGTTCTGTGTACAGCTCCACCTGTCTGTTCTGTGTACACCTCCACCTGTCTGTTCTGTGTACAGCTCCACCTGTCTGTTCTGTGTACAGCTCCACCTGTCTGTTCTGTGTACACCTCCACCTGTCTGTTCTGTGTACAGCTCCACCTGTCTGTTCTGTGTACACCTCCACCTGTCTGTTCTGTGTACACCTCCACCTGTCTGTTCTGTGTACACCTCCACCTGTCTGTTCTGTGTACACCTCCACCTGTCTGTTCATCAGAATATACCGTCGGAGAACGGCAGCAACAGACAAAACTAGAACTGCTACTTTTTGTGGCCCTGGTAATTCTATAATTCTATTACTATTCCCATCTAAAATGTATCTGGAGGTAATTCCAGCATTACACAGTAAAATCCTTAAAGGGATATTTCACTTTAAAAAAAACGTTTGGTCATTGTATCATCTACTCAGACTCATGTGAACACCCCAGACAATTTTTATGTTGCTCAATTCAGTATTTAGATATTTGACATTCATTTTAGATAAGCCTGAGTTGACGAGAAAATGACCAAAAGTATCCTCCGCCAGGCCGGAACAGCTGGCAGGCGGAAATTATGTTTTCACCCCTGTCCGTCTGTGTGTGTGCGTGCGTGTGTCTGTATGTGAACAGCTAGGCACCACTGGACCGATGGGCATGCACTAACACTCCCAGTAGGCCAAATCTTCACTTCCACTCATAGGGGGTGCCACAAATGTACTGATTGTTGCCAAAACTTGATTCCACCTTATTAGGCACACGTGGTCTGTAATTGGGCTATTATGTACAATATCATGAATGCAACATCCAATCATACCCAAATTGGAATCACATGTTGAGAGGCCTCTATAGAGCGTCGCAGTCCCGCCCCCTTTCAAGACGACGAGAGACCCGGAAAACAATCCCCCGTTCATTTTCCTCATAGACTTTTCAAAAAGTATTTATTTAAAGACGTTTACGCTGCGGACAAATCATGACAATAAACACAATGTTTTGAGCCAATCAAATTATGTGTTTGAAGAAAAACAAAAAGTGTTGTAACCTGCCTTTTTCTCTAACTAACTCTTTATAACTCTAATCTGCGTAAGCACATACTGATACACTTGACACCATGATGACAATCAACAACATTCTGTATCTCATATCTAACACATCTGTGTACCAGTATCTCATATTTCGTGTCTCATATCTCATATCATGTGTAATAAACTTCAGAACATGTCGTGTGATACTGCCTGGTGTCATCTTGTTCTCCACGCACGACTCAACTGAAACATCACTCTGACTCAGTCAGACTCCTAAAGGACCACATGGTTGGTCAACCAAAATTACACAATTTGGTGTCAGAACATGGAAATTACAACAGTTCCACTTACTCTTCCGAGCAAAATAAACAGTGTAGACATGATGTTCTTTTTCCTCTACAGTTGAGTTGAAACACGTGTCCTCAAAAGTCTCCCGCTGTATACAGTGTGGCTGAGATGTGAGCAGGGCACATTAGACAGCATGCTGTGGGATATCTAGACTGAAGGAATAATGACGGATGCCCACCGCTCTGTTCTCCTGCGGTTCAGATGGCTCGCCTGAGCACCATAAGCCGAACATCCGTTCACAGCCCTCCCTGATCTATTCTGAAAACCCCAAGCCGATTATAATACACTTTAATGTGTCGTTAAAACGCTAATAAATGCCATAATAGCATTACAGCCTGTTATGTTAGACTGCTTACAAGTCCACCACAACTGCCTTCCAAGTTGGAAAATGAACTGCAAAAGTCTGAGTCAATGTGAGTGCACACACGATATGAATCTGGACTCTCAGAGTTAAATTATGGCTCAGAATTTTGCAGTGCGCATGCACAAGACGGAAATACGACATTGGACAATAGCTGCCTCAAGGGAAAATGAAAAGGAAAACAAAGACAGTAGACCCCTTTGATATGCTGCTCTTTCGGTGGCTAACCTACTAGCCTCATTAGCCCCATGCACACGGACACTCAAACAATGGCTCCTCTGCAAAAAAAGAAGGGAAAAAAGATTTATGTCACAGCTCCTCAACTCACATTTCCAGAGGTGCAGGAATTGGGGCAACATTTTAATCTATCTATCTCTCCTTTCATACCAACACAAGGACAAAACGACAACTGGTGAAGTTCCCATAACCATGTTCAATACAATCTGGGTATTGTGACAATACCATTGTCTATTGTTCGGTGGATACGGGTGGTGGCCGCAATAAGTACAACACAGTAAAAACAAAAAGTCTATGTTATCTGGGCCAACATGATCAAGCACACGCTTGATCATGTAGCCTGGTGCATCTCTGTGGCACTGGGCTAATTACTTTCTGCTCCCTGCCAGAGAGCCGCTGCATGGTGGAGAACCGCGGAGAGGATTTTCATGTATTTTTCCATTGCAGGGAGATGGCAGTGGCCTACTTTTGTGTGTGCAGTCAGGCAAGTCACTCCACGGCGTGAATAAAGAGGAGCGACGCGATAGAGAGGAACTGGAGTGTCAGTTTTACTCTGAAAGTGTAAAGAGTGACTTACCGTGCAGTGGATGGAGGCCAGAGAAGAGAATATAAGGACGACTTCATCACTTTCAACCTATCTTCATATTATTGGTCCTCGCTAATGTTCATGATAAAATAGCAAAAAATAACTCCTACTTGGAGGAGGGCTGTGGGCAATTCAGAAATCCGTCTTCCAGTGACATCATCGATGGGGAATCGAAGCTAATAGAAACTGCAGGCTTTCGATTCCTGTAAAGTTACCATTCTATAATGGAAGCTTTAATACAAATCTTCTCTTATGGGGGGTCCCTAGCAGAAAAAAAACAACTGATGGGGGCTCGCAAACTACATATATATACAAGTTTGAGAACCACTGGTTAAGATGGTCTCACACAGAGGCACAGTGCTGGGTCTCGTTTGTGTGTGTGCGCGTGCGTGCACCGTGCGTGCGTGGCACATTGTATGTATTTTCTCTATTATTAATGGTTATTGTAGCAGTCAGTTTGTATTGGGGGTGGGGAGGGGGGCAGGGCGGGGGTCACGAGACATGGCCAAAGCATTTCCGGGTGTCCCCAGCCAAAAACGTTGAGAACCCCTGAGGAGGCAGCAGTCCCCACCCCCAATACAAATTGTCCCCTCCCGCTCCCTCAGATCTGGTGATGCAAACCTCCTCGACGTCCCCAAGACCAAACTCCGGACATGGGGTGACGGAGCATTTGCTTTTGCTGCCCCAACCTTGTGGAATGCCCTCCCTAAGGCACTCAGAGATGCCCCCACCCTCCAAACCTTCAAAACCGCCCTCAAGACCCACCTCTTCAACATTGCTTTCCCTAGCTAACCCTTTTCACTGTCTTTTAATGTTTTTTAGCTTCTAGTGATTATTTATTTTTTCTATTAAAATTGTTTTTATTTGTGTTGTTCTCTGTAAAGACACCCCATGTAAAGCGTCTTTGGGTACTCAGAAAAGCGCTATATAAGTTTGAGATATTATTATTATTATTAGTCTTCCTCCTGGCTGTTTACCTGATGCCCTATTCCACCCACCGTTCACCTGTACATCCCACAGAGAGAGGGAGGGAGAGAGAGAGAGACAGACAGACAGACAGCGAGAGAGAGAGCTTGTTCTCTATGCGTGGGCGTCACTGAAATTTTGAAGGCAAGCCGTGAATTATTAAGGAGTCAAGGATTATGAGAGCAGCGGCTTCTTGGCGTGCTGCTTGAGGGTATAAATCAATATAAGGCCCCCCACACACCCGTGCGCACGGACACGCGCACGAGCACACGCACACGCGCACACACACACACACACACACACACACACACACACACACACACACACACACACACACACACAGTGTCAGAGTGAAGCCCGCTGATGTGAGTTGAGCCCAAAGCTCTGACCCCCACCCCCCTTGCACATCATATCTCTACCATGGTGGGTTGCCTAGCCAGGGCTCACAGACAGATAATCCAACGATAACACAATATTCTTTCGATTTGGTTCTGCAAAATCTCATCAAATGGCCGTCCGTGGCTAAAATGCCAAATAAATAACGGGCCTTGACACCATTACGTTGGGTTCATCCACATTCAGTTATTCCACCTCTGTACTCCTTCGACTGAATCTGCCAACCACTCCAGGATATACAGTACCCTGAACATCAAACTGTAGCGTGCGCCATCGCATTGTCCTCGAGTATCTGTGGAAAGCTGTGTTTTTCTATATACTGCTCTGTGCAGATATAGTCCACGACCTGTTGGATCCAGTCATTTCAACATGAATACACATTCACGTGTAACACACGGGATTCAAACCCAGGTCTCCCGCATGGAGAGCCAACAGCTTAACCACTAGGATAATCCACCTTTAGGCTAGTGGTTAAGATATTGGCTGGGTCCTCTAGTCTAGGTTGCAAACAGAAGCCTGTGTGCAGCCTAATTGGCTGCTACTATGTCCTTTTTTGGGAAACACTGTCAAACACAACAACATAGAAATAGACAACCTAGACTAGAGCACAGCCATACCTGTCCTCATTGCGCACATAACTGCTCATAATGTAATAAGGGCTCAAAAAGGCTCATAATGTAATAAGTTAAATGTAATAAAAACTCATAATGTAATAATCAGCTCATAATGTAATAAAATCATGAGCGCATAACGTAATAACAGTTTTTTCTATAAAAGACGTGTTACGTTATGAACGAACATAAGGCAGCTCATAATGTAATAAAAGTTCATAATGTAATAATGCCCCATATTGGTGAGAAAAGTCTTACACTGTCATTTGTATTACCTATGTTGACAACTGTAGACTTTCATATGGCCCATATAGTCTTACACTGTCATTTTATTACCTATGTTGACAAATGTAGACTTTCATATGGCCCATATAGTCTTACACTGTCATTGTTATTACCTCTGTTGACAAATGTAGACTTTCATATGGCCCATATAGTCTTATACTGTCATTGTTATTACCTCTGTTGACAAATGTAGACTTTCATATGGCCCATACACTGACATTTGTATTACCTCTGTTGACAAATGTACTTTCTTATGGCCCATATAGTCTTACACTGTCATATTTATTACCTCTGTTGACAAATGTACTCTTTTCAAAATATGTTGATTTTTATTGTCGTCTTTAATACTAATTTACTAAAGACTTTTAAACATTACTATCCTACTCCTATTAGAGCTAAATAAATGAATTACGCATCATATTCGTCCAACTCAGATTTACATGTATTGTTTCACTTTTTAACGTACAAGAATAAGAAAAAATGCATGCCATGCCATCCAGGTAAAACACAACTCAAAATAAATCATACATAGCCATAAATAATGCAAAAACACTTGTTCACCATTCAATGTGTTTAATTTACTTTCCTTGTGACATCACATTCTTAAAACTATAAACAAAAATCCCTGTACTAGTGTGTTCAAATACATGAAAAGAAAAAGGAAGGAAATACACATTACAATTATTCCATATGAAACAATCTTTAAATAATAATAGCTTGAATTTATATAGCGCCTTTCATGAACCCAAGGATGCTTTACAAAATGTAACAACAAACAAATGATGTATAATACTTGAAAAATACAGAAAAATAGCTGTGCCACTGCCAGGGGGGTCTATCACATAACCACAAGAAAAAGTATGACTTTTTCCAAAACATATCTCGGATTTGGAACCATTCAAAGGATGTATGCCGAATCACAATCCAAGCTTGTATCCATCTTCTATTTTTGCCTAACATTTCCTTGATGCTTAATGCAAGGCCACTATTGCGTCCTGCTCCTCTATACAGTCTCATAATGCTTATGCAGCAGTCTCCATCCCTTGTCAGATTTAAACTTGACACCAAACCATTTAAATAAATTCTTGGTAGGAATTTCAGGGAAAGGTCTCTGAACAAGCTAGAAACCCTGTTGAAAGTGCCAAGCATTGCTATATCCATCAACAGGCAATACTGTATGATGGACGACAGCACGATCAGAGGCAAGTTAGGGCTGAAGTAAATGTGGTGGACAGTCTCAGGGTCAACATCAGGTACAGAGTTGAGGTCAGGGTGAGGTACAGGGTCAGAGGTATTGAGAGGGACCGGGTCAGGGGCAGTGACAGATTCAGGGGCAGTTATGGACATAGTTGGGGCCAATGTATGGTGCACTCTCCTCTGCCTCTTGAATTATTTGGATGAAGTTTGTGACTGGTCCATCAAGGCTAACATAATGGTCGCCATGACCTTCTGCGAGGTGGCCCAGAACCAGCAATGGCAGACTACTGTCATAGTGACCACATGGAGATATTATGGATGTCGCATCCACACCCAGTGTTGAAACAATAAGAAACTGCACATTGAATATTATAGCTGCTCTTTGTACAGTTAGATGATCCCCATGGGTTTGAATGTGATGCATGCTTTGCACATAGTTGGACCATTGTCCTTCCACAAAGTGTGTGTGTGTGTGTGTGTGTGTGTGTGTGTGTGTGTGTGTGTGTGTGTGTGTGTGTGTGTGTGTGTGTGTGTGTGTGTGCATGCGTGCGTGTGTGCCTGTGCGTGTGCGTGTGCATGTGAGGTACAAAATTAAAGCTTACCATTAACAGAAATAAGTTTGGTTTAGTTATTTGTAGTCATTGGCTGCCTTCTGTCCTATTTCAAGGGCTTGAGAAACACAACTGTCTGCCTGCCTTCCATCCTATTTCAAGGGCTAGTCACAGGTGCTTTCAGGTGATGCTGATGCTCACTAATTGACCTACTTTATTCAATTATGTCAACATGTCACTTGATTGATATTTTGTGTTCAGCCTAGAGAGGGACTGGCATCTACTATAGAATTTGCCACGTCTGCGTGCGTACGTACGTGTGTGTACGATTGTAATGCACGTAACTCGAGAACCGTTTGACCCACCAACTTCACATTTGACAAACGCGTTCCACACCCCCACAGGGGCTCCTTGTTTTTTATCATGTTTTTCTTACATAAAACAAGTTAAGTTGTACTTACCAAATTATCCATTCAATATTTCTTTACATCCCAGGGTACAATTGATACATGACTCCTTGGAATATGTGGTATAATCAATTAAGCAACATCTCACTTTACGTGGCAGCCTATACAGTTCCTGCAGTGTGATTCGGATCTGCTCCGACATTGCAGGTGTCTTCCATGTCCCATTGATTGCTGCTTTTTTAATGATCATTCTCAATCTTGCTTAAAGTGTGATGAAATAAAATGCAACAAATCTTGCTGAAAGTGTGACGAAATAAAACGAACAAACGGACCAGGTCGATAATATTTCCTCTAAACTAACCATGCTACTGGCCATGATATGGACATGATACTGACTTTATATTGGACATGATACTGACCATGATACTGGCCATGATATGGACATGATACTGACTTTATATTGGCCATGATACTAACCATGATACTGTTATGATACTGACCATGATACCAACATGATACTGATCATGATACTGGTCACTGGCCATGTTACTGACATGTATATTTCTCAACAGAAGTAATTGTAAGTGTAAGACTTTTCTCAACAATATGGACCATAGGTTCAACAGAGGTAATACATCATTGACAGTGTAAGACTTCTCAACAATATGGGCCATAATAAGTCTACATTTGTCAACAGAAGTAATACATGTGACAGTGTGAGACTATATGGGCCATAAGAAAGTCTACATTTGTCAACAGAAGTAATAATTATGACAGTGTAAGACTATATGGGCCATAAGAAAGTCTACATTTGTCAACAGAGGTAATAAAAATGACAGTGTAAGACTATATGGGCCATAAGAAAGTACATTTGTCAACAGAGGTAATACAAATGACAGTGTATAGGCCATATGAAAGTCTACATTTGTCAACAGAGGTAATAACAATGACAGTGTAAGACTAAATGGGCCATATGAAAGTCTACATTTGTCAACAGAGGTAATAATGACAGTGTAAGACTATATGGGCCATATGGAAGTCTACATTTGTCAACAGAGGTAATAACAATGACAGTGTAAGACTATATGGGCCATATGAAAGTCTACATTTGTCAACAGAGGTAATAACAATGACAGTGTAAGACTATATGGGCCATATGAAAGTCTACAGTTGTCAACATAGGTAATACAAATGACAGTGTAAGACTTTTCCAATATGGGCCATTATTACATTATGAAATTTTATTACATTATGAGCTGCCTTATGTTCGTTCATAACGTAACACGTCTTTTATAGAAAAATCTGTTATTACGTTATGCGCTCATGATTTTATTACATTATGAGCTGATTATTACATTATGAGTCTTTATTACATTTAACTTATAACATTATGAGCCTTTTTGAGCCCTTATTACATTATGAGCAGTTATTACATTATGAGTTGCTACAAAAGCTGTTTCCATAAAGCCTCTTTAGCCTATACAGTACACACACCTGTCGACATGTGGCAGTAGTAAAAACATAGCAGCTACCATACCAGGCCTCAGGCCTACCATTGCGTGGCACATCTATGCACAGAATATCTATATTCACAGTGAAGGGGGTGTTGTTGAGAAGAACCACACGCCCACTCCCTATGCATGATGTCCTTTGGGAAACCCAGCCATTGGCTTTCCATGTGGGAATCCTGGGCATTTATTTCACACACCCACACACAGTCCGTACTCAATCCTCTCTAAACCGGATGGATAGAAAAAAGAGCTGAACGAGTAGCTATGCGAGTCACAAGCCAGAAAACAAATAAATTATTATATGTCAGATTTTTTAAAGGGATTGTGACATTAAAAAAAAGGTTTTGGAATTGTTCTTATTTTTTTTAGGTTTTCTAATCTCAATTGCACCCAAAAAACATGAACTTTTAACATTCAGTAGATTTTCTGTGATCTGGGGTTTTCTGGTTCAAACGGGTGCTCTGATTTGCCGGCAGTAAGTGACATCACTTACTGCAAATCCCATATATGTCAATGGGATTTGCCAGCAGATGTTTTCATTGTAGCTCAAAAGTAGCTCCAAACCCCAAAGAAAACTTCAGACCACAGAAAATCCACTGAATGTTCAAATTCAGGTTTTTTGGGTGTAATTGAGGTCATAAAACCTAAAATAAAAAATAAAAATAAAAATAAATTAAAATTAATGTCATAAAACCTTTAAATTAACTTCCCAATGTCAATGTAACAATTTTGGGGCACAGCCCTAACCTCGCGTCACCAGACTTTCCACCTTTGAAGAAAGCCTAGTCTAATGTGATCCGTGTGATCCAGTCTAGGCGTGGTTCGGGTTCCGGTAAGGTGGTTCCCGGTTTTTAGCCGTTGCTTTGTTTTGGTCCCGCCTGCTTGTTTTTAGTCTCACTAGTCACTACGAGTTGGAATAAAATATACAACGAAACAAACTATTCCAAGAAGTACTTGAAGAAACTTGTCAGATTCATACGCCTCACACGTTTTTATTGGGTATAAGGCCCTAAAATTATGATTCTGTTGATTGCGGGGAATTATTTTGGGTAATTCTGGTTCCGGTTTGGATTCTCACCTGATGACTACAACCCAGTGACTATGAAACCAGTTATCATCCGCTTCCGACCGGATCAGAAACACGAAAATGGTATGCGTCCCCGGCTAAGCCAGCCCTAAGACAGACACACACACAGACATACATACTGTACTGGGACGAAAAAAACGTACTACGGTGAATTGAAGCATTTCTGGAAGTGCTTTCCTCACGTCTCTCTCTCGTTCGCGCGCACACACACGCACACACACTCACACTCACACTCACACTCACACTCACACTCACACTCACACTCACACTCACACTCACACACACACACACACACACACACACACACACACACACACACACACATCTGTGTGCCCCCTCCCATCCTTTTTACAGGAGCCACAGACAGACCCTCACAGCAGACACATGGTCACAGTCAGGACATGCAAGCTGGACAACCAGCTGTACTGTGGCTCTGTGTGTCGGATGCTCTATGAAAATACTAGATGAGAAAGCCAGGGAGAATGTGATCCTGGTGTTTCTCCTTGTGTGAGAGAGAGTGTGTGTGTGTGTGTGTGTGTGTGTGTGTGTGTGTGTGTGTGTGAGAGAGAGAGACACAGACGAGAGAGAGAGATAATTCAGACCAGCTGAAGGCCAGCCAAGCTTTCTGTTTGGGTTGTTTTCATCTGGTCAGACAGAAACGCTTGCCATAATGCACAGATGCTAGGCAAGAATACACTTGCACGGACAGAAACACATCACTGACGATCCTCTCTCTCGTCCACGTACGTATGTGAGTGCACACCCACACTACACAGCTATATGATATTATGATCATATGAAGATTTGATTACACAGCCTCGAATTGAGTGGCGGTAACGCTCGGAGGCCTCTGAGGCTGAGAGAAATTGTCCATCTCCCAGCAATTCTCTCTCGTTTCACTTGTTAGCCTATAGTGTCCTCCCGCTACGTGCTGTTTGTATCGATTGTTTGTTTTTCTCCCCCATCTCTTCCCCTCAATTTCTTTTCCGCTTTCCCAATAGACAACTGCTGAACTACGTGTGCTTTTCTCAGTCTCATCAGTACATTGCCATTATCAGTTGGGCCAGAGCCGTTTTCCTCTCGCTTTAGTCGACAATTCCCCTGCCACGCTGCAAGCTGTCGGGAGCGTCACAGCCAGACAGAGAATCACCCGAGGCTTGGATTTTACCGTGCAGATTAAAGCGAGATCCCGCAAGTTTCACCCCTGTGGCAAACTTCTGTTTCCGAGAGAGAGGGACAAGGACTGATGGCTACATTGCTCTCCATATACACAGTATGGGGCATATTGGTCGGAGTAGCGGTGCGACACAAACTCTACATGTTCAAAAATAGTGTAAATAGTCAAGCTCAAAACGCATTGCGATGTGTCACGTTTTGAGCTTGTAGATCTGCTTTTTTGTGTGAAAGCTTTTAATTACAAATTTCATTTAATTACATTTACTTTGCAAACAATCTAGCTCATTTTAAATTGACCTTATACTGTATAACCATAATGACCATTGCCAAATTAGGGACTGAGCTTAATAAAGGTTAAATCTAGCTAGAGTCACTCTCCTGAACTTCCCCTGCAGACGTTATGAGTGGAGTTGCGTTGCTAGGGAACAACTTGAGTCCAAGTATATTTCCTGTCACCTACTGATTATTCAAGAGCACAGCAACAGGAAAATCAGATGAGACCCATTTACAGTGTTTGAAACGTGTGAAACGTTCTACAGAACAAATTAGAATATCTAAAAACAAACACTGCCACACAGATGACTGGCTTCTAGTTAAGGTGAACACCTGAAGGAAATTGCCTGGGTCTGGGTTATAAGACATTGCACACATGGTGTTATTGTGCGAAAAGCATGGGTTTGAAATGAAAATCTGTAATTCCATCATTATAGGGGCAAGGGCACTTGGGTATTGGCGTTCTTTTTATGTTTTTTCCTTTCTTTTATTTTTTAAGAGAGATATGGCACAAATGTTCAAATGCCAGGGGCCAGATGGGCATGAAATAGAACAAAGTCCACGGAAATAACAGATTTATTGAAATTGAAACCTAAAGTTCAAATAAATAGCTGCTTATTTATGCTATGCTGCTTATCACACAATAATCTATTGGTATTTAAAAATTACCAATATTTGTAGAAAAGTACAGAGTTCATACAATCCTGGACCAATCAGAGTCACTGGACTTGTTTGTAGCTGGGGATAGGGCACCAAGTCCACTGTGGCCTCAGGGCATAAACGGAGGAGACCCCGGGGGAGACCAAGGGGCAGTTGAAGGAAACACATCGACACACTGGCCTTGGAACGTCTCGGGATCCCCAAATGTCACAAATGTGGCTCTGGAGAGGGAAGTCTATGGTGGAGCTGTTGCCCCCGCGACCCGACTACAGATAAGCGGTTGAAGATGGATGGATGGATGGAGAAGGCCAAACTGGGGAGTATAGCCCTAGGCCTAAGGCCTTCATGAAAGTTCTGCCCTGTCAGGGCCATCTCAACATGTCAACTTCCTGAAGCGCTTTGAAGTGTTTATATGTGTAAGACAGCACCATTGGCAGCAATCATGAAGAAGTTGCAGCTTTAAGTTTTTAACACTGGGGCAGGGCAGCTGCCTCCAGTCATTACTATTAGGTTACACTTACACATTTCTTCAGGTAAATGGTTAACCATGAAAAAGGTGTTATTCTTGTGTGGTCACAGTCAACTCCAACCTTTTACAATTGTGACTCCCTGCTTGATCAACTAGTGATTACCCCTTAGAAAAATATGTAAATATGTATACAAGGTTCCTGCCCAACAGCGATGGTATTCTCTCTCTCTCTCTCTCTCTCCCTCTCTCTGTCTATGTCCTTTTCTCCATCCCCACTTTGTTAATTCTTCAGATGGCTGAAAATGACGGAGGCTGAAAATAATGAGTCTATAAATAAGAGGTGCCCATTGAGAGTGATTGCGGCGGGTGAGACTGCTGGGATGCAGGCTGCAGCGAGGCAGCTACGGCTGCTGGCCTGGGCGAGCTGGATTCATTAATGCCGTCTGCTTCCAAATAGCACCTCCCACACATTCACACCGTAAAATCCTGAATGTTCATTTAACGCAGCTGGTGTAAATGGACCCTTGCGGGTTAAATTAACACTGAATTTTGCCGTGCGCAGAGAGATAAACTAGACCCACACGAAGCAAACACAGCGAGCTCGTAAACAACACACGGCATCCTGACAGTTTTCTGAAAAAGCTATGTTTGTATGTCAGTCGTTCTTCGATTTTTCAAAAATAGCAGACCTATAAGCTCGTGAGCTTGTAGATCTGCTATTTTTCAATAGCTAAAGCATAACATAATGCGAACACCAAAATGGGTTCCCTGTAGCCCTCTCTAACGCCAGGGCTCCACTGGGCGTGTCTGCGTCGCGTCTCCGTCGGGAATGTGCCCTTTTAATCAATGGAGGGTGGCTCCACTGCCCGTGTTGCGTCGCGTCTCCGTCACCATAAAATTGAACCGGTTCGTTTTTTGACGCACGCACGTGTGACGCAACGCGCCCAAACGCGCCCAGTGGAGCCCTGGCGTTAAGCCTGATTCATACTTGACGATGTTGGGCGTCATCGATGTGCAACATATTCAGTTTGTGTGCTCAGTCTGCTCGGCTAATTTATACTGTGTTCTTGTACATAGGTCTGCTAAGCCGCATAAATATAGGCTTAACCCTCCCATCTCTAATCATATATTTCCCTCTCTGCAGCATTGCAGATTCGAGCCCATCAGCTCCATCCATCAGCCCACTTATACTCCTTCCCTCTGAGGGCAGACCACATTCTTAGAGCATTGTTCATCTATCAGCAGAGTGGAAAAAATATATGTGTGCATGCGTGTGTGTGTGTGTGTGTGTGAGAGTGAGTGAGAGCGAGCTCGAGAGGGAGTCTACACCCATAGCAGAGGCGCCCGGCCCCCGAGTCCGTTTTATTATTCATACTCATGTGTGGATCCTCTTTCAGCCCACAGACAGAGATACACATGGCCCATACTGATGTTCTCTTTCTGTTCTCACTTGTAGCTCTACCTCCTTCTCCATCTCTCTCTCTCTCTCTGTGCATGCTGTAGGGCTATTATGCTTAACAGAGCTTTTTCTTACAGAGCAACTCGGAATATACAAAAACCACACACCACGTCCTCCCTAAAACCCCCTTTGAGTGTACTGGCATTTCACATTCAATGCAAAAACAAGTGAGACACAATGACTGAGACACACACACACACACACACACACACACACACACACACACACACACACACACACACACACACACACACACACACACACACACACACACACACACACACACACACACACACACACACACACACACACACACACACACACACACACACACACACACACACACAGCAATATTCTTGTTTCTACGGCCCACACACAGATTGTATTATCCCAGCTCTAGTCCTGACTCGCGTACAGAACACAAGTACATTTCTACCATCCCAATGACGCCCCGTCTTCACATTGACGTCACGCACATTAAGCTTTGCTATTTAGCGTTGGAGTTGGATGTATGCGCATGATAAACTCAACATATTGGCTGGCCCTGACAGGCACAGTTACCACAGCAATCTGTCCCCTCTCTGTATGCTGCCACACAGCAATCAATTCACTGTGAGAAAAAGCCTTCGAAACACAATGTGCCGGAAAAGTGGCACGTTAACAGCCGCTGGCACAAGCTGATTTACCAGCCTGTCCCTCTCCGTGTCACGCACGCACGCACGCACGCACGCACGCACGCACGCACGCACGCACACACGCACGCACGCACACACGCACACACACACATTTGGACACAGAATTTGGACATTCTGGTGAAACAAGAAGAAAAATAATTGGAAAAGGCCAAAGGATGGAGAATTGGAATCTGCAAGGAATGCAACGACAAGACGACAAACTCAAATGAACAACAATTGGACGTGAAGCACAAAGACAGCAACAGCACAAAGCCACAGCAATAGGAGTCAGCTGGTATGTAGCAAACAAACATCGCATTTAAAAGGCTGTACAGGAAAACGGCAGGTGTTTTATTTTCCGTGTTCGTCACTGCTACCTTTTATTGGTGACACGTTTGCTGGCAATTTCTGCACTGCCGTCCATTGTTTTATTGTTGATGCGTTTGTCACTGCTGATCATTAGTGACACACTGCACCTGAACCAGACACGGAACTATCAACAGCGCGGCTGTGTGATAAAATGGAAATTGCAAATATGTTAGACAAAGACATGCAGCAGGATGACTTTCGCCAACTTTCATGGTGGGATCTGGATGATGAACTTGAACGTAAGCTACAATCTGAAGAAAGGAGCCAGTGGTGGGACAGTGATGAACTTCTTGAGCTCAGTCAGAAGGACAGAGCACCTCAAATGGAGGTGCAGCCCCAAGCCAGATAAAGGGTCTGAAGGAGCACAGATAAATTACTTTTTCCCCAAATGATGACGTGAAGGAAGGAAAGGCAACATCAGAATGGATGGAGAGGGATACACACTCCTCCCCTCCCCCTACTCACCAAGTGTGTTTGTGCTGCAACAGGAGCAGTCACTCATTGGAAAAAGTGCACACAGTTTGAAGAAATATTGAATGAGGAAAAGATTGACTTCATAAAGGGGAAGGTAATCTCTGTAGGCTGCCTTATGGGGGGGGACATCAAGAGCTGTCAGGAGCAGAACAGTTACAATGTGTGTGGCCAAAAACACCCAGCAATTCTCCACATGGAACACCAGGATACAGGAACATCCTCAGAACAAATGGAACACTCATGTGGTCATATTGGGGCCGGTAGTGACTCTGAGGACAACTGTGCGATTGTACCAGTCCAGGTTAGTATGTCCAAAAAAGATGACAAAATATCACAAGAGAGAGCATATCAAGGCTGGGGTGATTGGGAATGGTTATGCACCTGGGTGGACATACGCCTTTTACCAGGCCAGCCAGGAGAATGCCACAGAGAGTAGCTGTTTGTTCTGTAATGCACTTTAATGGCGAAGTAAATATGCAAACAAAAAATAATTCAACTTGTGGACAATGGTTTCTTCTTGCCTGCGTACAGCCCAGTACAGTGATTATATGAAATTATTATCTCACACACACACACACACACACACACACACACACACACACACACACACACACACACACACACACACACACACACACACACACACACACACACACACACACACAGGAAGGAGTGTTAATGGTTGAGCTGAAAGTGGTGCAACAGAGAGGCAGGCTAACGTGGAAGGATAGTGTTTCACCTCTGATCACAGTCACTGGTCACAAACCGCCGGCCTCCTGCAAGCCGCATCTCTCTCGTTGGCATCTCTCATGCCCATTGGCCACAACAACAACATATGCAAATGTGGGTCAGCGGTTACCTGTGACACGAGCCTGTTTACAAACACTGCCGGCCACGCTGGGACCCATAGCGACACCTTACTACTACAGCCACCGTCTTTGTTTCCCCCCTTCATTAATATGAGATGAGTGTGAAGTGCACAGCCATTAACGAACGAGTCACGTTTGGCCACGGCATAAAGAGAGCCATGGTTGAGGCTAAGGCAGGCTGGTCCGCTGCTACTGCATGCCTGGAGGCAGACACACGTGTGCAACATGCCAGCTTGGGGTTATGCAGAGGCCTGAGGTCTCAGGTCAACCCTGAAATGAAAGGCCCTGTGAAGTGTTAACCCTAATAAATACCAGTGGTTCTCACATTCTTTCATGTCTAGGACAGTAGTGTAAAGTAACTATGTACATTTACTCAACTACTGTACTACTTAAGCACAATTTTCGTCGCCATTATACTTGGAGCGGACTACCCACCCGTGTCCGGCCGAGAGGTGCACCCACGCACGCACGCACAGAAAAGCACAGTTCGTTCTCATGTAGTCCTCAACATGATTTTCCTGTGTGGCTTTGTTATGGGGCCTTGCAGAATCCAGTCAGACAAGCACTCACTGGCAGCGTGAGGTGATGAGAAATGGGACTTCAAATAAGCACAATAAAATCCCATGGGGAAGTGCACAGTGGTAGAAAAGAGGAATGAACAAAGACAGACAGAGACAGAGAGAGAGAGAGAGAGAGAGAGAGAGAGAGAGAGAGAGAGAGAGAGAGAGAGAGAGAGAGAGAGGAATGCTAGGTTATTGTGATGAACAATGGAGCAAAATGTTCTCAGATGAAAATTACAACCCTGATCCATTATCAAATCATAAGGTTATGATCACCAATACTGAACTGAAGTCGAGTTCATGCACAGATTGCCATGATTGGTTTGACAAATCAATCAATCAATCAACTTAAGTATTGTCTCATCACAGTGAGGTGAAACTCTTGTTTATGCAGGCTTTCACGTTTTCGGTTCAAGGCATAAAAGATAATTAGAAATAAAAAATGAGTAAAAGTAAAAAATAAAAAGAGCACAAAGAGCATGAAAATAGCAGTATGTTAAAAATCAAGTCCTATGCGATGCAATAGTGGTCTAAAGAGGTCTGGAATCACATGTTGTGCATTCATGGACGGGGAATGAAGTTGCAACTGAGTCTCTGATTAATGGGCTACAAACAATATTTCATTTTCCAAAGTTCCACAACCGCTTTTCTTTTCTCACAGTGGCATCCCAAAGATATTGTACAACAAAGATTGCTTCAGAAATCTCATTAAGTCAAGCATTACATCCCGCTAGTGAAAGAGCACAGACTTTTCTTATACCTACCAAAGTTGCTACTTTAGATTGCTTTTCTAGTACACATCTTTCATATGAAAAGGAACGAAGAAATACATTTAAAAAGAAGAAAAAGCCATCGCTCCGACTGGACGGAACAAAGAACACATCTGAAGGCGAGGTTAAGCCTCTCTCTCTCAATCAGTCTCCCTCTCTGTCTCTCTCAACGCTTTCTCTCTCGCTCCGTTGCTCCATCCATCTCTCGCGCGCTACTCCCGTCTTTCTGCTTCCTCTACTTATCAGAAGGGGTGACACTTGTACAGGAGGCATTCATTTGTGGAGTCCTTTGAAGGATCTTCCATCCAATCAGGGTTGGGGCCACAGAGGTGTACGTGAGCGACATTCTGCTGTCCTCCCTTCTGTGATGTCTCAAAATCAGGACGGGGGCTCCAGAGGTGAGCGAGGGACGGTAGTGTGTGTGTGTGTGTGTGTGTGTGTGTGTGTGTGTGTGTGTGTGTGTGTGTGGGAGGCCTTTTAGCATTGCAGCCTGTCTGTGCTCTACTCCCGCCTTGGGATTTTTAAGGAATTTTTAAAGATGTTACGGTTAGCTTTTGGTATTTTATACCGTCTACCAGAGGGAAGCAGTTTGAACTCAGGGAGTTCGAACTGCTTCCCTCTGGTAGACGGTACAAAATACCAAAAGCTAACCGTAACATCTTTAAAAATTCCTTAATTCCTAATGCCATTAAGGCACTAAATGATACCATGACTCGTTAGATTTGCCACTGTTGTGCTGCATTTTTGCCATAAAGATAAAGATAATTGTGTGTACATAAGTGTTGTTGCTGTTTGTTGTTACTGTTGTTTATGAGACCGAAGACAAATTTCCACATTGTGGACAATGAATGAAACCAACATTAGTAATAACATGCACAGCAAAATACTGAGAGCTAAGATACTATAAATACAAAAACTTTACTGCAACTTTACAGCATCAACGGTACACCCTTCCAGGTTGTCCAGCGATGTTGCTACCTTGGTGCAGAATATTGAAACCGACCTACCACATTGACAACGTCATCGCGAGACTTTGGTGGACTGCGCTCTCACCACTTACAAAACCCCAACAAAAGTCTATAGATCGGTGTGTGTCTCCACGCTGCTCTATGGAGCAGAAGCCTGGACTTTACATCGTTGTCATATGCAACGTCTCGATAAGTTCCACATCAGATGCCTCCAGCGCATCCTTGGCATCACCTGGCAGGACCGTGTCCCCCACAGTGACATCCTCCGTCAGCATCTAGCCAAGCCTAGCACAGTGACATCCTCCGTCAGAATCTAGCTAACCCTAGCACAGTGACATCCTCCGTCAGAATCTAGCTAACCCGAGCACAGTGACATCCTCCGTCAGAATCTAGCTAACCCGAGCACAGTGACATCCTCCGTCAGAATCTAGCTAACCCGAGCACAGTGACATCCTCCGTCAGAATCTAGCTAACCCGAGCACAGTGACATCCTCCGTCAGAATCTAGCTAACCCGAGCACATGCAGTGACATCCTCCGTCAGAATCTAGCCAACCCTAGCACAGTGACATCCTCCGTCAGAATCTAGCCAACCCTAGCACAGTGACATCCTCCGTCAGAATCTAGCCAACCCTAGCACAGTGACATCCTCCGTCAGAATCTAGCCAACCCGATCACAGAGGCTACTCCGGTCATCCGGATGACTGGCTGCTGTTTACCCCGTCAAGTCAAGTGCTTTATGTGGGACAGTTCCTGCCAGCCAGCAGGAAGCCAGGTGATTGTTGAATACTTTATTAGACAGTACAGTCAGACACTCTGTCTAAAAATCACACCTGTGTAAAGTGAGGGGCGCTCTTATCATCATACGTCATCATACATCATCTCATTCTGGCCAAACACAATTTGCGTCCTCACTTTTGTCTTCAATGTTTGTGTTTACACAGACCCTCAAAGCTGGACATAGGAGGGGCTAGCGCCCCTCAAAAAGGATAGCGCCTTGTTTCCATTTGGTTCCTATGTATTCAATTCATAAAGATGGTGCAGCTGGTGGTCCATCTGCAGCAACTTTGGACCACCTTGACCACCTGCAGTCAGCTGCAGCAAATCGGCAACTCTGGCGCAGAGCCATAGAGTAAGACAGAGTTAAGACATTGAGGGGGCAGAAAACGGCCTGGTCACGTGGTTCATGTACTCGCCCATAGGCGCCAATGCATTCCGTAAACTTCTGGGTGTCCCCTTTTGAGGTGACAAACCAATAGAACCTTTATGAACTTTTAATCTTTTAAACCAATGACCTCTTCCTACAGGAAAGGATTTCAAATAAGCCTTCTGGCTTCTTCCCTTCCTTGCATTGTATTTTTGTTCTTTGATATATTATTGTCTATTTTTTGTACTACATGCTAAAAAAAAAAGAAAAGAAAAAAAGTCTATGTAGAAGAGACTGGCCCCATGAAGTGAACGGAGTTGTCATAACTCTGTCTTACTCTATGGCTCTGCTCTGTCCCTATGCCACGATGGGGGTCACACACCTTGAGGAGAAACGCACCCAATAAAGGATAATAATATTTTTTATATTATTATTATTATTATTTATTATTATTAATAAAGGATGGTGTGGCGCCAGCAAAGACACCTCTACGCTGATCCAGTACCATTTCAGCCTCCTGATACATACTCACGTGTCCTATTTGTGGCAGGATATGTGGTTCCAGAATAGGACTTCATAATCATATACAGTGGCATCGTGTCAGCAAAGATAACCACTCACAAACTCATCACAGCACAAGGAAACTACATCATCTTGGACATTGATGGACTGAGAGAAGAAGTGTGCATGTGCAAGTGTGTGTGAGAGAGAGAGAGAGAGAGAGAGAGAGAGAGAGAGAGAGAGAGAGAGAGAGAGAGAGAGAGAGAGAGAGAGAGAGAGAGAGAGAGAGAGACACAGAGAGAGACAGAGAGAGAGAGAGAGAGAGAGACAGAGAGAGAGAGAGAGAGAGAGAGAGAGAGAGAGAGAGGATGGTGCGGGATAGAGCCAATACATAAGAGAAGTGATTGACAATTTACAATTCCAATTGCGTAAAGCTAGTAATAGGTGTGCTTATTTAAAATGACAAGATGTGGGTGCCAGGAAACTGTGTTAACACATTGTGTGCCGGGGTATTCTGTGAGGCTGAGCTTGGTGATGCTAGGGACTTTACATTGAAGGAAAAAAAGATTTCGGGGCCCACAGCAAAATGTTCTCTTATAGCGAGAATCACACCGCATACATCAAAAGAAAGCCTAACTTGTCCACTTCAATTTTATTTATTTATTTTGATTTTACCATCTTCCATTCTGGAGATATTGACCTTTTTCTAACACCTGCTTTTGCCTGAACTCTGCTCGCTCGAAAAAACAGCAGAGATAAGTTGACAGACATTGACAGACAGATATAAAAATGAACACAAATAATATTATATATATACTATACAGCGAATGAAAGCCCTGAATGTCTACTTTTAGGAGGAAAACAATACACATTGATCCCATGTACAGTTTGTCAGTAATTGGCTATTGAATGCAGCTTGCGCCCACCAGAGAGAACTTTAGAGAAGGCATGGACCTGAACAACTATTATTCACAAAATAAGGCCTATAGCGACATGTACATACTATATACCGTATGAAACAGAAGACTCTCTGCTTTCATAAGAAAAAAACTAATACTGTAATAATAATAAAAATCACACCCCTGTGAGGTGAGCAGTGCAACAGTTGCACTGCTCACTTCACAGGGGTGTGATTTTTATTATTAATTTTATTATTATTAATTTGCCCTACGAAGAAGTGGGGCCTGACAGACAGCACAGCATGCGAGTGTGGGGATCTTGAGCAAACTGCAGAGTGCCGACCACATAATAAACACCGTCCTTGTCGACTACTTTCAGAGAAGGGCCTCTTCCTAGTGGGACCAGACATCAGACAAGAGGGCATGGCTGCACAACACTGGGTTGGACATTAAATGACAATAAACGAAATAAGGACTCCTTATAACTTTATTATTGCGACCGAAGGTCGCAGTTTACTATGAAAACCTACATCTCCCGTCAGTCGGCCAGTTGATCCATATATGGTCAGGCCTCGTGACATCACGCCACCATATATGGCCGGCTCCATATATGCAGATCTTGATATAATCAAGATCTGCATATATGGAGCCGGCCAGCAACTCTACATCTGACCTCAAACCCTTAGAACTCCATATATGGAGCTGACCTGTTCTGACATTCCATATGTTGAGCCTTCTCCAATCTCCACCCGTCAGTCCTTCCTCTTCGATGTCTCCCTTTTGACTGATACCTGTCCATTCAAACTCTAGACGGGCCCTCCCCAAAGTTATTAGTGCAGCCACGCCATTCTCAACAGGCCCAAAAATGAAGGCCCGGCCCTACCTGGGCCCTCATCAAACCCTGTACACTCAAGACATGCTGCATATATGGCCAGACGTCATCAAACCCTGTACACTCAAGACACTGCCCCCGCTGCCACCCTTAGATCTCCATATATGGAGCTGATCTGTTCTGACATTCCATATATTTGATCTGACCCCCCATGTCAAAGCGCCAGCAGTCTGCCATCACCCAGGCGGATGCGCCCGCTTCTCGCCCTCAGGGCGTCTTACTGGTTATACTAGTGTGTACTTCTTCTAGCAGCAGATGCCTCGCGAAGAGTTCAGAATCGCTGGCCAATTGGAGGGGAGAATAGAGAGTTGTTGAACGATTTAAACGTTTTCAATTATTGAAGTGCTGGAGTGCGATAACAATGGTCTGCTTGCCATAGGCAACTGTATGAGCATGGAATGTGCTCAGCTGATTGGCTGAGCATGGAATGTGATGTATGATAAGAGTGCCGCTCACTTCACAGGAGTTCAACGGTGCAGGATAGGAGGCACATGAGCAATTTCCACAGCTCACATTATTCTCCTTTGTTCGTACACCGTCATATGTGGAAATATGATGTATAATTTTTACAGAGGCATACAGAAGTCCTCTGACCTTGTGACTGCTACGACTAAATTGGATCAGCTCGAATGCTTCACGCGGAAATAGAACTATTAGTCTATAAGCTGGAAATGGAAGCAAATAATAATATTCAGACGGACATGGATGGATTGAAGAAGACATGAATCGAATGGCCAATGTTCAAAGTCCCATGGTCCACATGCAGGCAATGAGAGGCCCCGGATAGCTCACTGTGACTGGTCTCAGATCTTCCCAGGGCAGGGGGGGGCCCTGCCACCTTCGGTCCTCATCAAACCCAAAGAGACAAGACAAGGCTGGCAGTGTGACACATGTCAGTGGGCAAATACTAGACTAATAGGGGCTGAAGGCGAATAAAGTTGTGTTGAAGAAAGCAGAGTGTAGGACATACTGTATGCAAATGCCTTCTCCTAAATGCATGGTTATATACAGCAGTGGTTCCCTCAGTAAGGTCCAGGGGCCCCCAGGGGTAGTTGACGGGTGTTGCAGGGGATCCCGGGCTAAATGTAATAATATAGCATCAAAATCAGTTTAACCTCTTTTAATCCTATAGTCTACTACAGCTAAGATGTTTTGAAAATAGCACATCTACAAGATGTGAGATGTTTTTATTTATTTGAAACATTGCAACACCACAAATCTTGAAAGGTCCCTGGCACAAAATATTTTCAGATGGGGGCCCACGGCCAAATACATTACATTTGGGTCTTGTTGACATGAAAACGTTTGAATATGGTCTGACTCTACAACCTCCAATAGGGGTTGGCAGAGACAGGGACCATTAAAAACATGGGGTGAATTGACGACTACATTGGGGAGAAAATACTAAACTGTAAAAACTAAACTGGTGTCCTTGTTTGAGCATCTGTGGGAAATGCTGCTGTTTATTTGTTTTGCCTCTAAAATGTATTATCTTTTGCCAGAGGTGGGACAAAGTCCCTATGTTGCAAGTCCAAGTCGAGTCTCAAGTCTTTGCTCTCAAGTCCCGAGTCAAGTCCAAGTCAACACAGGCAAGTCCCAAGTCAAGTCCAAGTCCTGAACTTTTTGTTTCGAGTCCCAACCAAGTCCTTACATTTTGTTTTGAGTCCCAAACAAGTCCCACCAAGACATAATACTAATTAATGATATGTAAAGATTTACATAAATCATGAGCATTTTCCACAATTTGCATTTATTATTAAACAAGGGTTCTGGAGTCCACCAACAAAATGCAGATACTGTACTTTTCAATTTCCTCCGTGAGGACAGGGTTTAAAGCACCACTCTGTACAATGGGGTGGTTGAAGTTTGTCTCTCTGCTCTTCTATTGAGCCATTTAGATCATGTCAAAGGTCATGTCTCACCGAGACACAGGATCTGACACAAATTCAATGTTTCCCCTGAGCAAGCAGGCTATTATTATTACAATGGTAAAATGTCATTACTTGCACTGAAACCATGTTCAAATCCAGGGTAGAAGAGGAATGTTACATTACCAATACCAAACCATTTTACATGTCATACAAAAGATAATCAGATCAATTTAAATAATAAGAAACTGTGCACAAAAATAAGGAAGACTCTAATACAATCAAACATTAAACTGATGCTCTAATTCACTGTTCCAAAACAGCAGCGACGGCAGGAGTGAAGCCGGTATGTGTTTGTTTATGTGCAACACGTGGAACACAGGCGACGCTAGTACACGCTACTACATGATTAAGGTTACCAGTTTAAATTAACAGAAATTAAAAGATGTGTCCTGTATTGAACTGATACTGATACTTTAATGTCGGGGAATCAATACGAATTACAAGGCGATTCATGTGCTGTCCTCCTGTCTCGTTGTTGTTGTGTTACCGTCAATGGGACTGTGAGTTTGTCAGCGTTGCCATGTATCGTGAGAGAAATAAGCAAACCGTAAGAGAAGCTGTTAATGTTAATTATTATTTTTCAAACTCAGTATTTCAATAATGCTTCTATGAAAAAAACCAATAAACAAAGTTATATTAAAAAAAAAGAAATAAGCAAACCGACCAAAAAAAGAAACAAGACAAAAACAAGCAATGTTTTTCTCCAGAACGTTACACTTTTTAAACATTTTAACATTATGTGGGCTTGCTGTAAGGCAGGGGTCCTCAACTAGAAATGCTGAAGGTCCACAAATATTTTTTGAACAAGACCATGGTCCAGTCTCATGCGCAGTTGCGCACGCAAATAAAATTGCTGCGCCCCTCACCTAGAAACAACCAATTACCAAGGTATACAAACCGGGTTTGTATAGCTCTTTCACTTTGACAAAATATTCATTATTCACACCTCCAAAAATCCAATTTTGTTTCATTCAACTGAAAGTGTGAATGTGAGCCAGTCAGCGCAACATTGTCATCATGACATGCCGGCCCATAATACACACATTAAGAGTGTTAATTGCGTTTCTCGGCATTGATCGAATACAACGGAGAATTCAACTCGCGGTTGCGGTGACTTTTTTTCTTCTCTTTATTCTGTTTATTTTATTATATATTATTTTATATTCTTTATGGAGGGATAGACAGTATAGGCTGACAGGAAATGGGGAGAGAGATGGGGGGTCACTCCCCCATCTCTCTCCCCATTTCCTGTCGGGATCGGGAGTCGAACCCGCGGCACACTGCCAGACTGGATTACCAGCCAAGGTGCCTGGACCACTGAGCCACGGCCCAGGCCTTTTCTCCAGGGTCCGCAGAGAGATGTGCCGCGGTCCGGTCGTGGACCGTGATCCGCCTGTTGAGGACCACTGCTGTAAGGTATTAAGTGACTTGAAAATGTTCAAGTCAAGAGGGCTCAAGTCAAGTCAAGTCTCAAGTCTTTGGCATTCAAGTCCCAAGCAAGTCCAAGTCTATTTTTGATTTGATCAAGCAAGTCTAAAGTCATCAAAATCGGGACTCGAGTCCAAGTCGAGTCTCGAGTCTCGAGTCTCGAGTCTTTTGCTAGCACAGATACATGGCTTGTTCCGTTTTGGCAGTGAAAGGACTCCCAATCCTGACGGCCTTTACTGCCTTTTTTTAAACAAATCAATAACAATTCATCATTCAACCCCTTTGGGAACTACAGTAAGCCTCCCTTTGAAATAGTACCCGGTCTATGTCTCCACCTCTTCTTGGTGGGACGACTTCTAAACCTTATGCAACAAAGTTTTATGCACACCTGATATGCTCTGACGGGTGCGTAGGCAGGGCATGTATTCAGAAAAAGTGCACAAAGACCTGCACACCGTTTGCACTTGCAATACGAACACTTTATTTAGGCAACGTTTTGGGAAAAATCTGATGCCTGAAGAAGGTATTTGACCGAAACGTTGCCTAAATAAAGTGTTAATCATGAAATCAATATTGCTCTTATGGTCTGCAATTCTAGTTTGAATTGATCCATTTTGGGCCTAGTAATAAGCAACTAGTGAGGCAACGCAATGATGAAAAAGAGAAGCAGCACATATGCGAAGAATGGCCGACCGTTCCAAAGTTTCATGGCTAAATTATAAATTGCAAATGGACTGCACATACAACACAAGCTCACTGTGAAAACCGTAGCAGCTATATTTACTTTGTCTGCCCACAACACTGTACTTTGCCCAGCTTTGCTTTACAGTAGGTTTGAAATATTTTCATAGGCATTCATTTGTCCATTCGTTCTTCCACCCACGCAACCATCCATTCCTGCTATCCATCCATACATCATTAATATTCTGTGTACATTGTTAGACTCTCACCCATCACCCACTCATGACACGGACAGACACATCAACCTTGGTGTGCACTTTCTGACTTATGAAACTGACTCCAACAATGTCCCCCAACAATATTAAAAACAGATGAAATTGTAGCACTAACGATGTCCGAGATTTTTTTTAAATTAATTGAATGTGAGGTTTTGCATATTCCCATTCAAGTCAACGGGAATGTATTCAACAATACATTTATTGAAATAAATTTGACATAATGTATGCAAACAAAAAGCAACCTCGCTGCCCAGGCGGTGGCGTAACCGTCTGGGCACCCGACTGGTAATCCAGTCGCAGTGTGCCGCGGGTTCGACTCCCGAGCCCGACACGGCCTTTACTGCATGTCATCCCCCCATCTCTCTCCCGTTTCCTGTCAGCCTACTGTCTGTCCCTTCAGAAACCAATAAAAGGCGTAAGCCGCAAAAAAAAAAAAAAAAAAAAATCTTAAAAAGCAACCTCGCTCTTGCTGGAGATTTGGTTTGCTTTAGAAATATAGAAGAAAAAAAGTGTTAGTCACACTAATTACACAGCAAAGTGAAGCTTTCAAAGGCTCTCCTCTGCAAAGGCAAAGCCATTTCAGAGATGGAATGGAAGTAGAATTTTCTGAAGGTAAAGAGTGAAAAAGAGACGCATAATGTATTATTCACCGAGATGAACGCTCCCGCTGTTGCTACCTGTCCCTCTTCACTAACATGCGTCACGGTAAGGGGAAAAGACGAGAAGAGGGGAATACAAGAGTGAAGGCGACGAGTGGGAGAGCTGCGAGCTACTGTATGGGAAACCTGAAGTGAAGCAAGAAAGCAGAGCAGAGCTGTTCTCCCAGATTCTCCACAGAGCCTCTGGGCTAGCGGCTACTGTACTGCGATGTGTGTATGTGTGTGTGTGTTCCAGAGATGGAACTGCGATGGAACAAAGACAGTGTCGTTATGGGGATGTGGGGATGCACACACTGGCACAACCGAGTGCATTATGCAGAGAATACAAATTCAAAAGCACACATATTCCCAGACATGCCCTTGTTGTATACTCTCTATATATATACATATACATAGTAGTACACACACACACACACACACACACACACACACACACACACACACACACACACACACACACACACACACACACACACACACACACACACACACACACACACACACACACACACACACACACACACACACACACACACACACACACACACACACACACATTTTAAAGCGGATTTTCATGAAAAGGGGCGGTTCAGTGGCTCAGGGCCACTGCCGTATTCTCTGCATAACAGCTAGAGTGGCTAGATGGTAACGGCAAGGTTGCCAGTTCGAACCCGGGCTCCCCCAGAGTTAGTGTCGAAGTGTCCTTGAGCAAGACTCTGAACACCCAATTGCTCCTGATGTGCAGGTTGGTGCCTTGCATGGTTTCCGCCGTAATGCACAATCTATGTAAAGCGCCTTGGATAAAGGCGCTATATAAATGCACGCACACACACACACACACACACACACACACACACACACACACACACACACACACACACACACACACACACACACGTTTACTTAATAGTTATGGTAATATATTCTTATTATTACAACCGCAAATCGCATTTACTATGAAAATGTGCAGGAAGCCTGTCAAGCTCAAGCCTGTAATGCTTCCGGCACACGCTCTGAACGCAGAAGCAGTCACGCTTTCCTGTAACGCTGCTTCTGTCACGCTGCTACCTGTAAATGCTTGCCCGTTACTCTCTATGGTTACTCTTGCCATGTGCTTTGAAGAGCCTTGGCTTGTAAGTTTTCATGCTTTAGTTGTACTTATACTGTTGTATTTCTGTATTTTGTGCGAAAGTGCAGAGAAATGTTTATCTTGAGAAGTTTATTTGTACGGAGGTGTCGTATCTGGACAATAATTCTATAACTATAATCATATTATAATCAAACTACATGTCTGGGATAAAGTAAATTGTCTGTATGTCTGTCTGAAAGCAGCCACAGTCGAGTAGCCTACTCTGCATTGTGACAGTTAGTCTCAGAGGCCTGTCTTTGATATCCAAAGTCAAGGTGTCGTTGGCCTGTTTTACATGCCTTTTGTTAGCATGCTATTGTTTCAACCAAGAGGTCAATTGATTAAATCTCAGACGTCACTCTGTATGCATCTCAATGCCATTTGTATGTAAAGTTTCAAACCCTCCCAGAGACCCCAATGTTTGATGTGAGACTGCATATAATCAGCTGTTTTTGCAATGTTAGGGGAGTCTTGTGTGGGAGGCTGACCGAGGTGGTCAGGCGGCCCTGTGCTCCGCGGCTCAGCTCATGTGCCGCGGGAAGCTCTGCTGTGTTCTTGGTCTGACTCTGCAATAAATACAATGCTACACTCCAGCTCATCTCTGCCTGCGTGTTTCTTCATCCGATCGTCTGAGGCTTTGATGCCGAATACTCTTCGTCCTCTTTTGTCTATTTTGTCTAAGTTGTAGTTAGTGTATGGTTATAAAATATACCACAGAGGCATCCCCCAAAGTGACAGGAGAGCAACTTTTTCATATTGCGTCAAATAAGAACTGGGTTCCAAAAATAAACAAATGATGGCGGTGGTTTGAATCAAGAATCAACTGACTGAGAGAAAACGCTAATGTTACTGCCGTCGAATTATATATATTTTTGCTATAAACAGACGCTATCAAATATCACTGACTGACTGTTGTGACGACACAGAGACAGGGTAACTTCTACGGCCCTGGACCAGGGGATGAGCGAGTGACATCAGGACTTCGGTAGAGATTTCACCGTCTGTCCAATCCGCTGTAGTGCTGACATAATGAAGTGACATTATTCCGGTAGTGTCTCAGCCCTGCGGTCGCTTCTCGCCTTTAAGGCGTCTTACTGGTGATCTTTTTTTTTTTAAAGATTTGTTTATGGCTTTTCTGTCTTTATTGATAGTATCAAGTGAAGATGGACAGGAAAGAGGGAGAGAGAGAAGGGGAGATACATGCAGCAAAGGTCGTCATGAACAGGACTGGAACATGCGACACGCTGTCAGGCAAATTTGCCAATAGGCGCCTGGACCACTTGGCTAGCGGGCACCCCTTATTATGATCTTTTAAGACAGTTCAGTCCGTCTATAAGAGAGTGAAAATCTATATTAATTTATATTGTGGATGGACTCAATGTTAGGGCCCTGCACAAATGATGTATTCACAACAAAGAAACTGCTAGGCTCAAACTAAATGTTGAATGAGTCAGCACAGTCACTGCAATTTTCACAGTCAATAGGGCAGTTCCAGCAGATTGAGAATAAAATAATTACAGCACCTGGGTGGGTCTGTATTTGACCCTGAATTCAAAACAATTGGGGGGGGCATTGACTTTATAATAACTGTTCTGGTTAAATTTGCAGAGGTAAACTGAACTCCTTATTTCACTGCTTTTGAATCCATCTCTCACCACTGCTGCATTTATCTGTTCCATGACATTTTGCATCATACAAGATTAATTTATAAGCAAGGACCGAAACCAACATGCAGGCATTAAACATCACTGCTTGCTGCTCCTGCTATATCTTGGTTCTCTGTTGCACCACTGACACACACACACACACACACACACACACACACACACACACACACACACACACACACACACACACACACACACACACACGAGTGCATGCCACAGAGAGGCACTAGACAAGAGAATCAGAAGGCGTCGTCTGGAAGGACTGCTGGTGTCAATTATAACAAAATACACTCTGTGCCACAGATTAGCCTTTAATAATACAGTACAGTAATTATTGCACTACATCATTAACGCCTCTTCTGCACTCCCTAATCATTCTCACCCACTGTCCTGGAATTACAGTGAGCACAACCCACTCTAAATAAATAATAGTTTATAATAGTAATACTCCACTCTGTGTGTTCTGATGCCAGGGCTGGACTGGGACATTTTCATTTTCGCACAAATTTGGCCCAGACCGGCCCACCACAACCAGAGTGCAGATAGTAGAAACTCTACCGCCCGCTCCGTCAAGGCACACAAACAAACAAGCCCTAATACCACCACTTTTACAGAACAACATACAGACAACTACACAACCCTTTGTTGCTCTCACAAGAATGATGCTGGCAAAAGGATTCAAGATAGAAGAGGGTCTATTTGTCACTCACTGATACAGGTACAGTGAAATTATCATGATGTGTATAGAGGGTGATATATGACAACGTTCCGAACACAATCTTTTCCAACATAACTTGTGACTGACTATTTCTTGAACTCGAATAACCCAACTCATAATTGTACTTATTTTGTTTTATTTTATTTAATTTTTTGTTATTTATATTGTTTTTGTTATCTGTGCTTAAATTAAATTTTTTGTATCCTACTGTTTATATCATATGTCTGTATGTATGTTTGTTTTTGTATGTCTGTACAAAATTATTAATGTTATTTTTTATATTGTTTTGATGATGACGATAACTGGGGGGAGGGATGGGGTGAGGGAGAAAAAAAATGGTATGTTCAAACAGTACTAAATTGTTGAAACCTATTACCAATAAACATATATTTAAAAAAGAAATTATCATGATGGCACTGGCAGAATGGCAGCAGGCCCGGACTGGTCCACGGGACCACCGGGACCTTTCCCGGTGGCCTGCCGCCTATTGGCCTGCCTGCCTGTCAAAACAAATGATATATATATATATATACTATATATATCATATCATAACTTGAGCGGCCCCCTACGGTCGCGGCCCACCGGGAATATGCCCGGTACGTCCTGTGGCCCTGTCTGATGCCATGGCTATTCAGTGTGTGTGTGTACTTCGTCTGTATAAAGTACATAGGCGTGTGTTTTATACCCTTATCTTTTTTGTAACACAGGCCCAGGCAGGACCTGTGGCGCTGCTTAGCCCTCTGCACCCAGTTGAGAAATCAATAATGGAGGACAAAGCAGAGTGCGCTCAGAGATCAAAGAGTTTGTGAGGAGAAGGCTGATCAGGGTGGATGTACTGTTCTCATATCCAGCGATAAAGGAAAACTCCATGCTGGATAGTTACTCCATTAGAAGCATTTCATTAAAGACACATTAAGGACTCCTGAGTCTAGACCAGTGGTCTTCAAACATTTTCATGGAAAATTCATTCATCCAAAATGGGCTGCCAACACCTTTTTGAAAAGATTCGTTTTTTGTTTTTGTTGCTAGATTAGATTTAGTAATTAGTGCAGAAACTGACTAGTTGTAGGTGGGGAGATAACAGTGGAGAGAGTGAAAGCTGCTATGATGATCTGAATAGTAATTATCTTAATAGACTAACTTCTAATCTAGAATGAGAAATTAAACTGTTCCTCAGTCCATCACTTGCAGAGAGAGGTCCTAGCCTACAGTACAAAGATGTAGCTTTTTTGTCTTCAAAAGACTGCACTTCCTCTAATTTCATTCATGTGATTTCATACATACATAGTTTTATTGAATAAATGTACGTGTAATAATCGTTGATCATCAACCCTGATCATTTCTCTCACTATAATCCTACCAAGATCCATATTGTCCCACCCCTACCATGGTCATGTATTTTCACCACCATCGGTGGGAGTATAAATTGTGCACGAGACGCAGTGGCTTCCGCATGGCAGACCGGCCGTCCTCACACAGTGACACTAACCTGATGTCCAGCCAGCGCAGCATGGGCATGGTGGCGGTGCCCAGCAGCAACACGGTGACGCAGACCACCAGCAGCGTGGTGCTGAGGAAGGAGCGCCGTACCTCGGTGGGTGTGTCGTTGGCTCTGAGAGCCAGGGCAAACGCCACAGCGCCCCTCAGACCTGGGATAAAGGGAGAGAGGCAGTGGTCACCAATGTCCGTACACGCACACATGTGTCCAAATGTGGCACACTGTCCTTGTCTGTGGCAAAAGTTAGATTTTATTTTGTTTAGACATTTTTATTTTGATCATAAGACTCAACTACTGGATGTCAGTTGCCAGGTTTTCTTCATAATGTGTAGGACACTGATTTACTATGACACTATGGCACATTAGGAGTCCACTAGTACAGACTTTAAAGGTATATTCAGTGATTTCACTTAATTCAAATATCACTTATTTTTTTGTTTTGTTGTTATAATCCTCCCTACTATAGAGTGTGCTGGCCATATAAGGAGTTCCTCCCTGTCCCCAGTTAACCCCTGGGGGTCAAAAAACCTTAGGTTTCGTTTTTGACTCTCTATCCTGATTGGACGAAAGGCTGGGTCCCACAGCCAAAAACGAAACCTAAGGTTTTTTGAGTGAAATCACTGAATATACCTTTAAGGACCCCCATACCTCTCAGAGACCACCTTCAAGGAACCCCAGAGGTCCCTTGGCCATCTCTTTGTGTTTATGGTAATATTCTTGTCTGCTCTTGTCCGTGGAAAAAATAGAATTCCACTACTCAAGCCATATACTTTGACTATTTTAAAATAGCCGATCTACAAGCTCACAACGTGTCGCAATGCAACAAGTTGTGAGCTCGTAGACGGCCATTTCCAGCAAAGAGCTAGAGAGAAAAGAGACAAAACCAGGCCACGTACAGAGACTTGGGGGAGCCCAGTCAACTTATAAAGGGTTTAAGGTGTTGAGCATGACCGCACCCATATACTGTATCTTTCCAAAATAAAAAATGTATGAACTGGCTCTTTGATATAAGACCAACAACTGAACTCTGTTTCTACAATCAACTGATACATGGTGCCTTGCAAACATTGCATATGAATGAAAGTTATCAGAGTAAGCCTAGAAACAACAACCAGTAGACTCCTGGCACTACGTACATCGCCTAAAGAATTCACAGAAAAATCCTGTATTTCCATCAAGTCAGAGTTATGCTCAGTTCACACTCCCGTGTCCCACATTGAAAATGTGACTTGCATTGCGAGATTCGCGACGCATTGCAAGCATGTGGATCTGCCATTTTTGGTGCACAACACCGTTACCGCACAAAACAAACTTAAGCCCATTAGAAGCATATTGTGGAAAACAGAAGACCAAGGGCTTCTCACAAAGAACATGTCTTACATAAGGGGGGAAAAGTGGGTCAGTGTAGCAGTGAGCCATGCTGAGTGTACTACTCCACTTCATTTTCTCCTGCATCATCAAGCCAGTCTCCGTTTCAACTGTTAGTCTGGGATGTTAAAATAGAAGCTCCCCAGCCACAAAGAAATTCAGCAGACAAATAGAAATGCCAATGGGAAAAAAATTAAGTTTGGGGTGAAGGAACACACTTTGGATTCCTGCATTACAGATAAGAATAGTCCCATTGACAAGACAGTGCAGGTTGTGATAACACTAATGCTTCAGGGAGGCTGGATGTAGGTGGCAACATGCACGTCACGCACGCACGCACGTGCACACACACGCACCCACACACACTTACTTAGGGGACCCATTCTAAGCATTCTCACTAATGCCATTAGCTGCAGGCAGTGAAGAGAATTACATAATTAAAGAGCTTTCATTAGATAAATAGGGGAAAATACGTTAATTTCCGAGTTACTAGCCACATGGTAATAACAAGGCAACAAGCAACAACATAATCCATACTGTAAGTGTTAATGGAAAATCACAATGTTTCGTGTGCACATTTTATAGTACTTCAGCATGCATTACCTGCAAACATCATGAAGTGCTGGAAGTTGTGAGGTATCTTGGTGGTACGGCACGAATTCAGAAGCCAAGACAACGGGTAGATGTTGCACGCTCTTGATATGCAGATGGAGAGCTGTGTGCATGCATGTGCGGGTTGAGGACAATAACCAATCATTAATTCATTATGACATGTGTACCGTATGCAAGCAAAGCATATGGGCATGCACACACATGAATACGCACATGGGCATTCACCGGCATGCATACGCAAACATAAAGAGACATACAGTACAGTATACACAGTCACGCAGAGATACACACACAGGTCTCTGCTCTGCATATACTCCGTTTAGAATGTGAACGCGGCCACATGGCACCGTGCCAAGACATGAAGCCAATCGGCCTCTCACAGCTGTTTCTGGCCCCTGCCACATACTTTGATGTCTCACATGGGATGGAACAGAATGCCAAGTGTCCTGTACAGCAGTGAAGGTGCACAAGAGGATACCGGTATATCGGTACCACCGTTTTCGTTCTTTTTGGGGAGATGGATTCCCAGATTGGAGTCATGGTGACTGCAGGGGGCCTTGTCAGAGTACCTGTTGTATCCCTTTTGTGCCCATATATGGAGATTTCTGTATCTGTCTGTCTACCTACGAGACCTTCTTCGACTCCATGTGGCCGGACAACGAGTCAAGCAATTGAAGATGGGCCTAACTTTCAAAATTGTAAATGCAACTTTACCCTCCATGCCCTCAGTACCCACTTACTTGTCTAATTACTTTAAAAAAAGTGAGCAACACCCACAGCCATAAAACTAGAGGGAGCGTGAACAACGATCTGGTGCCACCCATTTATAAAACTAATATGGGCAAATTCACCTTCCAAAGCACTGCTACCCAGGTGTGGAATGCCCTCCCCCCATCACTGGCTTCCTTCAAGACAGGCCTAAAAATTCACCTGTCAGCAGGTCAAAGGGAGAGGAGGTGATCGCCCCAGCCTCTTTGTGCGAATAACCCCCTTCCGATTAACCTTCGTCCCCAACCTGTGCATACTGTATATTTCATGTTTAGAGGAAATGTATATGTTGCTTTAAATTATTATCGTTATATCACTTACTGTTACTGTGTTAACTTATTATTCATGTCATGTGCGAGTGGATAGGACCCGAATGGAAAAAAGGCCGCAAGGTCTTTCTTCGGTGAGATCCTTTTTTGAACAAAGATGCCTGACTGTACATTGTGCTGTTTGCATTTATGTTGCCTAATAAAATATTCAATCAATCAATCAATCAATTGTCCCTTTTGTTCCCACAATATGGTATCTGGTCACTCCTATGACCGTATATGAGCATAGCGGTCAGATCTGTGGCTCTGGACGAACAGATCTCCATATATGACCTTCTATGGGTGTATTACGTTTGTTTATGGGTAGATTTGATTCATATAGTGATGGGCTCTAACCCATTTTGACATGTCTTCAACATCCTGACAGTTTTCTGAAAAAGCTATTTTTCTATGTCAGTCGTTCTTCGATTATTTTATTTAGCAGATCTACAAGCTCATAGCGTGCCACTCGGTGGCGCGCTATGAGCTTGTAGATCTGCTATTTTTCAATAGCTAAAGCATAATGCTAACACCAAAAGGGGTTCCCGCCCAAAATGGGCTAATATTATGTGATGGGCTCTATATGCTATATATTATTTCTATATAAGTCATAGTAATATCTCAAGACAGATTAAGAGCTCCGCAGCTGAATCTCTCAGCAACTCCCACTACAAGGAATGAAAACAAAGGCGCACCACCGGAAGAGGAGGGCTAAAGAAGAGTGAACGGGCCGACATCCGGTCTCTATACAGAGAATTGGGCGGAAGAAGAAAAATCAAAGGAAAACATTTTTCTCCTTTTCTTTTGCAGATGGTTTCCCAGATTGGTAGACGTAGATGTATTCTGGTGGATTTGGGGGACATTTGATACTTATAAAGCTAAAAGTACAGTAGCCCTACAGAAATTGATTTGACGATGACGACTGAAGCAATAAAAGAGTAATCTTTTATAATAACCACTAATTACTTAAAAGTGACCATCTCCTTCATTCAATTACAATTTAGATACATGAGTGTGTGTGTACACTGGATGTGGCACTCGACAACTTATACTACCTAATCTATACAAGGGATGGGAGTAAAATGCCCCATGGATTTTGCCCATTCAGCAGTAAACTTACAAGTGGATGTCCGGAACAATATAAGGGCCCATATCTACGACAGGGGACCTGTGTCTGACAGGGCTATTACTAAAACAGAGCTCCCTTGCACCCTGCAGTCAATATTAAAGCAGAGTATGGATTTTCAAAAGCAATATCCGGCTCCCAAAAAAACACTCATTTGTGATTATTGAAGACCCCAGAGCTATTTGAATGGATGTAATTAAGCACTTTCATCTCAGCCTCATTCCTCAAAAACACATCCCCAATGTCATTGGTGAGGGGAAAGCTAGAGCGATTACAATCTACCGCATAACCAAAGAGCGATTAACAGGATTAAATTGTTGGGGTAACTGGGGTTATCTCATTTTTATAGACAATCGGCACGAGAAGACTCTAAGCTCCATTCATCTGTGTATGTACAGCCCAGTCCACTTCCAACAGTGGGCTAGCCAGAGCGTTTTTTCTTTCACTGAGCTTTTGTTGTGGGAGCACAATGAGCACAAAGCTAAACAGGCTCTGCGTTCAACTCAAACATTTGCCTTCTTGGCAGCCCTTCACAGCAAACATAGCAGCCGAGGAAAAAGAATACGCTCGGTCAACTCTTTTCTCTGCCATGGCTTCATTGGCCCTCTGGTGGAAGATGGATTGTAATAATAATTGCTGACCATCTGGGCACTGGCCTGTGAAAGAAAGGCTCCTTGGAGTGGTGCCACTCGAGTCTATGCCCGGGTGTAGACTGTGGTCATGTCAGCTCTGAGGCAAGGACAATGGTACCGTGGGTAGCCAGTAGTCCATTACTGTCCACTGACTGATCTCTGATCTGACAGCAGCTACGAAAGGAATGTTAGAACCACTATACTGTATGGCTTTAATAAAGGTGGTGCACACACACAGTGAAACCGTGTAGTCTACAGATTATTAAAGCTGACTTGTGACCAGAATGTGTCTGGTTTGAAACGTGAAGCACTGGGTGAAATCAAGGTGAAGTGTGTGAAGCAAGGAGTTATAGCAAAGAATTGCTACCCACTAGTAAATGTCCCCCTTTGAAGTATACCGGTTAAAGGAAATGTATCTGACAGAAGTTCGATAGAGGCAGCAGGGAGACTTTGAAGTGCATCAGGTATAGCTCTTCAGACTGAGTTTCTAAAACGAAACAAGGCTTAATCATCAACTGTGACAGGGATGTTAACTAATTCTACTACGCATTAATGTAGCTCTGACTCAATTCAAACAGGTAAACAAATTCGTAGCGAGGAGCTCTGCTGGAGAAAACACAAGCATGGTAAATTAAATACCCATTTCTCCAATACAACTTCATCTGTAACTTCATCTGTAGAGATGGAGATTGCAGGGGACTGAATACATGGATGGAGAGGAATGTGCTGAGCTTGCAAAATCTAACTTAAATGCAGTTCAGTTTTGAAAGTTTTCCTAAAAGGGCTAGTTAATTATTACTACAGAAGCTACCTGGATAACTATTATATCCAAAACATATTAGATTTAGATTGCAGTTACACCAAATAATTGAATGTCCCCCATCTGGGACATTTGGTGGGTGAGAAGAGAAGAGAAGAGAAGAGAAGAGAAGAGAAGAGAAGAGAAGAGAAGAGAAGAGAAGAGAAGAGAAGAGAAGAGAAGAGAAGAGAAGAGAAGAGAAGAGAAGAGAAGAGAAGAGAAGAGAAGAGAAGAGAAGAGAAGAGAAGAGAAGAGAAGTCTTTCAAGTTAATTTCAGATATGAGAAAAGGATACAAATGCCCCGCATATGAAGAGGGTTTTGAACACATGGTGTTGAAACGCCAACAAGATGTATCCCATGTAGCTGAAGATAAAGATTTCTCCCAGGAACTTTGAGAATTCAAGGAGCTGTTGATGAAAAAAAAACGTCAAATCAAAAGGTCATACAAATATTCCTGGGTCCGCCAGGATTTGCAGGTCTGTCTGCATGTTAGAGCACATATGTCAACTGTCTCTGATGTGCCTTGTCTATGATCTCCCCAGCCATGTTCACAATCCTTGATCTACTTGTATTCTTATCATCTATTAAATTTATTTTGTACACCAGCTGTCTGCTTACAGAAAGGCTATTCAGCTCTCTCAAAAGAGGTGTTGTATAAACTTGAAAATGTATTCATAGTTAGTTTATATGCTGTTTACAAGAGTGCCTAAATATTTATCATCCACTAAGAATGTGGAATGGAATGTCATTACTACTGTACAAATAACCAACTCTTTAGGTTTACAAGCATTTGTGACATAAGAGCACTGTTGTAACAAGTAATGTATGGTTAAAATGTGATACCGAGTAACCCAAATGAGGCCATGCCATCAGCATACTTAAGTAGATAACGATATCTCCTGCATCTAATTAGTATGGTAAACGATCCTGATGACAGGACACAGCCTTGCCTGTGGTGCACCTGTGCTTACACATGTTCCTTAAAATAAGAAACTATTTACATACCGGTATTGATCACAAGGAAAACTGGACTTTTTCTTGCATAGGACATTGAGCTGTGAACCTCTCTACCAAGTGTGAGTAACTGTAGCCCAAAAATACTTGAATGGGAGTCGTTACATTTTCCCATAGATGATATACATTTAAATCAATTCAATTGTAAAATCTATCACTTAGCAAAATGCTAACCATTCCCAATTAAGCCGGTTGATATGAATTAAGCAACACCTGTCACCTGTAGCGTGACAATGTTTTGGGCTTATAATAGTAATAAAGGTGGGCAAGTGTAATGCTAGGGATTAAATATTAGGCTTTGGGTCATCAGGCCAAATGCGGTCTTACCATTATAGGAAACCACACTGAAGGACTAGGGACTGGCTGTTCAATTGGAATGTTAAAAATAGGTTTATATTTTAATAAAACACTGCACCTCCAGCGCTGATGTGATTTATGTCCCTTTGCAGCAGTGTCTCTGCCAACGAGTGTAGCTCAAGGACATACCTGACCTGCATTTAGCCTAAGGAGTGTTTTCCACAGTCTCTTCAGTTAAGTTTTTAATTTGTTTGTTTTTTAAGTAGTTACATTAAAGTAGATCACAATTAAAAGCCGACAGGCTAAGACCTGTCAAGTGGAGTTTGAACAGAGAGCTAACAGTTTCTTCCTTTTGGGGGCGAGATGAGGCAAGTGGATCCTCGACTTCATTACTAACAGGCCCCAGTCTGTTAAGGATAGGCAACCTCACCTCCTCCACCCTAACCCTGAGCACTGGTGTCCCACAAGGCTGTGTGCTGAGCCCCCTTCTCTACTCTCTCTTCACCATAGCGAAGATACTGCATGGCACCAACACCATCATTAAGTTTGCAGACGACACAGCGGTGGTGGGCCTCATCAAGGACAACGGTGAGTCGGCCTACAGGGAGGAGATCCAGCACCTGGCGCCGTGGTGCGCCGACAACCCAACAACCCATCCACATCAATGGAGCGGAGGTCGAACGGGTCTCCAGCTTTAAATTCCTGGGTGTCCATATATCTGAGGAGCTCTCCTGGACCCTCAACACCTCGTCTCTGGTCAAGAAGGCTCACCAGCGTCTCTTCTTTTTGAAGAGACTGAGTTAAGTCCATCTATCTCCTCAGATACTGGGGAACTTCTACCGTTGTGCCATTGAGAGCATCCTCACATACTATATATATCACGGTCTGGTATGGAAACTGTACAGCCTCTGAAGGTATACTGCAGAGGGTGGTGAACACTGGAACATCTCTCCCTGTCATTAAGACCATCTACGACAGTCGGTGCCTGAGGAAGGCTCATAACATTATCAAAGACCCCTCTCACCCCAACCACGGTCTGTTTACCCTCCTCCCCTCTGGGAGACGATACAGGAACATTGGTTCCAATCCAGCAGACTCAGGAAGAGCCTCTTCCCATCCACTGTCATCTACCTTCCTCATCCACTCCTCACCCCCCTCAGTGACAGCCCCCCTCCCCCTACCCACCCACCTTCCCTGTTGTATCTCTGTACACTTACATCCTTGTGGACTTGTGCAATATGGTCACTGGACCTTAGTCTAGCACTTCTGTGCACTATGGGCTGCGTGCAATAAGGACTACTACTGTATGTGCAATATGGATCTGACAATATTGAATGTCTATTCTTTATTAATATCACCTTATAATATCCATTTATTTATTTAATGTCTACTGCTCTTACTGCATTTACTTACTGACCTGCACTTTCACTTTTTACTGACATGTTTGCACTGGTGAGATGTGAAAATAAAATACCTTTTGCTGTACTGTACATTGACAATACATTGAATCTCATCTCAGTTGAAAGGGACAATGTCACTCTTTCTGGTTCAGTGGTGATGATAGGATAGGCCATAGCCCACAACCATTATACCATTCCTCCTATACATGCTGAGGAAGGCTTGACGCCGATACACGTGCAACGTCCGTGTATGCCCGTCACGTGGATTCATTAATTAAAAAGTACTTCGTAGTGATAACCATTATTTTCTTATCACAACCTATACTGCCTACCTGGCCTACCAGGCATCGTAAACAGATTGGTCCTATACTTACACTGATGACTCTAGCTATAAAGGACAAGCTAAATATAATGTGTATTGAAAGATAATTAACATTTCTGCTTTACTTCTTTTTAGGTAGTCTGACCAAATACATACTATATTGACTCTACAAAATAGCTAGATAAAGACCCATTCACTTGAATAATTGCCCACTTTCTCCTCAAGGACAAGGCAATGAAATATATTACCCTCTGCTCTTGCTTTCTATTACACTAGTGTCGGCTCCAACTAAATCCACTTGACTTTGTCTTTGAGGTGCGGCTGCATGTATATGCTGTAAAAATGTAGATATAAGCATTTGATCAAACAAACAGGATACCACACTTTAAATTAAAAGCAAACGCTTTGATCGAGCTGTCATTTCCTTTTGACCTGCACTGTGGCACCGACAATGTGTAGATGAGTGTAGCTGGTTGGTATCATAAGACGCTCTGTTGAACTGCCTGTGTGCACACTGGCAGACAGCGAGATGGAGTCTAGGCCTCCCACTGGACGTCTCCAGTGCTAATGGTCATTCATGATTATGCACACAAAAGAAACACAGGAACCAGAACAAAATAATTTACCCTAATGTACTTGTGTAACCAGTTGTAACAATGAAAGACCCTTTAACAGATAAGCCGCGCGCGCGCACACACACACACAAACACACACACACACACACACACACACACACACACACACACACACACACACACACACACACACACACACACACACACACACACACACACACACACACACACACACACACACACACACACACACACACACACACACACACACACACACACACAAAAGCCATTTGAACTGAGCAATTAGAGAATAAAAGCCAGTTTGTAATTGTATACAGTGGTAATTAAGCTTCTCCTCTAGGTAAGTTAACGCTCATGCTCCAATAAAGAACCCATGGTTCTATCCTGAGCTAGCAGCTCTGCTCAGGGAAAGGAATAATGCCTGGGCTCGTGCTAGGCACTCCGGTGATCCTGCTCCGGTGATAATGCTTCCGTTGCATTAGGAACATATGCACTTCATGCACTTCATCCCCAAACCATATCAGACTATCATTTTCAGTTAATTACCTCTTCCCAGGGAAATGCAGGCACATTTTGGAAGGCAGTGAATTATCTTCAGAACACCAGCACTGCTGCCCTACCTACACAAATTATCTGTAACAACCGTTCAATCTCAGACCCCATGGAAATATGTACATCTTTTAATACACACTTTTCAGAAGCTGGTCACCTATTCACCCATACATACAGAGGACCTGCACTCGAGGCTGCCATCCATGTTCCTACAAATAGCTCAACTGGTCAATTCTCCCTGCAGCCACTGTTGTCCTAGAAGCACTATTAAACATAAACCAAAAGAGCTCAACTGGGGAGGACTATTTAGACCCGTATTTCTTCAAATTAGCAGCACCTCTTATTGTAGAGCAGATCACTCACATTTTCTTTCAATTCCATCAAGCTGTTTCCCTCATATTTGGAAAAGAGCACATAACACCATTGCACAAGGGAGGTGACAAGCAAGATTTAGATAATTATAGACCTATCTCAAAACTACTGTGTCTTGCTAAAATCCTGGAAACACTCATAAACTCCCAGTTAAAAATATTTCTTTCCAATTTCTCTGTTTTAAAACTAAATCAGTCCGGCTTTCGATCCAATCACAGTACAGTTACCGCTGTCACTCTCGTAACTAACAATATCATCTCCGCCTCTGCTCAAGGAAAGGAACAATGCCTGGGCTCGTGCTAGGCTAGGCTAGGCCGTGCTAGGCCTCAACTGTATTACGAGTATAAATAAAGGTGAGAAAGAAAGAAAGAAGTCTACCTGCTTGATTCTGGTCTTGGCCTCCGAGGACAGGTTGCAGAGAGTGTACCGGGCCTGGCCCAGCCCGCAAAACAGCACCGCCACAATGCCTGCCATCATGGGACATAAAGTACCACAACACACATAATAATTAATGTCAGTGTCACGATGAGCAGGGGGAGTATACAGTATAGAGCGGTGGTTTTCAGCCAGTGGTCCATGAATGTCTCCAGCTAAATGGACACGTTTTTGGGTCTGAGAGGCTAAATCTCATCACATGGTGGTCCGTGGCTCAAATGCAGAATAAATAATGGACCTTGATATGAAAACTGGTATAGAGGAACAAGGGCATAGGAGTGCTGTATAGAGAACAGAGTGCTCAATATTATGTTGATTAGTGCATTGTGAGCAGAGCTCTCACACGTACACGTTATACAATGGGACTGCATACGAAATGTGTTTGCCTGTGTGCACATACTGCGTGTGTGTGTGTGTGTGTGTGTGTGTGCTGGAGGAGCACTTGAACAAGTGTCATGACACCCACTCCGTCTTCCAGAGGAAGTGAGAGGTTATTGACTACCTCAAAGATGGTACCGAAATCCTTAATAATAATCTGTCTCCCAGGTTAGCGTGGCCGAGAAGGTTACTGTAACCTTGTTATGTTTTGCAGCCCTTTGTGTGTGTGTGTGTGTGTGTGTGACTCTGACATAATTTTGTTCTCATGTTCAGAACACAGGCATTACTGTAGAAAAATAAGTTTTGATTGGATTCTGTGTGAGCCACTAATAGTATGCCAGAAGATTCTGGAGCTCAAAAGGAAGCAAGGGACAGCTCAGTTCGCTCAACTTTTGCAAGGTTGAAACAAACAGACTTGCAGAAATTGTAATTATTTTCAAACAATATATACGTATCTGATAATTTGCAAAATAAAAATCACACAGATTTACTGTAGGCAAAGGCAGTCAGCTGCCTCACATGGCTACGTTTCTGCCTCCCCTCCTACAAAATTAATTATGATTAAATTATCTCCTATAGGCCGCCGCCTAGCCGCTACTCAAGACCTACAGAACTAATTTCTCCTTTCATCGTCAATGGCAAATATTGAGACGTGTGGGGACAAAAGCTGTTAGGAGGGGCTAGCGCCTCTCAAAAAAAAGGAGGTGAAAGTTTCCATTCCCAATAATACCGTAAACCAGTGGTTCCGTACCAGTGGGCGTAAACTATCCGTGTTCTCCTAGTGAAATGCAAACACAGAGCAAACCAAAGCATCCTAAAAAACATCTGCATTCTGCCAATCTGCCCCTCCTCTTTCTTGCCTTTGGTTTAGAATGTAACATTTTACGACAACAGTTCATACCAGCCCAACCCCATAACACACCCAGAATCCACCCTCTGTCTACGTTCCACTGTCTCCCAGCTGTATAAACATCTCAAAGCTGTCCAGTATCCTGGCCTTTCAGGCCAAAACCCACACCTCACCCCTCCGCACGCACACGCACACGCACACACACACACACACACACACACACACACACACACACACACACACACACACACACACACACACACACACACACACACACACACACACACACACACACACACACACACACAGTAAGCTCAGGCTAAAGACTGATAAAAGACCTAGAGCGAGTATAAAGAGTCATATCAGTGAGGGCGGTGGGGGGTGGAGGATAACAAAAGAGTGAGAAAAAATGGACAGGGAAAATAAGAATGTGTGACCTGGCTAGACCTTGAGTTGGAATTGGAAAGTAAGAAGGGAGAATCAAAACACGGTTACTTTGTTTGGGGATTCAATTTCACATGGAGTGCTTCAGCTTGTGATGAACAGCTATATACTGTATGACATCCACTTTGCTGTCAAAGAAAGGGGGTAATTGCCATGATAGGACATAGGACAAGGCCAGCAATAATGAACAAGGACTGCACTTATAGAGCCAGTCTGAGGCCAGTCCATTACACTCCCTTTTTGTTCCATTGACCGGTGATTCCGGTAATTCACACCGTCCTTCAACGCCACTCTTCCATGAAGTCTTAACAGGTTGTGCTACTGTACCACTATCAAATTCTATTGCTGCTTGTGCGTTTTCTATTGCATCCTCAGCTTACGCAATATGGACACAAGTAGCGCATCATTCGCCTTGCAGCACGCCCACACACACACATGATGGCTCCCCAATGGAAAGGATGGTAGGTGGGCACCTGGGCACTGGGCAACAGATGAGACTCATACCACAGTGAGCGGCTGTGAGGCATGCAGGGCACGAGATTAATGACGCCAGCGCTCCCTGTGAGGTTTGGGGTCATTACGCACACGGTTGCTAAACTCCAGCAATTAGCAGACAGAGAGAGGTTCAATTACCAAAGGACACGAGGGAGGACTGCCATCGCTCACTGCATCCCCTTTGGATGAGCTATTGCTTCAAAAATAAATGGGCCATTAAAGCCCATAGGAAGACGTGGCCATCTGCAGCTTGTGCAGATGAATATTGAGAATTGGAAATTGTTTGGAAATGTATTGCGATTGAAAAATAAATAAAATGTGTTAGCATCAAATGCATAGCTACTGTAGAAGTCCATCTTCTTTTATTTTTCTTTATCTTCTTGAACTTCAGTATTCATCTTAGCTATACGGTTAATTAAGTATAAACAGCTGCAGAAAGTCTTGTTGGACAGTCAAAGATGATTCCATAAATGGAAGGTAATAATGTCTGACTACAGTATGTCTGCTACAGTAATGTATATATACTGTAGCATATCTCACACACTGTCCTCACGCAAGACAATACAGCCCTACCTGCCTTGCTGCCCATGCACTCTTTAATGAAAAGCAAACTGTTTTTGAATGCCTCTGGGACATATGAGAATAATAAAATCCCTAATTGTGCTGTGCACTCTAAATAATAACAGCAGCAACGCCAATAACGATACCACATAAAGTTCCATCTTGGATACAATGTACCATCTCAGCGCCGGACAGCATTAGGATGCTTTATAGACTGGGAGTTGGGGTCTAATGGAGAAAAGGTCAACATATTTAATTAGAACGGTATTCTCCTCCACATGCCAGAGGGAGCGCTGCCAAGGATAGAGCGACTCCACCACACCGCTGACTGTGTTGAATACCAACCGACACATTGAGGTCGGCCCTAGTATGCATAGTATGTATGAGACATGTATATTTTATAACTACGTCATGACTCCACAGGAAACAAGTAATTGACACTTGGCAACTGAAGAGGCTAATCCATTGTTTTTCCAAGAGCAGTATAAAACATTTCCACATAATAAGGAAACACTGTCACATCACTGTGACAGTGGGTGAATTCATAAAGCACACTTTTCTTCCCTGGGCGGTAAATGCAAGGTGGGAATAGAAACGTACAGAAGGGCAGGGCAGGTCATCGATAATACATGAGACCAGAGCGACTCTTTGCTCTACACGAGACCCAGGCTAACAGCCAGGGCAGGAATGCCATTATGGCTCTCCGCTATCTCTGGGCCCTATCTTGACTTGAACTATGAGACTGAACATGCTGAGACTGACGTGTAGGTGTGTGTGTGTGTGTGTGTGTGTGTGTGTGTGTGTGTGTGTGTGTGTGTGTGTGTGTGTGTGTGTATGTGGGTCGAAATGGAATGAGTTATGGGGTTTTGAGATGGGAATGAGTACATGTAGCCCCCTGTAGACCGAGGCAATGACCTAATACTTTCTCATCTCCACTATTGACTCGCTATAACGGCAAGGACTATTAGAGGGTATGTGTGTGTTCCTGTGTGCGTGCGTGTGTCCTCGCCTGTGTGTGAATGAAACTCATTTTTCTCTTTAATATTCTGGCCAACGGTTGGATACGGGACACTAAACAATGTTCTCTGCCGCTCAATATCGGCCCCATCAGAAGAGGATCGTCCCGTTTGTCTGTGGGTTTTCTATCAGGTAACTGCACAGATGGCTGTGTCAGGAATGTGGACAAGAGGCGTACATCTTTCACAGCACTGTAGAGCGAGGTTGACAGCTATGAGACCACAACCAGCAGTAGCTTGCCAACCGAACAGGCACTGATGATGACAGTGATGATGCAGGTCTGGGAATGCCGGTATGAAGGGACATCCACGAGGGGCTGGTGCACTGGTGCATCGCTTTCAGCTGGGGAAAAATTGCTTTTTATCTCTGGCCTTGGTCTTTGTCACAGATTTCAATCATTGTTTTGCTCCACAATTAAATAATTCCACTTGAACAATGCACTCTACTAGCCTGGTAAACCATTCCAGTCGTGTGAATTCATATCATGTGTCTTCTGCAGACCGGCCTGGCCGCAAGCGCCGTGTGAGCGTTTTGCCGAAACCAAAAAGAGCCCTGCAATCAGTGTCTGCGCTCAGGGCCCTGTGATTGACAGACCTTGATTCTCTCTTCCACTTTTTGGTGTCTATTCCCACACAGCGCTTGGGGCCAGACCGGACTGCAGAAGACGCATGATAATGTGAATTCACATGACCAGGATGGATTACCAGGCTAGCACTATACAGCCTTTTGGGGTGGATGGAAATGATTACATCGGCTCCTCCGACACACATGGGAGTCGTGTAATCGAGAGCAAAATGTGTGCGGGTGTTTCTGCTTCCAGTCAAACAGGTGCCCCGGGCCAACCGATAGAAGTTACTATAGTCTTCTCCTTTTTTCACTAGTGCAGCGACAAAAACTCCCACAATCACCTGCTGGCTTCCCAGCAGTCAGCACCACCACCAACTGTGTTTGTTGCCACGCCTGGCCAAGCAGCTGGCACTGAGGAGGAATCCAATCCCAGCCTTTGCAGGGATTGGTGGCTGGCGAGGATTTTAATTCTGACCTCCGATATCCCCTCATCCTGATGACAAAGTAGAGTGTAGACACATATACACCGGTGCAACAGCATAGAGTACACACACAATCTCATATATCGTCGCCGTCAGACAGAAACCTTGTGTCTCGGCGCTCGGGTGGCGCAGGGGTAAAACTGCCTGCCCACCACCGCAGAGTTTGTGGGTTCAAATCCACCGTGGTGCTTCTGGCTTTTCTAGTGTGTTTACACGAACACAACTCGCTCGTGTTCGTGGGCGAGGAGGGTGATATTTGTCACTGCGCGTACTCCTACGAGCCGGGGCAGCACTTGTCAACAGGGAGTGTTTTTTTTTTTTCTTTATAATTTTTATCCCACGATTTTGTAACCCATTTTTCACCCCTGTGTCAATTATCTAATGTGATCCTGGGCTCTACACACCCTCCGCCAACCTGGGGAGAGCAACGGACTTGAACTCATGCTTCCTTCATGCCTGAGTGTCCAAGTTGCTCCTTTACACCTAACAGGGGGGAGTTTCCCTGGTTGGACGTAGTGCGTGGAAGGAACACGTTATTCCAACCAGTTCCATTCCTCCCCATCAGGCGCCCCGGCTGGCCAGGGGGAGGCAGTTTAGAGACCAGGATTACTGCATGTTTTTGTGAGGGTACCTACCCTTGGGGACACGGGGAGAACATGCAAACTCCACACAGAAAGGCCCTTTCGCCAACACCGCCTCAGGTATGGGCACTGATGACGCGGAGGAGGAAACACGCCGCCAGCACCCACAGCGCCCCGAGCGGGAATCGAACCCAGGACCTTCTAGCTGTGAGGCGACAGCACTACCAACATCAACAGGGAGTGTTGAGTGGAAGGAGTAGGACGAAGGCTCTACGAGTCAGTAGGATACAACAGCAGTGACAACGCACAAATGTGTGCGGGGGAAGGACTAAATTGGAGAGATAAACACATTCCGTGCTCAAACACACCTACACAAAAAGCTGTGCATGCATAGGAGGGGCTAACGCCTCACAAAGTATAAAGAATCTCCATGTTTAAACTTGTTTTTGGTAAATTAATACCCTACTTCGTCATATAACTGTGTCATGCAAAACTAGCAAAAATAATCAATGTACAAGCTCACAACATGTTGCATTGCAACGCATTGTGAACTTGTTTGAAAAGTGTGTTTGTGGGCTTTTTCAATATTCAACCAATGGAAAGTATTAATATTAGCTTGAGACTAGATAATAACTAGAACTGCACTCTGTCGAGTGCATACTTGCTTGTTGCACACTAGTAGGCCATAAATGGCCAACTAGTGCACAAGCAGAGCGCGCAAGTCCTTTCGACCGCTGTAAACTGTCAAATCTCAGTATCTCTGTGAAGGAACGTTTGAAATGATTAATGTTTAGATGTAACTATTTGCTACCTACTTTATACATATAAACATCTAGTATTATTAAGTATGATTCAAGTTTCTATCTATATAAGAAATACTGTTTTATCGTTGTAGATATATTCTGGATCCCTTTTTAGTTTTTCTAGTCATACACATACACACCACGTATATACCACGGTATACTGTGGTTACTTTGCGCCAAAAACCGTGACAGCTGTTCCGCCATTTGAGGCTTACGCAGAAAAACATCAAATCTGTGCCTGTGTTGCTGGACCAAATGACCACAAATGACCATATTTCTTACGTCATCATTAAGAGCTAGTCATACACACCACGTACTCTGGTCCCAGCAGATCAGGCACAATTTGCTATTTTATTTTTTACTGATTATGTATATAGTATACGTATGACTAGCTCTAAATGATGACGTAAGAAATATATATAGTATATATATAGTATATAGGCATATACTATATACGTATACATATATACTCTATACTCTATACTGTATAAAGTGTGTAGTTGTAAGTTGATTAGCGGTATACTGTGGTTACTTTGCGCCAAAAACCGTGACAGCTGTTCCGCCATTTGAGGCTTACGCAGAAAAACATCAAATCTGTGCCTGTGTTGCTGGACCAATGATGACGAAATTACCATATTTCTTACGTCATCATTTAGAGCTAGTCATACACATACACACCACGTACTCTGGTCCCAGCAGATCAGGCACAATTTGCTATTTTATTTTTTACTGATTATGTATATAGTATACGTATGACTAGCTCTAAATGATGACGTAAGAAATATGGTCATTTCGTCATCATTGGTCCAGCAACACAGGCACAGATTTGATGTTTTTCTGCGTAAGCCTCGAATGGCGGAACAGCTGTCACGACGAAGGAGACCGGGCGAAAATATTACTTGCGCGCTCTGCTTGCGCAAGTAACTACATTGGATCCATTGCAACACAGCTTCTCTTTTACAGTTCCTGAAAAGTAATGGTTTGGTTTCCAGGTTTCCACCGAGGGGTAACCAGATATGTGATCTATTGTAGGGCAACTAACCTACAATTTCACAGTTTTTCCCTTAGAGTATAGAGACGGCACCGGATTTCTCCTCCCATCCACTTGCATTAAGTTGCTCAAAAGCGCATGAGGCGGAACAGGAACAGAGTGGATTCTGGGATATGGATTGGACCCATATCGTGAACGCATTGGCAGTTGACTATCATTGCACGCGTTCATGTGCGTTCACGTATGAAACAGCGTTCACGTGTCATCATGAACGTGTGCAATGATAGTCAACAGACCAGTGCGTTCACGATGAGTCCAAACTGCAATACCAAATTCGGCCACTATGTCCATTTCGCCTCTGGGTTTCCTCCGGGTGCCGTCTGTATTCATATACAGTATACTCTAAGGTTTTTCCCCATGGTGCCATTTTGTATTTGAGACTGTCGTATATAATCCGCAAAACCATTTACCTGAAAGCCCACAGGCCTCGGCTGACAGGAAGCTGCTCCAGGACAGCAGGAAGAGGAGCGATGTCTCCTGCAGTGGATTCTCATGCAGCCGAGCAAACTTGGTGAGGTGGAAGGGACAGTTAAGGACAACATGCAATCATACTGTAAACATGAAATGCTCCTGCAGAAAACAAAACAGCATGCACGCACCCACCCCCAAAAGTGATCCGGTGCCGACTGGTTGTTGTGCAGAGCCGGGGGAGCTACAGTGCAGTGTAGAGTTACCCTCCAGCTTTTAATGAGTTCATTTTAGGGAGTTCTCCAGTACATAATCAAGTCCAGATCTAACTTGTGCCTCTCCACTGTCCCACATCGCCTCAGGCAAAGCTCCCTAGCAGAAACCTAGGGCCCTGTCTTGGAGCAAGCCAAACAGTGTTCCACTCCAAATCATCCTGCACTGAAACTTTTGTCTTCATAGTACAGTAATTATACATTGAGTTGAAAGCGGGACAGTGGAGGTAAACATCTCTGTAACACTGCATGCCGCCTTTGCCATACATCAAAGGGTTGTGGGGGTCTTTGATCTTCAGGCTCTCTTTCTGTTATTTCTCAGAAGAAAACTCCCTGCTGGCATCTAGCGGGATATGTAGACAGACACAGTACAAACAGCTTCCAGATCACGCAAACCAAAAACTTTTAACGAGGACACGTGTGTGGTTTGCGAGGTGTGAGACCAGGGGGCCATGTTCGGACATAGAAGCTGTGCTGAAAAAATTGATTGCTACTATGCATTTTTAAGCATGTTTTAAATGCAAAAACAACGTGAGAAAAGTGGTCCTCACAAATGTTCATGATAAAATGCCAAATATCTTTTCTACTCTGTGGGTAATTAAAAAAAACCGCCAACCAATGACATCATCGATGGGGAATCCAAGCTAATAGAAATTTCTATTTAATTCCTGAAAAGTTGCAATGCGAAAAATCTTAAAAAATAAAATCTGCCTAACGATGATGTCACTGGTGGACGGTTTCTGAACTGCCCACAGCCCTCCTATGAGACATATTTTTATCGTGAACATTAGAGAGGACCAATTATATGAAGATAAGTTGAAAAGTAGTGATGTTGAGGTTGAGTACCCTCCCGGGATGTGAGGCTTTAGAGTTAACTACTGTGTGTGCATTGAGGCGGCACATGCTATGCTCATTTTGTGTTTTTCTGTCAACTGGAGATTATTCACTGCAAACAAGCACTGTGCCCTGCTTCCCAAACCCTCCTCTTGACACGTCATCATTTTTCACTCTAAGGTCTAATTACTAGGAAGATCCGAGACAAACGTCGGACAACATCGCAAGTCGAAACCTCATCAGAGGCCGCTGCCTTGATTGATGACCCCCATTCGTGCAGACGCCAGCCATTAATGTCACAGGAGCACTTTAGGCTCAGCCGAGTTGCTTATGTTGATAAAGCTGGTACAGTAGAATTGGGGGGGGTTACAGAGAAGCAATTACTGAAGGGAGGAAGTGGGGAGATTGCAGCGGATGCTGAGGTGATAATTGCGTGTGGGGTGCCGGGACTGCAGTGGGAGGGAATGCAAAGGATATGAGGGCAGTGATGACTGTGAACACGAAGCCCAGGACGAAGGAGCCGGCGAACACTGCAACAAAATGGCCTGCGGAGAGGAAGAAGGCACGGGCGCCAAAGACGCTTCCTCCGCTGATCAGGCTATAGGTGGCGATGGCACTGTGGGACACAGATTGATGCGAACAATCAGAAAAACACGACACATAATATGCATATACAAACACACTATAACCATACATCACGCTGTGGCTCCCGTTATGGAGCAAAGGAGATACAGTAATGAAGTAAACAAAACAAAACAATGATATGCACACTGAAACATTTATGCAGTTTACTGCTCTGAAATGAGAGAAGTCATCAGAAATATACGCCAGTCCAGAACAGTGGGTATAAATTCACACACTTATTATGCTGAGCTAAGCCTCTTAAGTACAATTTATTGGAGTCATTTGACTCATTTCAGAGAATGTGCGTAATTCCTCTGAGGTTGATTCTCTCCCTCTTGCCACTGCAGGAGAAAACAGAGTCTGGTTGAATTACTGAGAGAGGTCCCACAGATGTTGGAGGGCGAACGCAGGGGAAATACTACTGTTGTTTGCAAAGAGAGTAGCATTGTGCTATGCACATCATTACTATAAATATTTACTTTGTGGCAGAGGGGGATTCCGCATGGAAGTCAATGAGTTCAGACCAGCCATCGCAGGGAGAAGGGAGAGAGGGAGAAGCCAGGCACGCACCCTTGTGAGCGGCTGATTGAGCAGGCTGACTTTCCTGAGACGACAGAACTTTGTTAACCCCCCCACCCCCACTGCTCCCACACACTCCCTTTGGATTTAAGCTCCCTTTGTAAAAACTTTTCTTGAGTCAGCTTCTTGAGGTGGTACTGTACTCTTTTGTCTGGGAGACGGATGAGAGAAACCAGACAGGGACTGACTTTCTGCACCTTAGACTGAACACGTCCCGCATGGACAGCAAGATAATCACAGCCTGTGTCAAAACAGTTGAAAAATGTACTTGTAAAGCGTCTCCGCATTTCATATTGTCAGTTTTAAATGAGCCATTATATACCACAACATGTTTAATCTTCATAACGAGACGGGGGGCGATCAATCAAGCTGCTGCTAATGAGCTCAGCAGCTAGCTGAAGCAATTACCCCCTTCACACAAAAACAAAACTCTGAACTTGTTCGCACATTTAACTCAGCCACTAGCTTCTAAGTGTGCAAGTGATGCGGGGTGACCTTTCAGAGATGTTTTCTTTAGGCCACGTGGGACCGCTAAATACGAGAATCTCCAGATGTCAAGGCGAGACCTGGCTGAGTGGAAGCCCATTGGGAGCAGGCGGAGCGGCGCAGTGCGCTGGATGGAAGAGGGCACGTTAGCGTACGGCCAAGCTGCGGCGGGAGCTCGTTAAAATTCCAATGCCGGGGCCCCGCGTGGCTCACTAATAAAGGGCCTTTGTGTACGGGGACGGGGCGACCCGGCGGCTCTGGCCAGCCAGTCAAGTGACAGGAGATGGCACAGAGGCTAGTCACGCTAACCCAAGAAGAGACACTGCACTATCTGTGTCTGTATGGGGGTGGGGGGGTTTGGTGTCTACGCTGGCTTCAATGGACAGGACTTGGGCACGGCCAACAATCTGTGCGCTCGTCTCCTCTTTTTATCTCAATCTGCCAGCCTTTCCAGGCCCATTTGTGTTTGTAGAGAGAGAGAGAGAGAGAGAGAGAGAGAGAGAGAGAGAGAGAGAGAGAGAGAGAGAGAGAGAGAGAGAGAGAGAGAGAGAGAGAGAGAGAGAGAGAGAGAGAGAGAGAGACAGACATATGCATTTGCGTGTCCACTAGGCCAGTGTGTTGGCGTGTGCTGGTACACGAGTCATGACACGCGTGTGACACGTGTGTGTGGGGGTTCCCGGGGGTCACACATAGCTGTGTAATGGAGTGGTTGCACCACTCAAAAAAAAGATAATACTTGACAGCAGACCAAAATAAAAGAAACAAACTATGGTAATAACTCAAGATACTGTTTAAACAGGTGACACCCTACACACAAGGGTCCTGGGAGTTCTCCTGTAGATGCTTTCAGCTTGTTGCTCCAAGACCAACTGAATCACTGCCCCTGCACCATTTAGGCCCAGGCTATACGGATATGTTCGTTCTCCGTTTTAGAAAAAAATCCCTGCCCATACGACAGATATCACACACACAAACGCTGAAACGCATTGAACACAGGATAAAATCACTGCAGTAGCAGGTTTCAAATGTAGGCTATATTATATTATATTTTATATTTACACTTATGACTATGAGTAATCATATTTTTAATGAAGGAATAAGTACCGCATTTTAAAAGCCAGCACCTATTACCCATTACCTACTAAATTGTGAGTGGAAGTGGAACATGTTTCTTTCATTGTCTGTCAGCATGTCACACTATATGTGCGTAAATCTCCAAATCCCGACTCTCGACTTTTCTCTCCATATAATTTAAAAATTATAGACACTTTACCATTGCTCTGGCGACTTGGCAAGTCCTGCACAGGAAATAATAAGTGTCCACAACCACATACTTTAAATGCTTAGTATGAGGTATAAAGTACAGCAGCCTTGTGTTCATAAAACAGAAAGATTGGGTATTGGGTAAGACTGACGTTATGTATCTTTCAGGACCTTTCACTGCTTCGTCTCAACCATTACTCAATGGCTCTGGTCTCAGCTACTGCGATGGATATTTTGACATTCCGTTTTTATATTTTTTGGAATGTTGCCACTACTGTTGGAGCAGCCATAAACTACACATGTTCATCTCGATGTTCTGGGCATCTTTGTAATGTTAGTGTTAGTAAAAAGCAGGTAAAAGAGTAACGTTTGAGGCAGACTATCAGTCACTCTACCGTTCATTGTAGTAGAAGAGATGCGCCTGGTGAGGGTTTAAACCCCGCAGCTACGTCGAGTCCGCCTACAGGAAATACGTAAGCTGCGACCATGAGACCCATTTTTGAATTTGTCTATAAGACGACCAAGGCAGAGGATCCAGGAGGGGGGGCAGGGGGGGAACAAAATCTACCTATCCAACAGAACTTTGACTGAACACGAAACTTCCATCCTTTCTAAAGGTTTGTCATTTGTTCCTTTTCAAAATGCTGACTCCTTTCAGACAAGAGCAGAACTGTTTAAAATGTTCAGGTCTGTGAAGTTGAGAACCTTTTTTGCTAAAGAGGCTCCGAATACAGTGAGTGGACCACTGTCAACACAAATACAAGAACCTGCGAGTTCTGAATTTACACAAACTTTGAGACCGAAAGGTATGTTTATTCCTCCTCCGTAACCACGTTTTGCAGACTCGTTGAAGTGTTTCTTCTGCTTTCTACACTAACAAGCATGAAGACCTTAACAGGAGCCCTCATACAAGGTTACTTCGACTATGCATGCACCTCTTGGTACCACAGCACCTCAAAGTTCCTTAAAAGAAGGCTCCAGACTTCCCGAAACAAACTTGTCAGGCTCCTACTTGGCGAACCCCCCGAACCCACCGAACCCCTGCCCACTTTGACAGACTGGAATAGCTTAGGGTCGAAGACAGAGTACAGCATCTTGCAATGGGTCTGGTCCACACACCACCAAGATACCCATGTACCTGTCCAAACACTTCCTTAATGTTATCGAAGTCCACACCCACAACACCAGAGGGAGTGCAACAAACCATGTGCAACCCAGATTCGGCACAAACAAGGGATTAAATTATTTTCGCTCCCATGCCACCAAAATGTGGAACGCCCTACCAACAGTCATTAAGACATGCGAATCCCTTGACTCCTTCAAATCCGCTCTCAAAGGGCACCTACGGACGGCTGCAATTCGAAACTGGCCCCTGTAAAATCTGAAATGCTTTATTGGGTCGTCCACTCACAGTTAACAGTCTTTGTATTGAGTTGTACTTGAATTGTACTGTAATTCTGCAAACTGTTAATAAATATTTCAATCAATCAAAAAGAGTGTATTCGAATGTGTCCGTTCAAGAGAAACAAGCGTTAGCTAATTTGGGCATGAAACTATTGTTAGACGGAATGCAGACAAAGGAGGTGCGATAGTATTGTTGAATAAAAACCTCTTATAGAGATGAGATTCTAAGACAATTAAGTAACAGTGCTTTTTATACGCCTTTAAGTGCACTCAACATACGTACAAGTACAAGCTATTAGGAAGAGAGCTTTATCTCCGCAAAATCGGGGATATTATGAACACACGTCACTCACACACAGAATGGAAATATTTTTACATGCTACTGCCCCACTTTCAAGGCTACAACTGATGTGCAGCGCAGTAGCCTACCTTATTGAAGGAACGAACTTAAGCCTACATGTAATTGCTTAGCGAAAACATCTGCAGAAATCTTTAATGCCCCATGTTTATTTTAGATCAGGTGGTTTTTTAACTGTTAAATCTGTTCATTGAAAATCGCTGATATGCAAGCTCACTAGGTTGTAGATGGATTACAATTATACTAATACTAAGTGATATATAAATAAAATCATGACATGACCAGCTAGACACCCAATTAAAATAGAAACCTCATAGATTATATAAATGTGTATGTGGCTTAATTAAATGACCAGTGCTTGGCTGTTATGCAGCCACCGTTCTGTGCACCGTCAGCACACATTAGCTGATACTCGATTGTTCGATAGAAAGTCCAGACAATAAAATCCTGCCTTCTAAAGTCCTTCTGTTATGGCACAAGTATGAACCGAGCAAATCTGCACCATTAAAGTAGTGTAATAGCATGGAAAAGTCACTGTTTACATTTGCAAGCTCGTCATGTACTCATGTCACTCTGACCCTCTCCAAAACGAGATATTGTATCTCAAGGGGTATTCCAAATAAATAATTTCAATCACTCTAGCAAAGTGATTGATCTGTGTCTCTAGTGTCTCTCCGACTCCTACTTGTCCCACAACAAGGATGCGGGCTGGAAGCGACAAATGTTTTGTGATATTTTGCTGGGCCCTATACAGACAGGCGAGTCCTATTTGGTTTTGTCTACTACTTATTCTGACATTAAGAGTGCTGTAAAGAAACACTGGGATATATTATCTAGTGATCCGAAAGTGGGTCATGTGTTTATTGAGCCTCCCATTTCTGCACATAAACATGCTAAAAATGTAAGAGTTTAGTGAGAGCAGACTGTTATGTTCCAGTGTTCCACTGTCCCACTTTATGTCTGATTTACCTACGGGTAAATTTCCATTACTGTTACAGAGAGAGGCATGGTAGATTCACACCTTACAAACTGAACACCCAAAAGGGCTTAATGAGGAGCTATTGCTCGGTTGTTTTCTATAATTGTTGTTTTTGAGTGGTGCAACCACTCCCTTACGGAGCTATGTGTGTGTGGGTGGGTGGGTGGCTGGCTGGGTTGGTATGAGCACGAAAACAGCATGGTTGTTTTTCACCACATGTGCGCAACCCAAACACACACACAAACACACACGCACATATTAACTGTATATATGATGATTTCCAGTACAGTACAGTGACAGTACAGTACAGTAGAGGGTACAATAGAGGGACCGGCACATGGTAACTGTCATTTCTCAACCGTTTCGGACGCGGGGCGGCACGCCGGAACCGGGCCGAAATGTCAGTTTGTTTGATGCTGGGGGAAACCTTACATAAAACAAGAATCCCATTGGATATAAAGTGAGTGCTGGTATTCTTTTCTATGATGTGTATAGGGCACAGCCTGCCTGTGCCTGACATAGATTGGCATTGAGAAAGCATTGTAAATCGTTTGTTGACACACCTTCCCATCCATTTCAGCCAGAGGCAGCGTAGACAATTGTGTATTCTGTCTGAATTTGACAGCAGCTAGGTGGACTTCGTTATCTGCAGCCTTTGCTGCCGAATCCCTTAATGAAATGCTGGCACACCGTCGTGTTCCAATTCCACGCTTTCCTAAAGCTGGAAGCATCCAGCGGCTGTTTGTTTGTCTGCCGCTATGCATTGAAATAAGCATTTTGTGAGTGTGGATGTTCCCCTCTATATGTTTGCGCCGGAAGGTTTGCCGGTTTGTCGGTCCGTCCATCTGTCCATTCATCCCAGCCTTGGTTGATTCGGCATCCAGACCCAGATACAGGCCCGGGTCGTGATAATTGATGCCCTCAGGCAACCACTTACAAAGGAGAAGAAGGAAAGGAAAAACATTTCCCCCCGCGCCGAGCCCAGACAGACTCACTGTGTAAGGACAATGGCCACACCGTCGTTCAGGACACTCTCACCAAACAGTAGGGTGTATAATTCTGGGTCCACTTGTAGCTCTGACAACATGCCCAACACTGACACTGTAAGACAAAACAGAAGACCACTATGAGATACAACAACAAGCGGGCCTAGCACAGACTGAGTACAGATACTGTAAAACAAAACAGGAGAAAACCTGTACGTGCACATAAACACCTGGGGGAGGTCAAGCGATAACAAGACAGTTCAGGCCGTGATTATTATACCATGAAAGACGGAAACATAGTATAAAACAGAAATCTGGGTCCAGCACCGACAGGAAGCAAGGCGCTGATACTGTCAAGACAAAACACACCACTGAATACTACCGAAGGATAAAAGAGGTTTACTAACAGGGAGATGAATACAGTAGTGTCAGCTGTCTGTGGACCATCAGTTCTCTGCCAAAAATGCAGCAACTGTAGTGTAAACCATTTCTTCTCCTGCCAACATTTTCAGAAACCAAGGCAAACATTACTCCAGTGTTAATAAATAATAGACTATAACATGTAAATGGAAAATGATGTCAGTATTCAAAGGGAGGATTCTGTCCAGGCAAATATAGGCTACTCATCTCGATATAAAAAAAAGGCTCAGAACAGGGAGCACTGCAATTGGGGAATGATGGGGATATAGAAATACCATTACCGGTTTTAAATGGCAATTCTTACTGTAGGAAACTGTCCTTGAAAACCGAAGACGGTTGACAGGCAAGAAAGTCCTATGGACAACATGGATAATATCGATACAAATTATTTGCCATAAAAAAAGTTATATATCCGATTTATCCCCTAACCCTCTTCCACGTCAAATAATACTGAAGCTCATTCCGTTTAATGTTTGATTTCAAAAGCAGAGTTACCTGTTCAATTAGTTATGAGTCAGTATTGGTGTGTATATCATATCATGAGCTGTGTGTGTGACTGTATCAGGTACACTATAAAATGTGGAGTAATTCAAGATTATTGTAAAAGTGTAAAAATGGATGGATGGAGTTAATTTATCTCAAATTAACACATTTTGGATATAGCCAGATTATCACAGCGTGTGATAATCTGGGATTTACTGAGTTCAGACATTCTAATTAAAGCTAATGAGGCCGGTACAAAGCTGGGGAAAGGAAGTTGAGTCAAAAAAGTATTCTGATTTCACATATTTGAAAAAGCAGAGCCACATATATTTGTGTCCTTTGTTATGTGGCCACAAGTGTAGTACACACATGCAGTGATGTAAAGTAACTAAGCAGTAGAATTTTCAGTTTGAGGTTGTTTTTACTTTACTTTACTTTACTGGAGTATTTCCAATTTTCAGTACTTTTACTTCTACTCCACTACATCTCAAGTAGCCTTGCCGAGCCATGAGGCCCATAGGCCTATGTGGCACTAGGTGTCACATGGACATCAGAAATGTGGACCTCTATGGGGACCTACCACGGGTCACGGACAAAGTCAGAGAGAGAAGGATGAGACTGGCAGGGCACTGCGTCAGGCACCCAGAACTTTAGGCAAGTAAATTGACCCTATGGGAGCCAACCCAGGGCAAAGCCATTAGGGGAAAGAAGCGTACCACCTATGTAGACGTGCTGCGGCGCGCCAGCTTGGCTGACAACACTGCAGAGCTCAAGAACCTGATTGTGAAATTGTGGAGGGCAGCGATCCGATGAAACCGAACGAAACAGACCAATTAGTCAAACTTCAAGCATGTCTTAAAGACATAAAGAGTTGGATGACCCGTAATTACCTACTCCTCAACTCTGACAAAACGGAAGTTATCGTGATCGGCCCTAAGCCCCTAAGAGACAAGCTAGCCGATGAGAACTTTTCCATAGATGGCATTACCTTGGCCTCCAAGGCCACTGTAAAGAATCTGGGAGTTACCTTTGATCAAGATATGTCTTTCAAATCACACATCAAACAAATCTCAAAGACTGCCTTTTTTCACCTGCGAAATATTGCAAAGGTTAGGCACATCCTGTCCAAAAATGACGCAGAAAAACTTGTCCACGCATTTGTTACTTCAAGGCTGGACTACTGCAACTCGCTATTATCAGGCTGCCCAGGTAAGTCTCTGAAAAGCCTACAGCTAGTTCAAAATGCTGCGGCGCGTGTGCTGACAGGTACCAGAAGAAGAGACCATATCACTCCTTCACTGGCCTCCCTACACTGGCTCCCGGTCAAACACAGAATAGAGTTCAAAATTCTTCTCCTCACCTACAAAGCTCTCAATGGTCAGGCACCACAATATCTCAAAGATCTCATTGATCCCTACAAACCAAATAGAACACCAGTGCGTCTACAGTATGCAAAAATGCTTACTGTCCCAAAAATATCAAAAGTTACAATAGGAGGCAGGGCGTTTAGGTCCCAGGCACCTCAGCTGTGGAACCTTCTCCCGGCTTCGGTCCGTGGGGCTGACACGCTCTACACATTCAAGACTAGGTTGAAAACCTTTCTCTACGACAAAGCCTATAGCTAGAGTTGTCTCCAAGTCTAGCTGGATACCATAGTCGTACATTGTTGTGTGGGTCTGTCTCCCAGCAGTACTTGTAATATACACTATATAGGCTCCAGTAAGGCCTGCCACTAATCCAACATCCGGGGAATCTCTCCCCGGAGTCTCTTTTCGTCCTCCCCGTCGCAGTTCTGTGGACCTCTAATATTAACCCCCAACTGACTGCCGAGTGTGACCGTGGATCAGGCCTCTTCATGGAGCCCACCAGAAGTGTGACCTGGACCCGGCCTCACAGAGCTCGACCTCGACCAGATGTGGACCAGACCCCTCCACGGAGCCCACCTGTCTATTTCTGTCTATTTCTCTCTCTCTCCCTCTACCCCCCCCCCCCCCCCCCCCCCCCCGGCAGATGGCCGCTCACCCTAGAGTCGGGTTCTGCCTGACGTTTCTTCCTAAAGGGGAGTTTTTCGTTACCATTGTTGCAATATTGCTTGCTCTGGGTGGCTCTTTGTTGGTTGTAAAGTGTCTTGAGACAACTTGTTTTGATTTGACACTATAATAAAATTGAATTGAATTGAATTTAATCCAGGAATCCTGAGTTGGTGTTGGCTAGACCTCACTCTGCCAGCAACTAACTAACTAAATCCTCTTTGCAGGCCTTGTATTGAACTGTACTTTCCTGTGCTTTTTCAAACAAAAACACTTCAGCCCTATATACTGTATACATTTCGGCCATTTGAAAATAGCCAATCTACAAGCTGCGACGCATTGTGAGCTTGTAGATCTGCAATTTGCAATTATTAATTATTATTTTCATTTGAACACTTGTGAAATGGGACATTCTGCATAATGGGTACTTTCTATGTATGGTACTTTAAGTAAATTTTTTGTACATTAAGTACAATACTTTTGAACTCAAGTACATATTGAATTCCGGGCTTTTACTTGTAACAGAGTATTTCTACATTGCAGTACCACTGGCACAAGGGTACTGCACACATGTAGGCTAGTATTTGCATTTCAGCCGTGGGCAAAGCGACAGTGGTCAGAGTCGGACATGAGAACAGTTATAATGCTAGGGAGTATAAGGAGAAGGTTAGAGTTAAGACTCTGACTGCCAATGATTAAAACATCCAGGAGGAGCCAATTAAATCTAATGCAGGGGGACCACAGGCAGAGAGCTTTAAATAATGCAAACTCCCCTCTGCTCAACAGCATTGAGAATCTCTGGACATTATGGAAGTTGTATATGGCCAATTTCTCCAGTAAAGATTGTGTGTGTGTGTGTGTGTGTGTGTCTCTATTGATCCATCCATCCGTTATCTACACACGCGCGCACACACAGTAGGTTATCGAATTTTCCTCTGGAGTGTACAGAAAGTACTGATACTGTATAGCAAAATAAAAAAATATTCATGGCTTTTTGTATGGTTTTACAAATTGCCATAATAATGTGTGATTGTCACAAAATCCCAAGGCACACCTGGACCTGTGAAAAGCCCAACAGTATTGCCGCACGTCATAGCCGCACAGCAAAACCCACAGGATGCTAGTACAGACCTGCCAGCTACGCCCACGGACACCCGGATGGAGGCCGTGCGGCAACGCCTGGAAAATAGAACAGCGGCACATCGGAGCGTCAGGTGAGGCGTGAACGCGCGCCAGCGAGCGTCTGACGCTGCCGGTGTGGGATAGGTTCATTGAAAATAACAGAGGCGGCTGTTTTGACGCGCAGCGTTCACAGACGGTGTGTGTTGGGCTAAAGACATCTCTGCAAACCTGTACCTATGGTTTTGACATCACTAAGGGCACGATTAAAGCGTTATTCATAGTCTGGATTTTCGGTGGTGAGGTGACCACGGAACTACAACATCACGTCACGAGCCGCGGTGAAGAGCAAACCACCGCCACGTCCCTTCTCTCTGTTTTTACTCACCACCGCTCAACGTTATTTCAACTCCGGTGGTCACCTCACCACCGAAAATCCAGACTATGAATGAGCCTTTAGACAATCTATGGTACTGTACATGGTGGTGTATGGTCTATAACAGTGGTCTAGAACCTGTGGGTTGGAAAGGAATAAACACTCCAGGCATATGCAGTGCTGAAAACAGGCGTGTGTGTGTGTGTGTGTGTGTGTGTGTGTGTGTGTGTGTGTGTGTGTGTGTGTGTGTGTGTGTGTGTGTGTGTGTGTGTGAGAGAAAAGAATAGGCATTGATCATTTCAAAAGAAAAATATATATTTTGTTTTAAATGCTAGTGCAAGCTCCCCTCATGTACAATAGATTAGCTATTGTAGCTATTGAACAGAGATACTGCACACAGCTGCAAGAGAATGAGAAATCTATACAGAAGTAATTTCCCCTTGTTTTGCACACATGTAATGTGAGCAAAAAGTCAAAGAACATACAATATGACCATGTGGACAACCTAATAGAGTAAATTGTACTTTTAAGAGGTTGCAGAATGTTAAAATCTAGTGACCAAGTGGTGTGGTCTGTACATCAAGCATGCCAATGCCAAATCCTCCACAATCACTGAGTGTACCTTATAATTATGAGCAAGAAAAGTTAAAATCAATTAATTCATTCTCTCTATTGCCTGTTGCTCGTGGCTTCACACGTGCTTCATCATTTATTTATTTCAAACCACATTCTGCCGTTTGACCCTCAGCAGAATGAGATGAAAAGACCAACGCAATGTATTGAGTTTCAACAAACATTTCTTTATCTTTGCTGATTACCAATTGACCCCAGAGCCAGGGTCATCTACTGTATGCGGGGCTCAATTGTGTCATGCCCATGGTATGTATATAAATAAATAAGGAGAGAAAAAAAAAACAGCTCAGAGAAACAAATCTATGTATACAGCTGAGTCATTCAGCAGTCAGTGACTGCTGAGTATAAATGAAAGTGAGGTCATCAGAGGTGACCAACAAGAGAATGATGTTCAGTATACAGCACATCATATGCGCGCACTCACGCAGGCATGCACGCACACACACTCACTCAGCACATGTGCAAACAAGTGCTGACATTGAGTGGCAGAGAGATATATGATCCTGTTGTCAGCGCTGCATATACCATGTGCCTGGAGTGTTGACAATATTGACCAATAGCCAATATTGGTCAGCAGATACTAGTCTAGAGACACTATCTGTGTTGGACACTGACACTGAAGGTATGCCCAATCCGATCTGTACAATCGTTTTATTTTTTTAAATACGTCATTGGTATTGCTGCGGGAAAATAGTTTGAACATGGTTGGAATCATACATGCTGACGAAGGCAGGCTTGATGCCGAAACGTGTCCGTGTATGCTGTGCTGTCCGAACATCCGTGAATTAAATGTATCACAAGGACTGCTGTTTTCTACTGTTCTCATGGCCAGAATCAACCTTGCAAGTGGCACGGAAGAAGTTTACTATTTTACAGAAAGAGGCTTGCCTTCATTCAAAGCATCAAAGAAAGATTAGTTGTGGGAGGGAGGGTTACAAAGCACAAGGTGCAATCCAAAAATCTATTTTCCAAGGGGAAATGTCCACAAAGGAGAACTGTCCCAGTTTCAAAAGCATGATCAAATAACTATAACAAATAGGGATGTGCCGATGAGACATTAATTGCTGTTATGGCCGATAACCGATATTACCAATGTCGATATGATCTCATTCTGTATTGAGAAATGATAATAATTTTGTCCATGCTGACACTGCAGGCTTAGGCAAGTCAGATTTAATTTAAATACCTTTATATTTAATATAGGGAGCTTGTAGATCTGTTCAAGCTGTTACTTTGGGCTTGTTTATCAGTAAAGACAGACCGATTAATCAAACCGATGCCGATTAATCTAAGAACTAGAATCGGCCGATACTGATGTGTTTGCAGATTAATCTCCCATCACTAATATCAAATACTTTGGGGGGAAAAGTATGCAGACAGCTGGTGAGATAGGGTGGGCAGAAACTTGGGACCATGGGACTGTGAGCTCAACTACACTACCCATAAAATGCTAATTAAAAGCTTACATTTGGGAAACATAACCATCGTCAGTCCCTTATATGCCTTATATCTGTATATATTATAATTTTAGATTGATTGCTCAAATGAAAATCACTGAGGAGACAAATGCACGAGAAGAGAACAGCCATGTAAATGTCCCGTCCGTCAATTATTGGTCATGATGCCACTCTGACAAACAAAGAAAACACAGCATGGCCGTCTGTCTGGCCTATGGGAACATTACCAAGGCTCCAGATCCTGTGCACATCCTGTGCTTAAAATATAACGGTAAATCCTATGATAGACCGACAGTCAGGCCAATAATTGGGCCGATATCTGGCATTTTTTGATAACTAGATGTTCAGTCTATAACAACATATTGCATACGTACCGTATATCTGCCATAAAACACTGTTAAATATTGCCATCAGCCGCTAAAAAACCCTAATTGTTGTGCAGTTTTAGATCGATTGGTTAGCCCAGTGAAGAGAAAAATAGATGAGAATGGATGAGGACAGACATGGTTTTAATTGAGTGGCAGAGCTCACAAATCAGCTTGGTCAGTCCTGCATGCCCAATTCTCCATTTTCAATTTCAGATCAATTGACCAACCGACTGAGTAAAATAACTGTTTAGAATATGGATCAGGATGGACAGATACATAAACAGACAGAGTTTCCTGAAATGTATTACCGGGTATATGATATTGGGATTTTTGTTATGAGCCGTGAAACAAAAACGTTTTGATCAGGGAAAAGAATCTGGGGAAAAAAGTAAGTGTAAAAATACGTGATTTAAAAATCCAGCTAAGTCTATTAACCGTGGCCATCTTGTTTACGGTCCCGTGCCTGTTTAGCGCTAGCTATAGCAAACGCAAGCTATAGCAAACGCAAGCTAACCAGATGATAATAACTTTGGTGCTCTTTCATAATTAATAATAACCTAATAACTCGTCCTTGTGACTTTGCTCAAAACTCGTCCTTGGCAGGTAAAGACTTAGGCGGACCACATTTGCCGGTCTAGTATATTTGCCTCCCCCCGATGGGTGTCTGAGATTAGCTGTACAAAGTCAGGCCTACCCGGCCTTTTGGCTTGATGGAGTTCATTACGTTACACATATACAGCTGAAGGGGTCAAAGTCGAACGGGTAAGAGTCTAATTAGGAGGACACATTACTATACTTCGGATGTTCAGTGAAAACCAATCTCACGGCAACTGGATTTGTTATTTGATTTTGTATTAGTCTGACATTGAAACTCGTGCATTGGCTATGTTACCACCAGCAACAGGGAATTACGGCAATACTTGTTGCCCAGTTGAAATGTCCTCAAAAGGCATTACAGCAAAACCCCACACCATAATTTGAACACAGGATGAAGCGGAAAACCACATTATCACTGGTGGATTTACTGTATGCTGTTTGGATTTTCAGTCTCACATGGCTTCAAGTATCTGATGATGACTAATTCTCTCCAAAAACAAACATCACAGAATCCAACAACCCTTTTTGAAGGCAATATATGCACAGCAGCACAGGACACCCAGGTCACATAAGTGCAGCACCAGAGGAATCTCCCCAGTGATACGTTGACTGGGTTTTCAGAGAACCATGTGTTCCTCTTTAACAAGTTTTTCTTGCTTTAGTTTTATACATACAAATTTGTAACAAATTATATACAGTGTATGTATATATATATATATATATATATAGTAGGCCTATGTCTCACAAATGTGTGAAAAGAAAAGGTTATTTTGCACACCGGAGATGGACAGATGAAAAGACAGATGAAAGTAGAAAAAGGGGAGCACACTGTCTCCACTTACAAAATGTAATGATACGTTCCGGTCACTGAGACCTTCATTAGGTATCCAATGCCTGATGACGGTCCGATATTTTTTTTGTACTGTAAGTGAAGCCAGGGTGCGGGACTCCCCCTTTGCAGCTGGTACAAAAATGTACAAAAATGTAAAAAATGTAAAAGTTAAATGTGAACCTTGCGTTCCTGAGGCGATGCAGCGGGAGTGTCTACTTTGAGACCTCAACCCTGTGCCTTGTTTTATGCGTCTCTGTGTCTCGTGGTTAAAGGAGCACTTTTCTCCAAACTTATCTTCATATCATTGGTCCTAAGTAAAACTCATTATATGATGGCACAATTTCTGTCTACTCACTCTGCGTCGCATTGGTTGGCTATTAGTATCGCATTGCGAGACTGTTGCCTCTCACAATTTCCAAATGCTTCCGTCATATAGTCTGGAGCAACGGAAGCTCTTATCATGAGTAAAATATAAATGCTTCTGCCATACAGTCATACAGGTGTAGTTCCAGACTCTAGAGTCTATATATCATTCAGAGATTGTGGAATAGTTGTCTGGCTACACAAGACTAGTTGGCTATGGATGAAAAGTTGTCATTTAGATTTATTTTTTAAATAATGTATATTTTTAAACGGAAGACACAAAAAGGGGATATCTTCTCGCTACTCATACAAATTGGTCCGCGACCCAACCTTGGGTCCCAAAACACTGTTTAGGAAACAATGGTCTATACTCTAGAGTCTAGAACATACATGGGCAACTGACGGCCCGGAGCCACACCTTAATGCGGCCCTCAGGTTGATATCACTGATATATTATTTATTTCAGCTTGCACAGTACATCTTTAGGTGATGTCACTGATCACATGACCTCAAGTTCTAGACCTCCAGTTCTAGGCTACACCGAAGGGGGGACTTTTATTACTTGCGCAAGCAGAGCGCGCAAGTAATAATTTCGCCCGGTCTTCGTTCACCGTGACAGCCAACCCGCCATTCGATGTGTATGCAAAAAAACCAGCAAATCCGTGCCTGGTTTGCTGGGACCAGATTACATAAATGACCATATGTCTTACGTCATCATTTAGAGCTAGTCATACGTATAGCAAATTGTGCCTGATCTGCTGGGACCAGAGTACGTGGTGTGTATATGTATGACTAGCTCTCAATGATGACGTAAGAAATATGGTCATTTGTGTAATCTGGTCCCAGCAAACCAGGCACAAATCTGCTGTTTTATTTGCATACGCATCAAATGGCGGGTTGGCTGTCACGGTTTTTGGCACAAAGTAACCACAGTATACCGCTAATCAACTTACAACTACATACTCTATATAGTATATGTATACGTATGTCTTACGTCATCATTTAGAGCTAGTCATACGTATACTATATACATAATCAGTAAAATAAAATAGCAAATTGTGCCTGATCTGCTGGGACCAGAGTATGTGGTGTGTGTATATGTATGACTAGCTCTCAATGATGACGTAAGAAATATGGTCATTTATATAATCTGGTCCCAGCAAACCAGGCACAAATCTGCTGTTTTATTTGCATACGCATCAATTGGCGGGTTGGCTGGCACGGTTTTTGGCGCAAAGTAACCACAGTATACCGCTAATCAATTTACAACTACATACTCTATATAGTATATGTATATGTATATGTATATGTATACGTATGTCTTACGCAGGGTTGGGAGGGTTACTTTTAAAAAGGAATCCCCTACAGTTACAAGTTACTTGCTAAAACATGTAGTCAGTAACGTAATCCCGATTACTCCATTTAAAAAGTAACTACAAGTTACTTTCAGTTACTTTTGGATTACTTTTAAGTAAAACTCAATTTAATTAGATAATACAAGTTTTACCATTGATATACAAGAATGTTGAATACAGTAAAGACTAATTTATATAGTCTACAAAGAACTCAGCCCTATACAATTATATTTATACCCCGTAGGCTACTCTTTAAATAAAAAGCCTCATTGTATTTGACCTAAAAGAGAAGACTGCGCCCCCCCAATCCAATATATCATATATGCTCTCCTATATAGTATCTCTGCAGTGTTGCCTGGTCTGATTATTATAAGCCACATTGGGCTTATTTTTCTGAAGTTAATTGTAAATAATGGTAGAACGGTTGTGAGCTTGTAGATCGTCTATTTTTAAATAGCCAACATATATAAATATGCACATTGTTTAATGGATGATATATATAGCTTTGAAGTGCTCGTGTGGCCTTTTATAGTCGCTTCTTTTGGGCTTGTTTTCATAGACCTGGTTGCTTATTTCTCTCGCAAATTGGCAACACCGCCCTGACCAGCAGCAGCCTCCACTGTGAGGATTTTACACAGAGTCAGAGAGGTGCGCGCTGCGCTCAACTCCAATCCATTCCGTTTGGTGTTATAATAATTTATAACTTGTTTGTAAAATGAATGAGGGGAAGGGAAGAATGTAATCCTCATGTAACCCCCGTTACAACACCCCCGTTACTGTAATCCAGATTACACATTTTAAAATGTACTCTAAGACGTTACAGTTACGTTTTTTTTTTACTCTGATTACAGTAACGGATTACATGTAATCCGTTACTTCCCAACCCTGGTCTTACGTCACCTTCATGTCAAGATTAGGCTTTAAACAATTAAATACAAATCCAACTACAGATTACGGAAGTATTTTAGATCATGTATATTTTTACAAATGTGAAAGTATTATTACAGAAATTGAAGTTAGAGATACCTATTACTCTGATCATGATTTAGTATCACTATATTCCAAGATGAAATACATTTAAAACAATTGACAATTTAGAATAAATAGAATAATTATACTGTATAACATATTTTAATTCAGTTTATATACTTTTTTTTCATCACATATCAATGATTTATTTTTCTTTAAAAAACTAAAAAGGGATCCAGAATATATCTACATCGATAAAACTGTATTTCTTATATAGATAGAAACTTGAACCATACTTAATAATACTAGGTGTTTATATGCATAAAGTAGGTAGGTAGCAAATAGTTACACCTAATAATTAGACATTTCAAACGTTCCTTCACAGAGATAGTGAGATTTGACAGTTTACAGCGGTCGAAAGTACTTGCGCGCTCTGCTTGCGCACTAGTTGGCCATTTATGGCCTACTAGTGTGCAACAAGCAAGTATGCACTCGACAGAGTGCAGTTCTAGTTAATATTAAGTTATATTAATGACTTTGTCTTTTTTATGTCCAATGTATTTGAATTTAGTTCATGAATAAAGTTACCATAACTATATGATTAAAGGCATTTGAAAGGCATTTGAAGAAAAAAAGTGTTACTTTTTAGGATTCAGATTAAAAAATACTGGTAGCAAAACATAATTCAGGATTTCAATTCAAATAATAGCAAAAATAGCTGATCATCATCTACAAGCTCAAAAGGTGTCACAGTGCGACGCGTTTTGAGCTTGTAGATCGGCTATGTTTCCTACGACAGAAATATGCAATGTGGCCCTCTGGAGTCACTGTGGAACTATAGTGGCCCTCTCTGTCGTCAACGTTGCCAACCCCTGGGCAAGACTGCCTTTGGGGGCCACTGACGCATCGCAGCATGATTATAATCACTGTGATGAGGGTGACCGGGGCAGTGTGTTACGGCACTCTCGACATCAGGCTGCGTGACGCGCTGTAATCTACAGCTCATGATTGACACACTCCAAGATCAGCCGCTTATCATGATGAATAATGAATTAGAATATGAGAACATTAACCGCTGTCATCACCATGTTGTGGGAAGCTGTATGACAACCTTTTCGATTAGTCTTGAATCACAGATATTATGCCATGTTCCCACTTATAGAATATGCAAGAACTCGCAAAGAAAATGTAAGTGATTCATCATCATTATTCTTAACTTCAGAGTCCAGACACACTGAATCTTACATCTGTGGTTGGGCGAGTACTCGTATGTGCCACAAATAACTCAAATTAACAGTTGTCATAAGAAAGAAAACCAGTGACGCATTTAGAGGTGAATATATATGATTACGTCCCTAAGTGTGTTTGCCTAGTAGCCTACAAGTCTTACCATCTGATGAAGTCTAGATGAAACGTGTCCATTCCCTACCTCAATATGTCATTCCAATATGTCCTGGATTCTCTCTCTCTCTCTCTCTCTCTTTCTCTCTCTGAGAGCAATATTTATCTTCATCTAATATCTGTACTTAAAACAACTACACTAAAATACAGTGGGACATTGACGAGGCCCAATAATTTCGTTCCAGTATGAGACTTAAATTAAACAAAGGTGAGACCTTCATGTGTGATTGTGGCTCAAATCTGCTCCCAAGGCAATCAAAACAAAACTATGGGAAAATGAACCAGAACAGGAAATGATATGTCACCTTCTGAAAACCTGGGACTGTAGTTATGCACAGAGCTTATACAAATGTGCCTATTGTGTATCCACTACTACTGAACAACTCAGCAATCAAGTCTAATAAAACAAGTTACAATGAGAATAAAATGAAGATGACTAGTGCTACTGTGGGACTCTCTTCATGACCAACTACCTGGGTCAGTGGCAGACATCAAGGCTCCAAACAGCAGGCAATCGTTGAGGAGGAAGTCGTCATCTGCAGCTTGGCCTGCGAGCACCATCAGCCTGCTGAAAGCATACACACAGGCCCTGGGAGGGAGGGAGGATGGAAGGACACACAGTGAAGTCATCAGGGAGCGCCAGAGCTCACAGCACAGCTATCCGTCATCCCTCTAACCACAGCAGGGCTTCCCCCAGTGTAGTGTGTGTAATGGGGCCAGACGCTGCCAGCAGCAGGTGAGGTGACCTGCTTTCCACTCCGAGGCTGCTTAGCACAGGTGGACTGGTGCAAACAGCCTGACAGCACCGGTGTGTTAGCTTAGCCGCTTAGCCATCGGGATGCACATCCCGATAGAAATGTACTGTGTACATGTAAAAGAGCCATCGCCTGCCCCCACACATGTCCGTGTGCTCGTTCACACACGCACACGCAGGGTGACACTCTTGATAATAAAGCATCTCAGCGGGGGTGCCCATCCATCTTTTGCCCTAGGATCATTTTATGACTGTATTATAAGGACTCAGACATAATGCTTCCTTTTGAAGCATCCCACAAGAATCAGCGTCTCACTATGCCCTCTTCTTCTCTTTTAGAAGAAGAGTTATGACCAATTGACCATGGGGAGTTCCTTGGGTAAAATAGACGCAGAGCAATTTTGTGAAGGGCATATCAACCGTAAACAAGTAATAGTAATACAGGAGAATCATTACCACCTGCTTAAATCTGTCCTGCAATTCTTCTCCGTAATGTCCTAATACATACTTCTCTGCCGTACAGCAGTGTCACATGACAAAAATGTCTCATCATCATCTCACTAGTGCGAGATTTCTGTCTGATCTGGTCTGCGGTCAGGTTTCTGAACTGTCAAACATCATCATTGGTAATTTCAGACGATTTGAAACCTTTTCTTTTTTTATTCTTATTATTGATGTAACAACAATGGCTTCTATTTCAGCGTGCCTACACATTCCAGGAAGACAAAGGCTGTCGTTTTCAAAGCTTAGAATCCCTGCTGTCGTGGCTGCTGGTTGGTTTATGAACTGGCCACAGCCCACCTCTGAGACACAGAGTTAGCAGACAGAATTTGGTGCTAATGGGTGAAGTGTAAATAAATTCAGAGTGTGAGCTTTATCTGTGAGGGACAACGGATAACAATGTCATGCCGATGCCGGCGTTGTGCTAGCTCAGCACATGAGGAACGCAAATCATGTGTTTGCAATATGCTCTGAGTGAGACTGTAATGCCATGAGTTAAATCTCTCTGAATTTGTGAATCATACCCCGTCTCGAGTCTGCACCATAGAATATAGCAAACAATAAAATAAAAAATAAAACAATATCCTGCCTCGTCTTCTTTACAAAATATACGATAAGCAAAACTTCAGCAGAAATGACAGTTTAGCATCGCAGACAATAGAGCTGCAACTACAACAGCAAATAGTTAGGGAATATTATCAGTATAATGTGAAATCTGGGAATACATTTCTTACCAAGAATTGTCTTCACCAATGTGTTTGTAAAGGTGTCTACTAACATATCCCACATTGGTTTATATTCAACCACCCTAGGGGGATTTTTGACAGCTGCTGAAAGTTGGGGTACCATCAACAGCCAATATATGGCAAAATGTTCTAAATGTCATTATGCTTTAAATAGCATGTGACGTGTCAAACTAGGGGGTTTTCATCATTCTGAATCCATTCCAAGCATTAGTTTTGCACTAAATACACTCCTTGGGCTAAAAACGGCCATAGACACTTGCCCAAACGTGTCCTAATGTGCCCAAATGTGCTGACCTCATCACATTTGTGATGACGCCTATATGGCCTTTTTTAGCCCAAGGAGTGTTTTTCGTGCAAAACATTTTGCCATATATTGGCTGTATGGTACCCCAACTTTCAGCATCTGTCAAAAATTCCCCTAGGGTGGTTGAATAGAAACCAATGTGGGATATGTTAGTAGACACCTTTACAAACACATTGGTGAAGACAATTCTTGGTAAGAAATGTATTCCCAGATTGTATCCCCTGACTAAAAGTGTGCATGCTTGTTTAGCACTGAGCCTGATCAACGTCTCACTATGCCCTCTTATGAGTCCTTTAGCATAACCCCGTAACCATGGTTACAGAGAACACACCCCTTGTCTCCGGGGCAGGATTTAATGTATGACTCTCTCAGGGTAAATGACCTGACTTCTAACAATCATATAGTGCTGGGGGGAGGGAGGGGGGGGGAAGAGAGAGAGAGAGAGAGAAAGAGAGAGACAGAGAGACAGAGAGAGAGAGAGAGAGAGAGAGAGAGAGAGAGAGAATACAAATGACAGCCTGACTAACAAGCAGCAGGGTTGGTCAAGTCTTGGGTGCCTTAGCATACGAAAAATGCTGCATGTGACACAACAAGTCAAATCCTGCCGTTTTCCCCAGGGGTGCATTCCCCATTCACGGAGTGAGACCACAGACGAAGGAGAGAGAAGAGAGAAAAGATAACATCTGTAACCTTTAGATCCGACACCAGTTTACTGTGAAGTCAGTTGAGGTCAGCATGTTCCTGCAATCTAAAGAAACATTACCTTTGATAAATGGGTAAATAGGCAGTGTCTGTTGATTGACAGTTGGCCATATTCACTCACACAGTGGCCATTTTGTTCTTACAGTAAGTATGTCATACTCAGGAGGATGAAACCCCCCCGCCCTGAATATAACTTAAGAACGAAATGGCCAGTTGAATGTGAAGCAATCTATAAATTGCACAAAACTCGATCAACCTTAAACACTAGCTGCGTGCATATCGCTGTGCTATTACAAATCCCCATATATGGAGAATTGGAGATCCTTGCTGTCAGACACGGAGATCCGCCGATGTTAATATCAATATGCCTTCATGCCACTGATGATACAGACAGGCCTCCTGGTCCCGACAATGGGTACAACAGTTATAGCATAACAGAAGGGACATGCATTCTAATGATGGGCATCAAACTAATCTATACTACACTATCTATAAATTACGCAAATCTCTGCATGTATGAATACACACATTCATACAAGCAGAGATTCCTTTCCTTCACGCATCTCAAGAACCGTTCGACCGTTTAACTTCAAACTTGCTGTATGTATTGCTGGGGACCGAAGTGTGAAGTGTGAAGTCGGTCGCATCAGCAGTTATATAAAAATCCTCATAAAACCGAAGGGGAAAGTGTTCCCGCATGCATCGTCATAGTGCTGATGTCATAAACTGGACAGTGGACACCAATTAGGCCTACTATGAAAATGGGTACTCCACTAAGAACTCGGGTACAACGGGCATTGCATATCCGAGGGGGAATGCGTTCCGACAAGCATCGCACTAGTATGATCAATAAAGGAACGTGAGCAATTAAGCAATTATATGATACTGTAGCTAGTGCTACTCTATATGTTTCAAATATTCCAAAATCAGTATTTATTCGTTGATGTTAATAATGAAATAGCCTGGCTATTATGACTGGCAATACAGCAATATGTGCAAATTAGACATTAGAGGTTATACAATTCTTACAGGATTCTTGCATTATTATTCATTAAGCCCACAGGGTATGCCTGGTTCTTTCTAGATATTTGGGTGTCTTTCTGCACACTGTGTGTTGCATAAACCACAACAGCTCTGCAAAGATGTAATATTCTGCAAAGCTCAAGAGTGCCATCTAGCTTTCTGTTGCCGGAATAGCAAAGCTACCAAAACAAAGCCATTATTGTTACATTTTGCACATATAGTAGGCTGGACCGCTGGAGTACAGCAACTGAGTGGACACACACGCACGCACGCGTATATATGCTGTATACATCCCTTCTTTTAGGTAGTTACCCAACTATAAATGTTCAATTAGTAACACTAGTATTTGTTAATTGCAGTATTATAGTTTGCATGCGTAGTGTGTAAGGGGGAGCCATATGTCACATGCTGCCATCTGACATTTTGAGTGGTGCAACCACTCCTACAACCAGCAATGTCCGTGTACCTGTTTACCTGTGTACCTGTTTGTATGTATAAGTGAGCATGAGTATGTGACTTATTTATACCAGTAGGGGGCGCCAGAAACAGAGAGAGGGGTAGTGCTGTGTCTCTAGGGGGGGGGGGGGGAATTGCACCACTCAGTTCACACGTGTGTGATTTTTATTTAACACTATCTGCATTTACATCAATAGGCAGCACTTTGTCGTGACTTGTTTATCGTGGGTCATCAATCAAAAGACAAATTTCAGTGTGAGCTGACAATAAAGTCATAATGTCATATCATATCATCATTAAGTTTTTGTGCAAATTAACAATACTCACCCTATAATCCCACACGTCATTACGGTCCCCAGAATTGCAAACGTCAGCACAGATCCAAGATTGTCAATGAATCGCCTCTGGAGGAGCAGTTATATAAAAGAAAATGGCTATGATTGATGAATGATGATTGATCGACCAGGATACAAAAAACAAATTAACTGTGTGCAACTCGTTGATTAAAAACAAATCGTGCTAACAAGAGCCTCAAATTCACCTGTTGACTCAAGCCAAAACAACGTGGTGGGGTGCGGGGCATTATGAGTAGCAGTCTCACCTGATTAAGGGTGTACGCACCGTGGAAGATGATGGGTGGCAGGAACAGATTGAACAGCACCTCTGGGTCAAAGGTACCCTGTAAAAAGAGGCATTAATGTGCTGAATGCTGATGACTGACAGCGCAGCAACTATACAGTGAAATGTGACAAAACACTCACATCACAAGTCACTCAATAATAGTTCAGTGCAGAGATCTAAAATTCACTTGGATATTTGATAATTTATTTTGTACAATACTAACTTTCCATCCTTCGACCTAGAAGTAATCTCAGGTGTTAAATACAATAAATAGAAGTCACTGAGACCAGTCACATTGAATAGTCTGAAGTCTAGGCCTATAGCAATGCATAGACTAGTGTTTCTCAAACAGTGAGACATGTTCCGGTAGGCCCAGGGCATCAACAAAGTGGACAAAGCACTGTTTATGACCATTTGGGAGGGGAGGCTTGATCATAATTACAATATAGGTCAAGTGAAGTGCAGGAATACCACAAAATAATGAATGATGTGCTGTTGTATTCTTGTTCCCATTCCTATGTCATGTTACAAGAGCAATTATTATTATAAATAATACAAACTGCAATATACAACTGGTGCCAATGCTATGCCGAATTCTGCTAATGCCGTACGGCATGCACCATCTGTTTTGTGAAAGGGTGCGTGACCATATGCTTTACAGAGTGCTTAAAAGGCTGTTGTGCCTTTTAAAGGCTGTTGTGCCCCTGGGATGTCACTCCTTGACCTGCGGAGACAGGCCTTTTGCTGAGTTGAGGAGGGGCAGCTTCAAAAGGGACAAGTACAATACATCTCAACAACACTACAGTCTCATGAAACACGGGTAATTGTTGTGTGGTTTTATCCCATTTTTAATATAAACATTTTCTTGCTATGCTTTCTATTTCCTTTTTTATTTTGTGTAGTATCTTGAATACGGAATACTCCACACAAGGTTACTGTGTCAATATGCGGGTTGTTTATTTATCACGTAGGCAATACAGACATGTATCATACACACCCGCCAAGCTTATATCTGACTTCCTCCCCAAGAGGTGGTTGCTTCCTACTGACTGCTGGTATGCTTGTGCCACCTCTTGGCCAGGCCATGTAACAACAGTCTCTGCCATGCCCACAACATAACATTTTGTATTGAGTGGTGGTGGTGGGCTCCACCCTTAGAGTATATATGATGGAAGTGTGCGTGTGCGCGTGCATGTCGAGTGAACTGAAGTCAGTTGGAAATTTTCGACCAGGGGAGGCGGCGGGGAGGCGCTAAAGCTTTTCAACTTCCTTGATAAACATGGAAGCGACTGACAAAATACGGGATGTAAAGGCTCAGTTCAAATGGCGAGTTGGATTTTCTTGGCCGATGTTAAGGTTGAATTAGTGTAAACCTACATGGGCCCTACATGTTTTGGATTAATGGTGTGGTAAGGATAAGAAACGTTCCTTGCGGAAACTATCGCCGTTTCTGAAACGCGGTGGGAGGGGCCCAGTGTGTGACCTCATCTCGGAGCTACAGAATGAGCGTAGGGAGAGGGCACATATGGGGCTAGCCAACATGCTAACTAGCTAGCGGCTGGCATTGCATAGCCTACTAGCGTTGTGTTTTTATAATTACCTGGGACTCCCAAAAAGGAACCGATTTCCTCCCACGCTCGGTCCCTCACCGCGCCGTCCTTGTACAGGCCTATTCATAGTCTGGATTTTCAGTGGTGAGCTGACCACCGGAGCTGAAATAACGTTGAGCGGTGGTGAGTAAAAACAGAGAGAAGGGCTGGAGTGGTGGCGGTGGTTTGCTCTTCACCGCGGCTCGTGACGTCATGTTGATTCATACTCCTATTTTAGAGCCGAATAAAAGTCGGTTCGGCTCTGTAGAGCCTACAATTTGACGTCATTTGAGGTTCGGGGGGGCGGGTACCGTCCTAAAGTCGGCTCTTCACTGCTACTGAAAATTTCTGACGAGCCGAAATCATTTTGGCACTACAGCGCCGAAACAGCGGTAAAATAGGAGTATGAATCGGCCCTATGTATGAGCCTTAACACGGGTCTGATGTGTCGTACAAAAATGTGTACTTCTCCACCTCTGTTATTAGTCTGTCGTCGTCATTTTTTTCAGCGCTAGCTACAACCGGAGTTGCCACTCGCAAGCACATGCAATGGCGGATCGGTCTCTCTCTCTCCTTTTCTGGCTGGCTGAGTGGCTGTACCTGGTCCAAGAGATTCTATATGAAGAGGCGACACACAGCGGTGGTGCTTTGACGTCATCACACCAAGATGGCGGTGGCACTGGTTGTTATTATGGGACATTGGGACTTAATGGGAGTATCGCCTCTTTATATATAATCTCTTTGACCTGGTATCGTGCACGTACCACTTTGTTTCATCGTGATTTATGATTTATGTATAGACCACTACACATATACATAAAAAATATGTTAGGATTCATAATATACATTTATAATTAAAAAAATAATATATATGTTTTAATCATATTTATATATATTTTATACATGACTGGACGTGTCGCATCACGCGTGCGTGCGTCAAAAAGACGGGGGCAATTTTTTTGTCACCGAACGCAGCACAACTCAACGCAGGCAGTGGAGCCACCCTCCATTGATTAAAAGGGTACATTCCCGACGCTGACGGGACGCTGACGGGTGTTGTCGTGGAGCTGTCGATTACCTAGCTGAAACTAGTTGAAACTGACTGAAAATAATGTGTGAGTTTAATACATGTGTTTCATATATGCTCGAGTAAGTCTCACCCGTCGATAACCCCTTTGCGGAAGGAGTTGCTAAATTTGAGTATTTTAGTAAAACCGTAGTAGCCTAATCGACAACGAGTCAGTCCCGCGATGGAGAAGCGAGGACAGGGACGGTGTCTGACAACAACAAAGCTAACGTCGCATTGGAGCCAGGCGGAGCATCCCGGCCGTTCGACGTCGCTTCAGGATCAAACAAGCGTCGTGGTTTGACAGCGTCACACGCACAAAATGGAGGCACGGGCCTGGCCACTGACCAGACTGGTGCAGACAGTGGTGGCGCACCGGATAGTAATGTGAACCTGATTAATGATGAGGTGAAAAGTGAACTCCGGCTGTCACATTGCCGTGATGCGAACGAGGTTTTCCGGGTTTTGGAGGACTGTTACGGAGACATTTCGCAAATAGCGGACAACATCGTAATGGATTTACAGGAGTTACCGGCTGCGCGCAACATCCAACCAAGAGAGGCTGTGCATCTGATCCAAGCGATGGAGAGGGCCTTATGGACTTGGGTTGTGAGGATGCTATCAAAAATCTGTTGGTGGGGGGCACGGTGGCACAGTTGGTAGTGCTGTCGCCTCACAGCTAGAAGGTCCTCGGTTCGATTCCCGCTCGGGGCGCTGTGGGTGCTGGCGGCGTGTTTCCTCCTCCGCGTCATCAGTGCCCATACCCGAAGGCGGGGTTGGCGAAAGGGCCTTTCTGTGTGGAGTTTGCATGTTCTCCCCGTGTCCCCTAGGGTAGGTACCCTCACAAAAACATGCAGTAATCCTGGTCTCTAAACTGCCTCCCCCTGGTCAGCCGGGGCGCCTGATGGAGGGGAAAGGAACTGGTTGGAATAACGTGTTCCTTCCATGCGCTACGTCCAACCAGGGAAACTCCCCCCTGTCAGGTGTAAAGGAGCAACTTGGACACTCAAGCATGAAGGAAGCATGAGTTAAGCCTGTTGCTCTCCCCAGGTTGGCGGAGGGTGTGTAGAGCCCAGGATCACATTAGATGATTGACACAGGGGTGAAAATGGGTTACAAAATCGTGGGATAAAAAAAAAATAAAAATAAAAAAAATCAGTTGGTGATCCGGTCGCTGGAAAGTAAGCTGCCGGACAGTATGAAGGAGAGGTGGCTTTTGTACCGGTGCGATACGGCAAATAATGTCAACCCGCGGAACCGGTTCGACAAGTTGTGGCGGTTCCTGAGAGACCAGAAGACTGTTCTGGTGCAGATGGAGCAATTACAGTCCAAACGGCCAATGTCGCGTTTATTCCGGGTGGTGGGCTCATTATAATATTAAGTGCCGACCCAGCTTATATTTGTAACTTCATGTTTGTGTTGTATATGTATAGGTGATGGTGCTATTAAGGAAGTTCACTGCCTATACAGTAAATAATCTGTGTTATATAAGAACATAAATCCTCTTATCAACCAATTACAGTATCTCAGGGATGTAGATATTAATACAGTCAATTGGGGGGTAAAATGTGTTATACTATTACTACTAAGGGAAATGCTTGGTGCGTTACTATGGGACACAGTGGAGTAGACAATAGGCATGAGGAAGTATCAATGTCAAGAGGCGTGCTTTCACAGGATATGAGGCAGGATGCGCGCCGATTCTAGTTCATTCTAAAGCAATGTAGTGAACAGGAGACATGGCGTTTGCGTAAGTCTTTATAATGTGTTAATAAGTACAGTTAAATGCTCTGTCATAATGATACGCTTGTGCAGTCGCTAGATCTGTGAATTACTAGTATGTGTTGTGTTTCTTTTGTGTTTTAATTTATTACCTAATGTCGCGATCTCTGAATATCTTGTGCTATAATGATTAAGGACAATCAGTTGTGGAAGCTATTGAACTATATCTGAACACGGGCCAGACAAGGCAAATAAGGCTTTTACTGTACACAAGTTTAGTAGAAGTGTGTTTGTACGTGTATGAGTGTGTTATGAGATTATAGTAATAAAATGGCCGAAAATAAGTGATTGTTTGCGAGCCTTATTGCAACTTGGAGGAAGTGTGTGTTTGAGAAATATAACGGTGTGTGTTTAAATCACAAATTACCATACCCGTTTGTTACACTCCTTTACGGAGGGTTGAATCAATAGTTAAGCAAAGTTATGAAACAGCAAAGTTTAATTATATCCGTACAGCCAACCTCCGCCAGGGCGGGTGACCCACAACCACGCGAGAAGCCAAAAGCAAGACCAGGCGGGAGAATGCAGGAGAAGCGTTCATCCACAAGGGCTACGGCGAGCGAGGCAAGAGGTGACCACCCACAGGGTTCTTGTGGCATGTGTGGTGAAGTAGGTCATACTGGCCGTTTATACCGCTGCAAGACTTTTAGGAAGGCCAGTCCGACTGCTCGGAGGGCTGAGGCAAAAAAGTTTAATGCTTGCGTGAAATGCTTGGATCTCCATGGGAGTGAGGGACTGTGCATTAAGAACTTTCTGTGTCGCAAGGATGAGTGCAAGAAGGGCGATGCACCAGCAGACCACCATTTTTTCCTATGCCTTAAAGCACCAGTCAAAAGAGACACTGCCAGAGAGGAGACCAAGGGAGAGAGGAGGAGAGAACCCCGTGGTCCAACTGAGGAGCAGGAGACATTGTTTGCCAACCTAGGTCTGACCCTGGAGCAACTGGATGCTGTTCGTAAGGCCTGCACCAACAAAGTATCTTCGACTGTTTGTGCCGTGGAGGGTCTAGTGGACAAAAGCGGACCGAAGGAGCACCCAGTCCTCATGATGCTGGTGGACGTCACAACAAAGCGAGGAGACTGGATAGGAGCACTGCCACTGATTGACCTGGCCTCGGATACTAACTATATCACACACCAAGCCGCAGAGCGACTTGGACTGACTGGTGAACCAATCATGCTAGTTATACGTGGTGTGGGTGGAATGGAGGCCAAGGTCAAGACATTGAGGTACTTCTTGAGCTTAAAAGTAGCAACGAAGAAGGAGACTTGGCGACTTCACAAGATGACCTGTTATGGTCTGGACCAGATAGCCAGAATGGACCACACAGTTGACTCTGGCCGCCTGGAGAAGTACTTTCCCGGTGTCAAACCGGGGGAGCTGATCCACCCAGACAAAGTTGAGCTACTCAGCACACGGGACCGCATTCTAGTCATTCTGTTGCGTGGCTGAGCACCAATTATCGAGACGCAAAACCTCTGTACCTTGGTATATCACCACAGGCATGGATTGTGTCGGAGGGGTGTGCTTCTCCCTTCCCTCGGCTCAACTGCACACACGAGGAAGCTGATGACAGAATGATGTGCAGGACATTGTTAGTCACCGGAAAGGATCTACATCTCTGACACTGTCATCAGGTGACACAGATGTATTTGTTTGCCTGTTGTATCACCTCACAGTAAACTGGAGAAAACTTGGCCTCCAAGAGCTCTGGCTGATCCGCAACTCAGGGGTGAAAAGGTCAGTACTGCCACTCCATGCTATATGCAAAGCGCTTGGGGATAAGCTCACAACGTGTCTCCCAGCACTCCATGCGCTGACTGGGTGTGGTACTACAAGCAAAATATCAACCAAGCTTGAAGCCCTCAACACTGTCCGCAAAGCAGGCAATTCCACCTTGATCGAACATTTTGACTGCCCACAACTAGTAGAAAGATCTATGGAGATGGCAGAAACATTTTTGGTGAAGTGTCTCAAAAACGGAGACTTGGAGACATTTGATGACCTGCGTTTCGACGCATTTGCGAGAAGTGCCCTCAAAATGGATTTTGAGAGAACTCCTTGCACCTCCAACAATGCGAGGAAACACATCCTACGGGCATATTATCAGCAACAGCTGTGGGTCCAATTTAGAGATGCCACCAGCATACTTAATGCAGAGTCTTATGGTTTTGTGAGAAGGGACAGCGTATTTGTCCCCGATATGGTATGGCGACCTCAAAACCCGGAGGCCTGCCAGATCTGTGCACAAGTGTGCACGCAAGAATGGGTGTCCGTGTCGGGTAGCTGGGATGCACTGTTGTGTGTACTGCAAATGCAAAGCAGGTGATTGTTGCAAAAACACTAACAACAAATAGGCTAGATGTGGCATATAGAACCTTTGATTACAGTTACAGTTACAGTTGTATTACTATATTTGTCTGTTGTGAAATGTATCTTCCACTTTTATTTTTTGAGTGGTGCTAAGTGCTCACAATAAAGGGCTTTGTGTGTATTTGGTAAATGGAGGACCCTGAACAAACAAGTCTTAATTGCTTTTTCTGGTTTTATACTCGTAGCAGCTTTTGTATTGACCTGTACTTTTGTTTTAACTGTACCCATTCTAAACTGTGAATACAATGTTCAATCAATGTCTGTTTGTCTTTTTGTTTGAAGCACGAAATGGTTTGTAGCACAACCTATTGACCCCTGGAGATCATTGGGGTCATTCACACTGAGCAGTCAGCTCATTGGGGTCACACACACACACACACACACACACACACACACACACAGACACACACACACACACACACACACACACAAACAGCACCTTTCAGTTCTAATACATTTCAAGAAACATTCAATTGATAATTGATAAAATGTATATTAATGAAATGCTCGTTTCTTTATTTAGAAACAATCCTTATATGTTTCAAAATCAAAATTATCAGTTCATGTACACTAGTGTATGGCATAAATTAATAAATTTATTCTAAGTCTGCAATGTTTAAGTTTATAACTATATGGCAGTTGCTGTATGTAGGTAGTTAATGTGTAATAAATGGACTATTTAGCATAATATTTAGCTATTATGGCCGATTTCTCATAATATGTCAAATTAGATCTTACACATTGATGTACCTTTAGTCGTGAGTATTCTGAACATTTTGAGCACCTCAGAAAATCTGTCGCACAAACGGTTTAGAAAATATAGCTATGTTTGACGTAGCAAGCAGGTTGTGGTCCTTTTAAAAAGGTCAATTTCGGGTATTTCGACCCGGATAGAGAATTGTTCACAGTTCTCACGTTGTTCGCAGGGGTCATATTAGTCAAGAACTAATATGCATACAAATCTTAGCTAGGTCCTAGACTAAAAGTCCCGTTAGTCCGAACATGCATTAAGGTTGGCGAACATGCATTAAGGTTGGCAAACATGCCATGAGACGTACAGTCTGGAGAAATGCAGGGATGACCTGTGGTTATGAGATGACCTTCTGGTATCAGAGTGGCACCACAGCACAGAGGAGCTCACCAGGCTCGTCCAATAGTCTCAAACCTTCAAAGATGAGGACAGACGTCTTCAGGCACCTGTCGGACCCAGTGAGCCAGGACAGAGAATTCCATCTCATTCTTATTGAAGAAAATGCTGGAGGAGCACTTGGACAACCCACTCCGTCTTCCAGAGGAAGTGAGAGGTTATCGACTACCTCAAAGAAGATGGTACCCAAATCCTTAATAATAATCCGTCTCCCAGGTCAGCGTGGCCAAGAAGAACACCTACGGACTAAGGGAGGTGGCGGTAAAATGCACTTATGCAGTAGAAATACTTTAACCGGTTATGTTTATTGTAACATTGTCATGTTTTGCAGCCCTTTGTGTGTGTAGGTGTGTGTGCGTGCTTGCATGCGTGTTTGGAGCTAGTTAGCTGAATTGTTTGTTTGTTTGTCCCTGCTCTAGCTTGGTCAAGTATCCCAACTGTGCTTGATTACCCCCAGAAGCAGGCTGGGATCCGGTTGCCAGTAGTCTGTGGAAAGGTTATTGTTGTGTATAAAGGACCTATTCTTCTATTTTACTCAGTAGGGCATTCACTTCTAGTCATTTTTACTAGTTGATTAGTTGCCTAGTTTACTAGTCGACTAGTTGTTTAACTACCTATTATGTTTTTGCAAATAAAAATGTGTACATTTAAAAACTATGTACATTGGTGACTATAACTATAAAAAATATAGAAAAAAATATCTATAATATAATATTTATTAATAATATTTTTATCAACTAGTTAACTAGTACCAACAAGGTCGACTAGTGGATTTACTAGTCCACAGTACACTAGTCGACTAGTTGCTTAATGCCCTATTACTCAGTAGGCTACTACTGTCTTTTAATTAGCCTATAGCAGAGATACATACAGTGATACAGTATACAGATGCCCTTATTCACTGTTTGAGCTCACGCAGAACAAGTAATCTAACCCGAGAGTTTTTCATGACAGTTTTCACAGAGAAAGGTATCACTATCAATCAAATGTTTGAATCACCTGAATGTTACAAACACAATTGGCCATGTTTGTGGGAGGGAAGCCACTGGCGGCAAGGCAGCGTTTTTTGTCACATGCATTAGCGACTCCTACTGGTTGGTCAGGGCGCCTGCCACCTAATAAGTGGGAAGCTCAACTGAGAAGAATAACATTCCAATAGCACAAGTTATGTCAGTGACACAGTCAGGTGAAACGAAGCTTATTGGTAGATTCACTTACATGTGCTCGCCTACATCCTTGCTAACACTGTTCTGGTTCTCAACCCGTAGTTAGTACTATAGTAGTTTTAGTAATAGTAGTTTCTTGGGGTCCAGATGACAGTGAAGAGACAATTTAAGTAACTTTTTAACACCTTAAATGTCCAAAAGCAGTCAACAAACTATAGGCTATAAGAACTGGTCAAACATTGGCCAAGTTGTCAAAAAAAAGAAGCGGAAATAGCCGATGTACAAGCTCTTGCATGGCGTTGTGAGCTTAATAATAACGGGGCAAAATGAGTAAGTACCCTTTTGTACGTGCTCAGATAACATGTTTCAACATAAAAGATCCAAGTTGCCTTGCTCCACAACCCCCAGGGTGCTCAGTACATTAAAAAGTAACCAGTGCTATATGGATTTTTGAATACACTGTACTGCAACCATTCTCTCATCCTTTTCCGACTAAAAGGATGATGCAACGGTCACTGGATAAAAAAATAATAAATGAAATCCAAGCCATCCATGTATTTTATCCTACTTTACATGTCTGTCAAATTTACATTTCAAACATCAAAGAGTGAAGATCACCAATTACAAATCAAGACATTAAGTAGTTTTCAGAATATTTCATTTTTCTTTCTTCCGTATAACCAATTACCTCTTAGAATGTCTCATTACACTGAGAGAATGTGATTCCAGCGCAACGGAAAGAACATGCTCATGCCTGCAAGCTGGTTTCTCACAGAAGGAACATAGTGGGGATATTTGGAATCTAATCATTCCTGGTTTGACAGAAAAGTATGTTATCAGAAGGATACCTTATATGTAAGTGAAGGTATAATCTCTGTGAATCCATATGTAATTTTTGCATGAATATTTCAGATAATTATAATGCTTACAACTCCCATATAGTTTGGAGAGCAATTATGCTTACTCTATCATTTGACCTCGAAACGGCTGCCAGAGCTTACAGTAAATCTCTTGTATCATGCTGTGCCTTCACCAGACTCATTACAAATTGCTTTTTTGTACAGCTGCCCACCCAGAACAATAATTAATATATATATATATATATATATCCATTACTGCAGGACAAATGAAAAACTGGATAACGGAGACTAATAGGGATGCAGTATTGCTGAATTATGCATATTGCAGTGGGTTTCATTCTAAGGGCAACCTGCACCACAGCGTCCAGGGTTGAGGTGTGTTGTACACACTAATTGCCTCTTCAACTGAGCGGCACTAAATTTAATCAGACCACAAACTTTAATGCCTTAATCCCTGGTGGCACATAATGGACTCTGTAATGCAATGAAATCCTTATCTCTGCCTCTGGCTGCTGGGGCCCCATAAGCATCAGACGTAATGGCGTGAAGGCCACACAAAACAATACTCTGACCAGTGTAATGGCCTTGGTGGTAGCCTCTGTTGGTTTGCTAATGAGACCCTAATGTTCAAAGGGGCCAAAGAGTGCCAGCCATTAGTGAAGAGTTACATGCTGGACCAGAGGATGTTCAATATTCTCACTCCCTCTGTCTTTCTCTCAACAATATTAAATTATCGGTCTCATATTAAAACAAATGTACTTCTTTGATAGCTTCTTAAGTTCCATGCCCACCATAGAATAGAATGCCTGGCTCATTAGTGAAGAGTTACATGCTGGACCCGAGGATGTTCAATATTCTCACTCCCTCTGTCTTTCTCTCAACAATATTAAATTATCGGTCTCATATTAAAACAAATGTAATGGATTGGATTTTATTATTTTCAAAACCTCAGCACTCAAGATGTGTTTTAGTCTCAAAATGTTTCTGAGCATAGCTAGTAGTACTGCAGACTAAGGCCATAGTCCAGCATAGCCAGAAGACTATTCTGCAATATCTTTGAAAATAGTGTGAGTCAACAGTCTGGCTCAAGAGACCAATAAAGACATGATGTATTGTATTATCTGATATACAATGAATCATTATAGTCTAGATACTCTTCACAGACATAATTTGTGCCAAGTTGACTGGCTATTAATCAGAATGCAACCCTGGGTGTTTATCTATCAAACCGTTCTGCACTAATTACCCACCCATGTCAGATCCCTCCAACAGCACATAAGAATAATGCACCGCTGCCGCCGCCGCCAAATTCACTTCCAAGAGCATCTAATGGGAATTCTACAAATAAACAAATACTGTATCTGAGATATAGCCTAACACGACCCCACCAACTGGAACAAACTTCTGGAAACTATCTTTTAGCACAGTTCCTTTTTGATAGATAGATAACAGAAAAGTCCTATTTAATTATTATTATTTTTAAGATATTTTTTGCGGCTTACGCCTTTTATTGGTTTTTTGAAGGGACTGACAGGCTGACAGGAAACGGGAGAGAAATGGGGGGATGACATGCAGTAAAGGCCGTGTCGGGGCTCGGGAGTCGAACCCGCGGCACACTGCGACTGGATTACCAGTCGCCCAGACGGTTACGCCACCGCCTGGGCAAGTCCTATTTAATTGTATTAAATAACGTGAAACGGTGAAACTCACTAACATTGCAGCTGTACAAAAAGCTTGAATTATCGTCTTACTATCTGAAAAGTGTTTGTTTCATAAAAATCCAACGTAGACATGTTATGAGCTACTTCCTGTCAAGAAATTCCTTGCAGATGATTATTTTTCTAAGTGTCAGAGTTTGGAAGCACTCGTTATCAGTAAAGCAACCTCCTGCTGCCTCCTGCATTATGTGCAAATTAAAAACAGGTGGTACACATGGGCTGTTGAGTGGTGGTCAACGAGCACTTCCAAACTCCAGTAATCATCTGCAAGTAATTTCTTGACAGAGAGTAACATGTCTACAGTGGATTTTTATTAAACAAACACATTGCAGATAGAAAGAGGATAATTCAAGCTTTCCGTACAGCTGCAATGTTGGCGAGTTTCACGTTATTTAATACAATTAAATAGGACTGTTCTGTTTGGATGAATGGGCTGAAGTCCTGTTAGTCCAAACATGCATTAAGGTTTGCGAACATGCATTAAGGTTGGTGATCATGCGCTGCTCCCATGCTTTGGTTAGGGTTAGAGATAGGCTTAGTAATGGTTGAACTAACGTCAAACCAATGACACACACACACACACACACACACACACACACACACACACACACACACACACACACACACACACACACACACACACACACACACACACACACACACACACACACACACACACACACACACACACACACACACACACACCTGTTGTAGATGGCCTATTTTAACATTTCAGACTATGTTTAATTTTCTGTTCACTGTACATCCTCCAGTTCTACACAGGGCCTACACGGGAGCCACTCTAGTTTCTGTTACCATAATTTATACAAAAAACATACACTTCAGTTCAGAGATGTTTGTTACACTCAGAAACAGCTGTCTGCAGCCTGCATGCCATCTATACATACAACCTTTTTTCTCGCTCTCTTTACCACAAGGAGGAAGTAGGCCTACCAGAGATTTCACATTTCTGGTGTGCAGGTGAAATGAAAATGCCAGTATTAATATGAAATGATGTTAATACAGTAGCCTACCTTGGGGAGGGTTGTTGAGACCAGAGGGCATCCTGGGCTTTTGACCACACCTACATGTTTGAAACTGTGAAGTTGGTTTGAGATGTTGAGCATCAGGGTGGGGTGTGTTCTGTTCAGACCCATACAGTTGTACACTTCCCAGTGTTCTTTCCTTGGCTCAGAGGACAAGCTTTTCACAATCACGCCCAAAAGCATGCCTGTTGAGATTCATAATGTGCATTAAGTAAACAACACAAAAGAACATGCCATTTCGTTTTAGAACATTAGAATCATTAGCCTATAGTTACCCAGTCCTCCTGTACACTATAGGGCGTGCTGTGGTTGTGCTTATGCCCCATGTGTACGCTGGTTACTCTACATGTCTGCTCTGTCTAACAAACTGTACAAAGCACTAAGCAGGCAACAGAGTAGAAACTAAATAATGTAGAGTCTCGAAGCAACTGGCTGTGAATGATGAAGTCAATTTACGCGCAATTGCATCAGGAGCAGGTACACCGCCATGCCACTACTATATGCACCACCATCATCATCATACATATCGCATCTTCTATCCCGCCTGAAGTTTATTAAGTGGCCGCCTCCCTCCCACCTCGGGAGGGAACGCTAGGTCGCTTAATTTAAAGTTAGAAAATGTATAAACTTTATACTATAAAGACTCGAGGCCTAATATAAAATGCAGGAAGCGTTATTGAAGGGCTTCCGTAGCCGATATAGATAGCCTTTACTCACCATATAACATTGCAGCTCCAGTTTCATGGATAAATCTCAATTTAAATTTCCTTATTAGCCACATACTCAGAATGGTTATAATTAACAGCCCAATTGCAGTGAGAAAAGAAACACTGTCTTGTATGTGTTTCGAAGAGGCTGACAACATGTTCAACAACAAAAACAACGAGGGTAAACTTGAGGAAATAAGTAAATAACTGTGACCTGTCTGTGTTTTACCTGTCATTCATTTCGACAATATTGGCAACATCCGCGTCATAGCTCCACATCGCCCACCTCACCACCAGATGGCGCTAAATACACAATAATAAAAGCAGAGCGTGCAGATCTGCCGCAGATATGGGTACGGTATATTCATATGGTAATATTAGGGAAACTGTTTAACCCCTGGGATAATATGTATTACTCCAAATAAAATTGATCTTAAGTTTATTTAGGTTAATTGTGCTAGTAGTGGTAATCTAATTCATTTCTATCCCTAATATCTCCCAAATCAATTTGGAATTGAATACATTATTTTTTAAATGTGGTCAGGGAACGACAATTGAGGTTCCGTGTAGTTTCTGGCAGTTATATGTTAGCTTTGAAACGAAAAGCTATTGCATTGCAGCATTGCATTGCATCTGCATAACAAATTGAAATTAACTAACTAATTTACACTCTTTGATAAATTAATCTGTTCACTACTTTTTTCAGTGGTGACAAATATGTGTGAGATGATAAATGACCGCTGTTCTCTGGAAGCATGTAGCCCGGCCTTTAAAATGCATAATGAATTAATAGGACCAATTGGTTTAATTGCATAAGGTGCACAGCCATGACAAGTTTCAATTTGTTTTATTGATATCATATTTACATAAAGTGAACTTTCAGCCTGGAGTCCAGGACCGTCTCATAGCCTTTAATACGAATTGGAAAAAGCCATTATAGTTCCCGTCTTTCGTTCATTTTGATTGCACAGTTGGCAAGAGGAAACAAAAGTAGCAGTGTAGGGTGAAATGGACTGTTTTTGGCGCTACTATAGGCTAATGGGTTTTTGTAAAGTTAATGCCGTGGCATCTTCCACGGCACAAGGATTAAACTAGCCGTAGGCTCAAAACCCAATTAAATATTCATTGCCAATGCAGTTCTCTTTGCATTCCCCTGGTTACGCAGATGTTGCTATTTTTGCAAGCCGGTTGCTTTGATCATCATGGAATCTGTCCAAGATTCTAACAGGGACACTTCCGATTTTGGCCGAGCTTCACCCTTCAGCCTTCAGGGAGAATGGAGCATATGCTTCATTGCTTCAGTGGATCTCTAAAATGCAACGGAATTAGAGCTATGGACCAGAGCTAATGCTTCAGCAGCCACGGCAAGGAAACAAACACAATATATAAGTACGTACATTATTCGTATGTACATGTTACCTTGCCTGTTACCCATTAAGAGGGACCATTAAACCTATCATAACAAATGCAAAGTGTTGCGCTGGCATAGTGATGGCTGTTTTGAATATGATAAATTTTGATTAATAGCTTTAATATCACTTAAAAGTTTATTTTTGTACCTTTTATTTTGCGGGATAAAATAACAAACTATTAAATTATCTCGATGACTGGCTTTGAGTGCTTTGAATAGAAAGAAAAGAAGAAGATAACTAATAAATAAATAAATAAATGGGAACCCAGACAAAGTTTGCACTGGGGGCGGTGTTCAACACGAGACACAAATACTAGAAGAATCGCTTAGCAACTGCTATCGTAAACAGGCAGTGGATGTCGTAAAAACTCAAGAGCTTGGCGGTGTTGAAAATGAGTGGAAACAGAACCCATTGTGGTGAAGAAGAGGAGTGAGCTTTGGTTAGGAGAAGAAAGAAAGGGGGATCTGTATTCCGTAACCACCAAAGCGACTCGCGCAAAAGCGGACAAATATGGATATTAATGCACAATATGGACCAAAGTGTCCGTTGTGAGAGAGGACCGCGGCGTCCAGCAGTGGGAAAGATCCGGTATACGAAGAGTTAAGTACCGACATCACAACAGTTTATTTCAGCAGCTAGCTGGCTAGCAGGCTATAGATAACAAGCAGCTGGGACTGTCTGTGAGTTGTCTTCATCGAGCTCTTCATCGTGCATTCAATAATCTATACAGTCTCTCTCTGGTGACTCCCAAGTGTCCTCCATTGAACATCTATCTAAAGTAACGCAACTTCGAAGAAAGATGTCCACGGAGCGATAAGACATTTCAACACCACGGACTTAAAAAGAGTGAGAAAAGTCATACAGGTTTGTCTGACACGTCGTTATATTTCGTGTATTTCTTAAGTGTCTTTGAAACTTGCACATTTGGGAGGGATGTCTTAATTTGCTTGTTGGATCTCTGAACTCTGCTCTAATAATGCTTATCCGTGGTAAATTGTCTATATGGGATTATACTTATTCCTCTGTGCACGTTGTGCCAGTCACGGACGCTTGTACAAAAGGAACAAAATATCAACAGCACAATCACTCTTCACAAGTCACAAATGCCTCCCGACTAAACAATTAATGGTATTATGGTATAGTCTAGAGATATATATATATATAACGAAGATGGCAGTAATAAGCCTTCGTAATATATGAATATGAGACATACCGGTATATATGTTGTTGTTTCTATGAGTATTGTTTATCTTTCCAGATAAAAAGACTATAGTTTAAATATACAGTTTCTTTCAGCAGGCACTTTGCTACTCATAAGAAACACAAGGTAAACTATTACTTTTTTCAGGTAGGCTTGCTATGTGAAATATGCTATAGGCCTAATGTATAACTGATTAGAACCATTTTCTTAAAGCTTTATTTTATTTTATATTCCAAATATTTTAATGCAACCTGTATCCATTTACTGGACCGTGTGCTGGTGTTTGTTGGTCTTATGGAGGTGTCACAGGACCCATCTCAAGATCTGACCAACTGCGAAAGCCTGTTTAGTACAAAACAAATGTATTTACTATTTAGCAACAAATGTGTTTGCTTGCTGCACCACTGTAGTTTTGATTATAACACATACCGGTAGCTGTGTACTATTACTTACAGGTTACGAGGTATATTGTTATAGCTTATCAGGTTTCCACTTGACCAGTATTTTAACTTGATATAAGATGAGCTTTGCAACAATCCTCTGTCTCGCAATGGTTTGCAAATGTCATGACCAGCTGTTTACTTTCTTGAAGAGGAGTACAATAGCCCTACTGTTTGCTTAGCCGCCCTAGAAGCATCGTTGTAGCTCATAATACCCACTAAGAAATTTGCTGTGATGGTCAAATGAATAGAACAGGCTGCTTTATCATCATAAATCTATTCACAACAGGAGACCAATGGTGAAGATTTTTCTGCAAAGTTAGCTGGGCAGGAAAGAGGAAACTCTTAATATAAATGTGCTTGCAGAGTCTAAATAGTCTCTATTTGAATGTTTCTCAGTGCTCCGCAGGGGAGAATCTAGACATGGTAACTTGAAAGCCCCCAGGGGAGTACCTTTTATGCTCACCTCAGAATTCAGTCAATTCAGTTCACCAAATCATACTGGGATGAGGCAACTTGATTTACAGCCCTGACAAATGGAGCTACGCAGGAGCTGAATTGAATTACACTATTAACATAGTCTGTTTTATTGTCTTTCATTGAAAATATACTTATATATATCCCATTCCTATTCTATTCCCATTTACTTTGTGTATTATCCACAACACCTGTTTGTGGTGTCACTAGCTTCTAACATTAGTCCTAGTCACATACAGTCCTTTTCCACATAATTTTATTATGCCATCAATGTTACTTAAATACTGACAAAATTGAAATGGCCACCATTTTGATTAAGCAAAATTAATCAGCAGCAGGATCCAGAGCAAGTTATCCCAGTTCAAGTGTGTCCCTCCACAATGACTGCAGACGTTCTGTGAAAAACACACTGATATTTTCATTAAAACTGGTTGCATTTGGTGTCGGCCAGCGATAAATTGAATGATGCTTGTGTAGAGATGCCGCTAATTGGTGCTTATATTCGTAGGACTCAATTTTCCATTAGGCGTGCATGTGTTTCTTGTCATTTGAAACTATCCATCACTGTCTGCATGTTTGCTGTTCTGAGGCAACTCGGCTGTGCAGTGTGGATGAATGTTTTTGTGATCAAACATTATTGACTGCCTGAGTCAATAACCTTGGCAACAGTAGTCCTTTTCAGCTTGTACATTGCAATTGATGTGGGTTGGTCAGGACACGGGAGGCTAGGTTTGCCATGGTAAATAAATAAATACACCTTTTATTGGATTTAAATAAATGTATAATCTTTACAGAAAAATACAACAATTAAAACAAGTCATGCAGCACAGGTGATATCCTGCCTTTAGAAAAGCTTATTATGTTTATCTCTGTGGACAGCAGGTGTCTTTGAGATTGACAGCCGTGGTGGGTCACGGTAGCCCTGTGGACCAGCTCCAGGTCATGGGCAATTCAGATTCAGAAGCTTCTATCTTATTTGTTATAGCAAGATAATGATTAAGATGCATGAGGGTCTTCCAAATGTTTATTTCAGATGTTTTATTCCAGTTATGTGTTGTCGGGGCTTAATTTAGTTATTTTGCACAATGTTGTTGCTTGACAAATCACAGATCTACAAAGTACAGTATAAAACGTGCAACTGATTCGTAACGTGATGACAGCTTGTAGATCTGTTCTGTTTGGGACATGACGCAGTCTATTAGGGAGTCAAGTTGCAGATTTATTTTCTTCTCTTCCTTCTGCAAACACTAATCTCACCAGCACTGCTTTGCTTCATTGTTGACATCTACCCACTGGCCACTGCTTGTTATATATTTGATCCGCTAAGCACAAAGTTAATTGACCTCAATATGAAGTGTTTGTATGCCATAGCAAATAGACTGAGCTCTCTCCTCTCTGTTGTGCCTTTCTCACATGTGTAGAAATGACTTTTGATGAAGTGTTAGTGTCCATAACGCAAAATTATATAACTTTAGTCCGTAAAGATGCAAGACTGGTGGTCGCAGTGCTGCTGCTGAATGAATATACAGTAGGGAGAAACGCTTGGTTGGTTGGTTGGTACCGATATTGCCAGTGGTCAAACTGGATATTAGTCCAACACCCCCCACACAGGTTCCCAGTCCCTTGCTGGCTACTGTTTCTGGCCAGCTGGACATTGTATACACTTCTGGAGTAAGGGCTACGGATACGATAACGAACACTACAGTAATGTTAAAACATTTATATATGTGGTAGCCAGCTGTGTAAACTGTCGTGTCAGCTAACATCAACTGTGCCTGAATTCCGGCATAGGATTGCGAGAATAGCACATATTTCAATCGATTCCTGCAATTGTTGTACTCGTCATGCGGGGAATTCCATACATGTACAGCAATGTTGTTAATCATATATAATCAGAGCCAACGTGCATGTGGGACTTTGTACTGGCTGCAGCTGTACAGATGGACCCCATGTGCTCTCTCTCTCCCTCTTTCCAGAGTGCCTGTTTTCTCTCTATAGGCAACGATCCCCTTCACCCCTCTGGATCTGCTGGTTTTGTTTATATATGGTTGTTTATTATATGGCGATGCATTGTGAGGTTCACAATGTTCAGTCTGACACCGCTGTACGATGAAGAATGAATCCGACACTTAAATACATAAATACATCGATCTGAAGTGAATGTGAATCCCACTCTGTAAACATGGCATTTGTCTGCCTTGTTCTTTAATTCCTATCTATCTGTTTCTGTGAAGTTTAAATTATCTTTTATAATAATTCTATTATGAACATTGTATCTTTATCTTTATACCTTGTGTATACTGACTTTACAAGGAGTAACGCATAAAACATAACGTACAGTAGGAGATATGTACTGTAGGCACAAATGCATGCAGTTAGATCTCAAAAACAATATTTTCCCCTATTGTTTTCCCTTTAGAATGAGTGATTTAGGAGAGAATGATGCAGTTTGAGCTAGTCATGGCTGAAGTTGGGAGGATAGCATTGAGTTCAAAGACAAGAGCATAGATCTTTGTCTGTGGGAGGTTTTTTGGCATGACCCTGTTCATGCCAGGGTCATTCCCTGCCACAAAGAACCTACACAAACGAGGGTATTCCTGGCGCTTTGCAAAACCGATGTGCACGAGAAGTCTATGATGTCAGAATGACTGTGTACTACTAGCCAGAAGCCTTCTGCACAGAAGGGACTCACCCTGCCCGGAACCCTCTAGTGGGTCTGCCTTTTCCCTGCTCATGCATCCTTCTTACCCTTTTCACCCTAGCGCTCGACATTTTAAATGGACGGCTGGCCTGGACAGCTATTGAAACACCCCAGGCCAGCTGACACTATGTTCCACTTGGCCAGTTAGAATATTACTGCAAAAATAAGTAATAAAGGGAAGTATCGGGTATTTTTCACTTTTGTGAAATTGTTTAATTACTTTAAAAAGCCTGATATGTCATATTTTAAAGGCAGCCACGGCAGACTGAGCTTTGCATGCCTGCAGTGCACTGCTGCTGTCACTCCCACAAGAGCCCTTTAAACCTATACATATTGTCTTTTTAGAAAATAGCTGATATATAGCTTGTAGATTTGCTATTGTCAAGGAAATATTGCAACATTTATCTTTGACATAAATGTTTGAGAACCACTGGTTTAAACATTACACAACAAGCCCAAAATTAGCAACTGCACTTTAGAAACAAGCCAATAAAACTGCAAGCTGCAACTACCAATATTTACAAGCGACTACTGAAAAACAAGTCTGCAGCAGTGTCAAATGTAGAGCATTGTTTCTTACGTTCTTTTTTAAAAACCAATCTTTGGCCAAACGGCAGATAAAAATCAAGGTTTGAAGAAAATAAAGTCAACTGAAGATTTGAGGCAGAGTGACGGGGAGTGTGAGACTTTCTTTTGGATGGTGAGGGAAAACGGAAGGCCTGTTTAAAAGTTTGCACGCAGAAAAAAGCATGAGCAATGCCATAGGAGCCGTGGGCATTGAAAGAACATTGAAATATCTGCCAGACATGCTCTCGACTCAATTGATCTGTCTCCAGCATTCATATCACAGTGCATGTTCTCACTGGCACTACCTTGGTTATATTGATTTGATTTCCCTCAATGTCTCATCATTCTCTCAATCTCTCTATCTCTCTCTCTCTCTCTCTGACACTTCTCTGTATTTTACTATCTCTTTGGACTCCCTCTTTTCAGGATCAAATGAAATTAATCAAGCATGTTCATCATGTCAGGCTTGGCTTTATTATATCGTAATAAAGTTTAGACTGGTGCCATGAGTAAAATGGTTAGCTGGAGAGTAGCCGTGCCCTCTCACACCAATGAGTGATTGCATCGTTTTACACAATGACCAGAGCAAAAGGTTATTCAATTTCAATCACATTTTGGCCATCCAGATTATTTTGTGAAAATAAGGCTGATTTTATGAAAGGAAGCAATTTAGGATGCTTTTTTCAACCTTCAAGTTTACATCATGCCATGTTTTGCATATTTAATTGGCCTCTTTGCCATTGCCATTTTGTTCAAACACCACACCACCAAAACTATTTTCATTTTCTTTGTAAAGTGAAATGGCAGGACCTTCCTTCAGTATTATATAATACTAAATCCCAGGCTAGGGTGGTTTTCTTTCCCTCTTCCTACAGCCTCCATGGCAAGATCTCACCATCCTTCTGTGCCTTGCAGCAAAATGGGTGTGTTTGTGTGTGGGGGGGATGTTAAACACGTTTCTGCGGGCACAGTGAGGTTTGTTCAAAAGAAAACATTGCTTTAAATTTCACTGGTCTTCTATTAGGATGGGGGTCGGTACATTTGTATTAGAAGAATGAGCTGTGTCTGGCTTTAATTCAGCTCTGAAACCATACCTTGACTCTCTTAAAAAACCTGAGAAGGCAAATCTACCACTGCGCCCTGTGTATAGGCTGTACTATAATGAATAGGCCTTATTTCAAATGACTCCCAATCCTTGAGGGTTTCTTGTAAATGAGAACAGATTTACTGCAAAATAAAATATGAGCTGGGACATGTTTTTAAAAAGAGGCCCGGCACTGAACTATAATAAGCAGTGAAAGTATTGTCTTACTGTATATCAGCACACTGTGCTTCCATAGATGTTTTTTTTAGAGACTACATTCATAAAAGTTGATTAATGCGTTTACTTAATCTTAAGATAATTTCCTACAATATACTTTTGTCTGATTTATAGAGAATCATTGAGTGTTAAATGATCTTGAATTTCTGTCAACACAAAGCAGTTTACAATCACCTGTAACTTCTGGAAAGGGACCAATTACAGATTTCCCTGTAGGTATATAATCTATCACACAAGTAAGAGTGTTTATTCAGATTGAACCATGGAAAACAAAAGAAAAGTCAACTGCACCATATAACCCCAGGGAAATTAAATTCATGCACAGTCCTTATGCATGCCTGTTCATTGGTAAACGGATAATGCATCGACAGCATTAAGATGCATGGCAAAGCCCTGATCACAGTGGGTAGGATACAGTTGAGAGATGGCTGGGATACCTGACCTGTCACTGAGTTCCCTCAGGAAAGTCCCAGGAGCGAGGAATCCCAGAGTGGAGAGTACTTTGATGGGTACAAAAAAGGCAGGGTTACAGTGTGTGGGCACAAATCTAACAAAACGTTTTTGTTGGAAAAAACAGGACTTTTTGTTCTCATTGAAATGCATGGTTGACATCTTCCAATAATGCATGAACATTGTTAACATTTTATTACGTCTGAACGATGCAGAATATTAATATTGCAAAAAAGGAAACTATGGGCAATATAAATTCTCCCCACTCGCCCACTGCTAAAGCCACTAAGCCAGCAACATCCCTTAGTTTTACCCAGTACCTAGGACAATAAATCATACCTCCGTTTCTCTGCATTTGCATTGATAACTTGTTAAAGCCAGTGCAACTCTGGCACAGGACGGGTGGGTGTGTGCCACAAGCATACACGCATGTGTGAGATTGTTCATAATTCCTCCTGCCTGCTTCATCGAGCTAGACCTGCACTTAACCTTTCATTGAAAATGAATTACTAGGTGTCGTCTGAAATGTCAAGCTGCCTATAGCCTTCTGTATGAAAAGCCTGACTCTTTGTCCAAATTCATCTGACGTGCGTTTTATTGAACTCAGTGATTTGATAATTGGCTTAGCATATTCAAGCCAGTGCCAATACCACTGAGCACTGTCAAGTCAAAATAGTAGTAAACATGAGTGTGAAACTGACTTTCTATTTTAGTTTTCACTGTTGCTACACTTGCACCACCGTTTCCCTGCCGGTGGAGCCTGCTGAACCATTGCGGCTCAATCTGCCACTCCTGAATGAAGTGTCTAGTGTTGGGAGTCTGGTGCAACGCGCAGGGCTGGACCTGGTGAGACATAGGAGGCAAGGAGGGGCCCTGACAGACACAGAGCCTAGTCCTTCCATTCGCCCTAATGGGACTGATCGTGGGTAGCTACTGAGACGTAAGTCGGGACTTGATCATCCCGGCTGGGTCACCTTACTGTATATCGTATCGATATGGAGATATTTGGCATACATATTGGGATATGAAAATGTGTCCATATTGTTCAGCCCTACACCTCATTTGACTGGTGCATTCTGTTGTAGAAGGTCTTCCACACACGTTTTGGATATTGTCTTAGTTCCTCACGTCTGTAAATTGCCATCCCAAAAATGGCACCAAAGGAATGCACTGGTCTCTGTCGGACGGGGATGTGTGCTGCCTTGCTCAAGAGCACACAACATAACCAGCAGGACATGTCTGTCTGACATTGATGTAGACTTCTTTTTCATGCCTGATCATTGGTTTGTGAGTAAGTAGTTACTTAAGATTACATTTCATTTGAAATCCCTTTGAATGAGGCTCCTGAAGATATAGAATTATGTAGGGATCATGGCATTGAGTGTCACTGTCAAAGTTGAGCAACCTGGAGGAGGTTCAATCACTTAATTCTTAACATTTGTAATCCTTTTACAATTTTAATCTCTCCCATTAATGGATGGGGAAGAGTCTTGTATAGATTTCCCCTATGCGACTGCAGCAATTAGTAAGGTCACCCACTTAATACAAGTGGCGCTCCGTAGGTAATTGAGGCCCAACACTTTCTCTCAAGGAGAAGGAGAAACTGTTCGCTATCATCCCGGCATTAACGGCCAGCCAATGCATCTCATTACACTGCAGCGTACTGCAGGGTCTGGTTCAGGGCTTGTTCCAGCCTGCCCCCGGCTCTCCACCACCTGCCCGACGGGATCAAGAGGTGGCTCTGAAGCATTTTCTCAGGCCGACTGAGGTTGTGGCCCACACTCTTACCCCCTCGCATCCAACCAGAACCCGGATCTGCTTTCCTGATCTAAGTCTTTGCTGCGAGGTCTGTACCGTTGCCAGTGTCGGATGCTAAATGATAACTCAAAGGAGATCATACCGTGCCGGGGGTGTTCAATTGTTCTCCCTAGCAGCAATCGGCTTCCTTTTCACTCCTTGTAATAGAAAACAGACATCTCTTTGACTTATCGATGTTGCTTTTTTACCGCACCACCTTTTTTATTTTTTAGAATTGAATTATTCATACTAATATTAAATCACTGTGTTGGCCTGCTGTGCATAGTTTCTTTTTTTATTGAACCCCCTGAACTTTTAATTAGTTAGACCATTGAAATTTTTAGATCACTTGCAAATGAGTAGTCTAGTTTTTAACAGCTTTGTACTTTAAAAAAAAAGAATCGTGGTCAGAGAGATGGGGAGACATGTGAGACATCACAGATGTCTGATCCAACCTCACGAGGAGCATGTGGGCCCAAGCCTCCAGTTTCTGCTGAGTAGTATAGTTTCTGTTGTATCTATAATGATTTCAGCCATGCAGTAGAGAGAGGCCCATTTTTCAAAGATGAGTTACGGTGTTATGTGGTGCATTTGTACAATATGGACAAAAATGCTGAATCTCAATAGCGATACAATAGCCAATGGCTGGGTTTCCCATGTGTAGGGAGTATGTGTGTGGTTCTTCTCAACAACGCCCCCTTTCACTGTGAACATAGATATCCCGTGCATAGATGTGCCACGCAATGGTAGGCCTGAGGCCTGGTATGGTTGAGGCCTGCCTCAGGCATTATACTCCCTACGCATTATACTCCCTACGCATAATGACATTATACTCCCTCCCTACACATAATGTCATTTGGGAAACACAGCCATTATCTAGATGCAGAGAAAAAGGTTAGTCCCCACACTGTTCTGTAGCTCCCGCAGTAGAAAACATTACACAGAAGTGTAGTGTTAAATACAAATAGCAGGGACGACTCACAATCAACAACAGCTGTTTGCAAAAGTAGACATTTGACACACCCACCCGATCTACAAGGCTCGGGCTGCATTTGCGAATGAAGACCCACACAGGTCGAAGCGGTGTCGCCTTAAATTAAAGTCAAACTTTCTACTAGGAGCCACGTGGACTTCTGTTCTTCTCCATTGTATGTATTTTTGTTAGGCACTATTTTGTTGAAATGTGCGTGCTTCCGTTAATGACAGTGATCACTATCCTTGCTGTGTCATTGTGTATTTGCCCTGCCACTAAAAGATTAACACTTGATTTGTTTGTACTTTGAGGTTTTGCTGTTCTATAATGTGACATGTACGATGTAGTATTGCCTCTTGGCCAGTTCCCACTTGTAAAAGAGACGCAGTCTCAATGTGTTTTTACTGGTTAAATATTGGTTAAAAAGAAGTGTGTGCAGGATACGTGACAGGTCGAGGTCACGTACATGATGAAAAACACCGCTTCATTTTGCCATTGTGGTATATTCTTCTGATGTTTAGTCTCTGCCCAGACTGTCTGGGAGAAACCCTGGACTGCAGAGAGAAGCCCCCTTAGACTGATGAAATTTGTCACATTTTAGCTGGCAAAATAACAAATAATGATTTTTAAACCCATTCAGGGATCAGTTTAAGGCAGTATTTTGTGTGCTCTTACATTATACTTCAATTATAGAACAAAGAAGAAAATCCTGTACATATTACTACATTAATTTAGCTTTTTTTCTGCTCAAAGAATAACAGTAAATGGCGATTTAATATTTTTTTTCCTGTCTCTCCTAGATGAATAAATGGTATAGCAGTAGATGCACTTGCACCACCACCAATACAAGATTTGTTGCATTATTAATGTTGTCCTGGGTCTGACCTGGTGGAATTGTCAGACAAGGGTCTAAAAAGGCAGTACCGCGTATCCTGACTGCTGTAGTAGCCGCACATCTCCGGCAGCCAATGTTCTTTTGGCTGCCTGCTGTCTCTTTGTCCTTTCAAATCACATCCACTTCGATCTGAACGCGAAGCGCAGGGAACCCATCGACATGCACACTAATCACACTGGCGTGCCTGCTCGTTAGCCATGCCTTCTCAAGTCGGCTATTCTAATAGGCATGTCCTAATGTACTCTAATTGACTATGGGCAATTTGCATGGTTGAAGCCATTGTATTATTTTCTCTAAAAGAGAATTCTAAAATGGCATTGCTAAATAGCTAATCATGAGTATAACATGGCTTTATCATGGATGTGCTGCTGTTGGGGGGGCTTTGAGGCTCTCCGATGCCTAGTAGTGTCCTTGTATTGTGAGCCAAGACTGGTTTCTTTCCACTGTGCTTGGTTCTTTACGATTCTCCCTGCTCTGCGAGGCAGCCTGGATGATTATCAACCTGCCTAACAAATGCATTCACACCATGCCTCTGGAGGACATTTCAGATGTTCATTTTTTTTTCTTTTTAAATCGGCAGACATTATGTTAACGTCACAAGCCATTTTCAAAGAGATAACTTCAAAGCTAGATTTAAAACCAAGCAGGGCAGCTCTGATCAAAGGTTAAACTATGCACAGCATGATTCGTCTCGCAATCGAAATGGAGATTCGTTCTCCGTTAGAAGGGAGAATTGTTCAACTGCAATTGTGCAGCTCCGCGTTACCAGTATGCAGAGTGTATTGTTATTCCGCTGTGCATTGGAGGAGGGGGGGGGGGGGTCACAGTGATGGATGTTGCTACAGCTGAAGGGCCAACCCCTGGAGTCCTCCCCCGAGTCCAGACCATTTTATTGATACTGAAGGAGGACGTTGTACATTGCTTAATTTGATCAGTGACATTTTATTCTTCACACTTTTTTTTCCATTCTTTTATTTATTATTAGTTTTATCAGAGGGCTGTAAGAAGTGATTTCCCAGAGAGAGAGACTGTGAACTGGCACAGGCAGGGTTTATTGCATTGGCTGAGGGCCATCCCATTTCTGCACAGAAAGCAATGAATTCTCTCAAATGATCCAAGCAATGCCAATTTGTGAAACAATTTCATACGCCACAGAAAGTGCTTCTTTGTTTTATGGGAGGTATGGATGTTGGTGCTTGGGAGGTTCAAGTCGCATGCCCAGAGCTGGGAAAATTAAAGTGCTGGTCTTTTTTTCTCCCTTTTCCCCATGACCAAAACGGACGTATTCAACGTCTCAGCTGTTGTGAAATGTAGCCTCATATGCCCTGCTCTCATGTGTTCCTTTTTTGTTCTCTACTTGATTTCAGGCCTTTTGGTTGGAGGTTGCACGCACACGCACAGAAGGGAGAAGATGACTCATTGCCCTCTGCCAGGGCTTGGCACAGGGCATCTGTGCCAACCTCACCCCTGCCTGGCGCAGTAGATGGCGTTACTCCAGCGGATCATGACGGAGAGGCATTAAGGCCGAGCCCCCACAGATCATCTCGGTGCGCCTCCTCTCCCCGTGTCCTCCAAGATCCCCCCCTGGCCTCTTTCCCCATCCTGCCCCAACATGCTGCGTTTCCTGCCGCTCAAGCTCGGCCGCCTGTACCGCTGCCTGAAGCTGCTGTTTGTTGTGGGCCTGTTCGTCATCCTGCTGATGAACACTCACAACCTGTTCGCCTCCTTCCAGAAGAACGAACTCACCGACAGACGCTTCATCAATCTCAACAAGTGTCCCGCGTGCTTCGGCACCAGCTGGTGCCGCAAGTTCATGAACGGCCAAGTGTCCTTCGAGACCTGGGGCCGGCTGCGGTTCTTGGACGTCTTCAACGTCAAAAATGTTTACTTTGCCCAGTACGGCGAGCCCCGGGAGGGCACGCGCCGCGTGGTGCTCAAGCGGCTCGGCTCGAACCAGGAGCTGGCCGATATCGACCAGAAAATCTGCAAGAGGGCCACTGGCAGGCCGCGCTGTGACCTCATCCAGGCCATGTACAAGACCGAATTTGCCCGGCTCAACGGGGACGTTCGTCTGCTCACTCCGGACGTAGTGGAGGGATGGTCGGACCTGGTGCACTGCCCCTCCCAGAGGCTGCTGGACCGCGTGGTCCGCAGGTACGCAGAGACCAAAGACTCGGGTAGCTTCCTTCTGAAGAACCTGAAGGACACAGAGAGGATGCAGCTGCTCATGACCCTGGCCTTCAATCCAGAGCCACTTGTACTACAGGTATGTAAGCATAGAATCTGTTCCTTTACTATATTTCCTATAAATACTAGAAAGGCTGGGAAATTGCAAGTGTGGTTTTACCGACAAGCTTTGAGTCTCGCATAAGTACAGTATGATGATGATGTGTGATGATGATGTATTGACCCACATGACGTCACAGGGACCCTACAAAGTTTATACAGAATTTAAATAATGTCGGACAATTACTATTGTCACTAATCATCAAAACGGCAAATCCACTTCATGTAGTATGCAGTTGACACCAGTGGAAGATGACTGTATCTATATTTGTATTTTCTTTAGCCAGTACTCTAGTAACAACAACTCTAGAATGGAAAACGCCTCATCTTGACAGGGGGTTATGTATCGGGGGGGATCTGTGGCCCCAGATGTTAAATAGTCTATGATAAAGCTTGGTGTGTGGATTGCCTTCGCTTGAGAAAGCGCCTCCGGGGGTTTTGGGAAGTGTTGGTATACCATCCAGGGAGTTGGCCAGTCAAGACCTTAGTAAATTACAGGGTGGGAATCCTCCCTTTCCTTCCTCTACCATAGATCTGAGGCAAGCCACCAGACCCTTCCTAAAGTCTAAGCTGCTTCTCCCCATCTAGAGTACAAATGTTGCCCTGCTCGGCACAGAGAAAGTGCAGTTGTAGGGGTGCAACGGTTTTCGGTTTAAAACCGAACCGTTCGGTACAGCATGCACGGTTCAATGCGCTCTAATGAACCACGCTATTTCGGTTTGCATTAATTAATTTCTTACAGCTGCGAAGAATGTATTTCTCGGTCACACACCAGCCTACTTAGAAGTCTAGCACTCTATCGGTGACACACCGTCCTACTAAGAAGTCTAGCACTCTTTCGGTCACAGAAGTGTTAGCCTGGTTAATAAACCAGACTAATATCACACGGACCGCGGGATATTAGTCTGGGGAGGCTCAGCTTGGATTTCATTTCCAGGGGGGGGCGGGTTGAAACATTTTCTCTTTGACGAAATTGGTCAGAGCTACTGTCAGTCAAAGGTCTCAAGCATTGAAAGTCACTGTACCAAAGCCTGCCCATATTGCATACCGTGTCCCGATTGGCCGCCCCATTTCTCTGGTGTAGGAAATGGGCGTACAATTGAGCCTCTCCAGACCGTAATCCGCCGGCAGGCAAAACTTTTTTTGCCAACGGCTGATTCGGTCTGGTTTATTAACCAGGCTACAGAAGTGTAGCACTCTGTCGGCCCACCCCCTCTCCCCCCCACAGACACACACACACAGAGAGAGAGACGGCATGATGAGGAGAATCCAGCCCTCGTCTTTAAACATCGTTCTTGAAAAGACCACTCTGTGGAATAATTATTGATCGTCATACACAGAGACACACACACAGCGGAGTAACCTCGAATCAACAGGCTTCTAAGCACGCATCTTTTTAAGTTTGTTCAGATCTGCTTCTGCATCTGCACTCGCTGTTTGAGTGCTAAAAAGGGAGAGAGAGAGCAAAAACAACTCGTTGTTGTTTTTTCGGAGCAGGAGAAGAATATTCCGTCTGAAAAGTCCCAACAAAAGCACTCTGCTGTGAATTCCTCCCTCTCTCCCCCACTCTCCTCTCCTCCCCCTGCATGTGCTGAGAGTCTGCACCACGTGTGAGCGCATGGGTGTATTATTTTTCCCTTGAACATAATAATGATGAGGCACATTAAAATAGCAATATAAGGTTTTTTTCCCCCCTTTAAAATAATGAAAAGGCAGAAATGCCTAATAAAATAATATATGCTAAAAAAAGAATAAAAGAAAATGCTATAAATAAACTTTTTTGGTGCAAGCCAGTCCCTGGACTTATGTGTGTGGGTATGAGCATGAAAGCAGTAGGGCATTAACGACTTGAGATTTTTCCCAGTCGACTTGTCGGACAGTAATTTATCGATAAGTCGATTTGGATGGAGCTGCCGCGCGCTCAAATACGGAGCATGTCAAACATAGCACTGCGCATTCAGTGGCCTCTCCAATATGACACAGTCACAGTGCATGTATCATCTATATCAGAGGTTCCCAAACACCGGTGCCGGTCCGCGGGACACGTGGCACTGGTACGCAAGAGGGGAATTCTAAGTTTTGCGTCGTTTAAAAATGTCCAATCTTTGTATCTTTAGCAGCAGCAGCTGTAGGCTATTTTGTGACGATCGCATTAATGAAACCAAACGCTACACGCGGTTCCGGTACAGGATTATTATTTCATGTGAATCATGTCAAAATGAAAAGATGATGTTATCCAGGTAAAGTAGTGGTATTGGCACACAGCGCAGCAGCAGCACCGAGAACACAATGAGAGATATGACATTATTATTCTCCTCCTCCTCCTCCTCCTCCTCCACAACTCGATAACGTTCTCATTTGTTACTCATTTTCTGAGCCATGCAAATAAACAACAACCCGCACTGACCGGAGACGGAGAGGTTCATGTGCGCTGCGCGTAAAGCTTAGCCAGAAACAGACAGTCATTGCGTCAGCATGCATGTAGCCTCGGGAACCCAGACGTTATATTTCCAGCACGGAGGTGAGGGGGATATCGTTTGGGGGTAACGTTTGCGTGCTTCTATCTGTTACTTCTCTGACACAGCGCAGTTCAAACAGACTTCAGCCAGTCTCAATAGTGGGACACCGCGCGCTGAGAGCCACATAGCCTACACAGCTGCATTTGGTTTTTAATTAAGGGCGCGTTCTGAATGCAATGAAAAAAGGGGAGAAAAAAAAAAAAAAAAAAGCTCAACTTTCGACTCGCGCTGCTGCGAGTCGACTCGTGACTCGTTTATCGATAAATCGATAAATCGATTTTTTGATGAATGCCCTAGAAAGCAGCATGGTTGTTTTTCACCACCTGTACCTGTACCTGCAACCTAACACACACACAAACACACGCACATATTAACTGTATATATGATGATTTTGTGTGTGCCAGTAGGCTAGAGTACAGTACAGTAGAGGGTACAGTAGAGGGACCGTCACACAGTAACTCTGTCATTTCTCAGCCGTTTCGGACACGGGGCGGCAGTTCGGAACCGGCCCGGCACCCTGGGCGCGTTCCTGGGGGTCCCCCCCCCCCCCCCCCCGGGAACCCCCACACAGAGTTGCACCACTCACTTCACACATGTGTGATTTTTTTATTTTACTGTACCGAAACCGAACCGAAACCGTGGCCCCCATACCGAGGTTCGAACTGAACCGTGGGCTAACTGAACCGTTGAACCCCTAAGTTGCATCCCATAAGATGAGATTTTTTACTAGCGACAGTAATGCATATTTAACAGTGTAATGTACGGCAGTATTGAATTATTCACTGGAGCATTTGTAAATGGTCTGTTTCATATTTTTACACAATTATAGCATATTCTTTAGGGGATGGCATTTAGAATGAGGACTCAATTTGTCCTTTGTCTTAATAGCGGGACACGCTTTGAGTAGCAAATCTTCTTAATGGTGCTTGTCATCATTGCTAATACCCATTGTGATATTGTTGATCTCTTCAAGCGTCATTTTGATTCTTAATCTTGACATCATAGAACAAAATAAATGTTGCAACAACTTGCAAATGTCATGAAGAGCCGATCACAAAGATCTGTCCTAGTTTTCCCTAGGTTTACTGCGGGCGTGGTGCCTTGGCTGAGCTGCAAGGGACATTTATTTGACCTTATGGATCAAATTTGGTCTTATCTGGGTACAGACAGTATCTGGAGTTATTTATTCCTTTTTTCCATGTAAGACAATGTGTTGGACATGCAGGGCAACTAAGAATCCTCAAGTTATTGTTGCCCAAATATACACATTTTACCAACTTCTCAAATACGCCTATCATACACCTTTTAGCTCATGTCATCTAAGAGCAAACAACAAAATAATATTGTTCCCATAACACTACAAATTAATTTGCTGTTTCTGTATAGAGGGTATGCGTGTGACATCATCAAACCCGGAAGTTATGCTGGAACACCTACAGAGTGTCAAAAAACTACTTTCTGGCGTTGACAACCCATGCATCCAAACAGAAAAGTCCTATCTGATTGCATTAAACAACGTTAAACAATGTTAAACTCACTTTGCATGTTGCTTTGCGACTCGATTTGCCACTCGATGTGCCATTCACTTTAAGCATGCGCATACCCTCTATTGCAGCCTAGTAATTCTTTCCAGGAATGGTTACATAATGTGCATCTTCTTTTTGTACTACGACAAATTAGGGCCATTGTAGGTTAATAAATATATAAGTAAGGAGCCGGGGGACAATATTCAGACATTCAAATTAAATTCTAGATTGAGGTCATCCATTTTCAAGTCAAAACCCTGAATAATTCTCGGAGATTAGTGTTTGTGTGCGTAGTGCTGCTCGTAGTGGAACCCATAGTCCCAACCCATTTCCGGTTATGGGACGTTCTAGGTTAGCCTTCGTATTTAAAAAGGACCATTAGTACTGTCAACCCCTGTTTATTACCATCCATCCATATCCTGTCACCATTCCGTGTCAACACCACAAATTTATATCATAGAAGCATGATCCACATCCTTTTTATTTCCCCCTCACTGATTTGCGAGCAGCCAATCAATTGCAATTTCATCTGGCATTGACTTGTGAGTGGAGGAAAAAAATAACGACCGAAATCATGGCCTGTGTAGACATGCTATAAATGCACACTTGCAAGCACTCGCACGCCTCCAGGCATTTGGGCAGGCCAAATGTTGAGATTAGCCCTTTAGAACAGTCAATCTATAAAATCTGATTAGCCTTGTGTGGTCATTTTCTCTACCCCTCCCTCTCTTTTCGCAATTTCTCAGCTCCCCGCCCCTTCTCCCTTTGCCTGTCCCACTTGTGTACGCTCCACAAATTCTGGCCAGATAATTCCATCAAGGTTTTTAATGGCATTATGCCCCAGTTCAAAGGCTTGGTGAAACATCCCATGTCCCTTATCTTGCACACAACTTCGCACTTCACATTGCATTACCTCGCATCGCAACACGTACACAAAAACACATTGATTCATTCATACACATGCGAGTGTAAGCACGCACACACAATCACACACACACTCCGTTTGTCGCGCTCCCTCTCTATTTCTCTTTCGTTGCTCCTCTTCCCCATGTTGCCAATAGACATTACAGGGATTGATGAATAATTGATTATGTTGTGAACTTGTGAACTGCAAGGATAAGTAGCAGAAACCCCAGAGTCCAAATTCTCGCCAGCTCAGGGTGGGGACAAATAATGAATTTACAATGAAATGTGCCAGGGAGTTGAGGGAATCGTTGTGGGTCTTTGAGAACCTCTGCTGTTCCTCAGAATAATTGTGCTCCAAAGATAAGGAGGACATTGCTCAGAGACACACTATACAGAAGGTTGGGCAGCAGTAGACCATAATAATATAATATAATAAGTATCTAGTGTATATAGAGATTGTACAGAGGATGTAGTCTACTACCACAGCCCCTGGTCTCACTCCACCTCACTCACTTGAAGCTAGTTGCAATCTACAGGGATCATGTCTTCGAATCTTCTTTTTTAGCAATTGTTTTAAGCCTAAGGCTGTCGTTGAGTATGCCTGAATTCACTTGAGCAAAATGCCAAGGTCAGAATATCCTCTCTAATCCAGCTGTGCTATGGTTTAAGACCAGACGTTTTCCTCCTGTCATTAGGTGCTAATGCTGCATGCACACACGTTTTGGGGTTTTCATCAGCATCTTCCTCCCCTAGCTTGATTCAATTGAGTAATGTGGCTAGTATTGCTGCTGTCCACTCTTTCTAGGAAGGCTTCTGTTTCCAGTATTTTGAAGTCACTGGCAATACATCGTACCCTTTTCTGTTTGAGAAACCAGACCCTCTTTGTCGGTGGAAAACAATCTGCCGTGTTGTTTCGTGGGGGTTGGCCGATTGGCCCACATTGCTCTCCTCTGTGTGCTCTCTGGAATACAAGCACAGTTATCCCCCTCTTTCCCCTGCCCCACTGTCACGTGAAAGACAATTTGGCTTTGTGGAATAAATTGTTTTGAAAAGACAAAAACGCAGGCAGCCAAACGAGAAAGTTCTTGTAAAGCACTGGGCCCCTTATGCAACTCTGTCCCTTTCTACCATGTCTTATTGTGACCGTAGCTCGCATTTACTTTGAAAACCTGCATCTCCTGCCTGTCTGGCTGTTAGTTACTAGTCACCCCACGCCTCCATATATGGTCACGCCTCGTGACATCACACCTCCATAAGGTCACGCCACTATATATGGTGATCACGACACTGACCACATCTAACCCTGTACAACCATACATGGAGACGACTTGATGATCACCTAGATCTGCATATATGGAGCCGGCCAGCAACTCTACATCTGACCTCAAACTCTTAGATCTCCATATATGGCGTAGACCTGTTCTGACATTCCATGTTGATCTGACATCATCAAACCCTGTTCACTCAAGACACGCTCCATATACTGTATGGCCAGTACAGAATTCATTCCATATGTTGATCTGATCCCCCATGCCAAAGCACCAGTGCTCGCCCAGCAGTCTGCTGTCACTGACAGATATAAATCTGAGTGAGGCTATTAAAATAGCCAAAAAGACCAGATACCTCAACCTTATAAATCTTCACTGGAAAAGTGAGAACCCAAAGTATCAAAAAACCAAAAGATGAACTCTAGAGAAACTTGGAGTAGTGCAAAAGACCTGAAAGGATTTTGACACAAGACACAAGTTCTTAAAGTATTTCTAAGTTATCTTTAGTTAGTTTTTCTTCAGATCCAGAGCGTGTACAAATGTAAAGAATAGAGAGAATTCTCCTAAGTGCTCTGAATGCAAGTCACATCATTTTGCACAAACATATACTGAAAAATATGTCATAGATCAAGATTCAGCTGTCACATTTCAATAGGTTGAAAGTCCCATCAGAGTAATGTGTCATCAAGTTGTCATGGGTGTCTGATCGTCTGAATCCTGTTTTTTACTTTAATCACCTTCCGTGATTAGGATTCTGTTGATAACTCTTTATCTCATGGGGTGAGAGTGTATGTCTATCCTCATCTTTAAGGGCAAAGTTGTTGTCATGTTTTCCATTTAATCTTATTTCCCTTTGGTACAACGGACAATCTGGAGTGGGTGACAGCTGATAGTGGAATTAATACACACGCACATATTGATATGACATCACTGGGTGACAGGCAGACCTGTGCACCAGATACAAGAAGATTTACACGGTATTTTTTAACATAGTAATAACATGTGAACATAAAATATGAAACAATAAATCATAATTAAGAAAATACCCATCAGTCACCCAGGCAGATGCGTGCACGCTTCTCGCCTTCAATAGAACCACCAGTAAGAAGCCCTGTCTTGCTGGTGTTTTACTGGTGGTTTTATTTGGACATTTCATGGAAACACTGACCTGCTCAATTTTCTTACTTTTTGGTTTCTCTTACTTTTCCTGAGGTCTCTCAGATACTAGCCAGGTCTGTTTGAGTAATGTCCATGTTAAATCAAGGCCCCCTCATTAGAAGCCAACAACTTAGATCTCGTTAAACAAATAAGTATCGTATGTTTCTCTTACTTCCTCATGGTTAAACTAAACTTGAAACGTCTCTGGCTACTACAGTGACAGTTTGACGGCCACGTCTGCTACACGAACCGGTGCCTCGGAATAAGCCGATCCGACATTAAATTAGGTGTGATTTTAAAACCCGGTGCTTGCTTCCAAACCATTAAGTCTGTGCGGGTTAGCTGAGAGCATGTGACTGCACTCGCACCCCTTTGTGGTCCTCACACTGTCTGCTCAACCAAGCTGAGAATAGGATGTGACAGGCCCGTGGGGTTAACTCAGTCAAGGGTACTCTCATCTCCTCCAGACTCAAATCTGTGCTCTCCAGACGCCCCCTTTCTCTCATCCTATTACACTCCCTCTTCCCAATGACCTCCCCTTGCCTCGCTTTCCTTCGCCTCCCCGTCCCCTGCTCCATTCACGCACCCTGGCCTTACCTGACACCCAAGACTGATTTCGCAGCCGTCCCGTCACACAATGCAGCCTGTTCTCCAAGAACACGCACGCGCGCACAGACGCACTCTCTTTCTCTCTCTCTCACACACACACACACACACACACAGTCGAAAGGGACGGGACACTGAACAAGCAGAGGATCTGAACAGACACAGCCTCCTCCCTTCCAAGAATTCTCAGCGGCAGGCATTTTAACGCAAATGTGAAAGCAAACATTAGCAGAGCTTTAAGCAAACACACTAGATGCTTGTTTTGCATTTTTGAAAGGGTGTGTGTGTGCGCTTCCTTACCATGCTTGATTTAATGAGTTCCAGTCTAATCTAATGGGACACTCATCCACTTTAGCAAAGTAAGACAAAGTATAAAGGTACAATAAATCTCAATTCCTGCCCGGTCTCTCTGTGGGTCATGTCTCTTGAGAGTAGAGCGATCACCAAAGTCTCCTTTTATTTGTTTATTTTTATTTAATCACAGACCACAGCACCCGGGCTTTGGCCCGACCTCTCCCTGTCTCCCAGGGTCGTCTGCTCAATGGCTCGAGGTCCACTGGCAAATGGTATTTAAGTTGCCGGTCTCTGTAATTGCTATTTAGTTTTAGCCTCTGGAGGGATTGAGATGCTCTTTACCACACGAGAGAAGGGGGTGGCGGCCTTGTATATGGTGCTTAACCCGGCTTCAAGGGCTCCCAAACCCCTTTTTTTCCTTCTCTTTCGAGGTCCTTTGTACAGAATGAATCCCGTTAGGATAAGACAAGGAGTTATCTGAGCCTGACTCCTCTCGGCTGGCTGTGCTCCCTGGAAGGAGGCCCTGCTGGAAAGGGGAGAAGGAGGGGGGTGGAGCTAGGTGTGTGTGTGTGTGTGTGTGTGTGTGTGTGTGTGTGTGTGTGTGTGTGTGTGTGTGTGTGTGTGTGTGTGTGTGTGTGTGTGTGTGTGTGTGTGTGTGTGTGTGTGTGTGTGTGTGTGTGTGTGTGTGTGTGTGTGTGTGTGTGTGTGTGTGTGTGTGTGTGTTGCATAGCCTTGTGGAGTGCCCCCCACCCCAATTTGAAAGAGCCAGACTGCTCGTGTTACCATAATCCCTTCTCTCTCTTTCGTTCTACACACACACACATGGCAGCTGTGTTTGGTTAGGTAAATGCCTGTGGCAGATCTAAGCTTAATTCTGTACATCTCTGAGGTTCCTAACGTTAGACCCCCCGTCGCCCCTCATGCTCTGCTTCCCAGAGAGCAGAGAGTGCAACCCCATTCATAACTCTCCCCCGGCCCTCTTTTAGATAGCCGCAGCCAATATGGGCCGGTAACAAGTGGCTCTTTACTACGCTCTCTTCCTCCAGAGACTCTGACGTCTAATGTTAGAGTAAGACCATGCCTCTTATCGGCCAGCCTGCAGTACTATAATTTACTACTGCATTACAGCAGTAGATGCACACATGGCTCCTGTAAATTCAGGGGTGTACTACAGATGGACCGGTAGCAAATTCAAGGCTTCTCCGTCGCAGCCCGGTACTTGGATCTTGTGGAATTATTGTGGGCTCGCCACAGCGAGCACACAATAGTTATTGCCAGTCTATATTTATTCCGCTTCTTTATTCTTTATTCCGCCATTTAACGCCACCTAACTACTTCCACATACTTTATGCTAGAAATTTAGTTCAAACTTCAAACTGTTCAGCTCTTTGCAGTTATTTATGCTTGTTTTTTGTTTTTTACAAAGTTTTATGCTTTTTATACTTTTTAACTTTTTAACTTTTTTTTACATTCTTTATAGTGAGAGTCGATGGAAGAAAGGTCCCATTTTTCACAGTTAACTTTTTTTAGCTCTTATTACTCCGTCATACTTTCACTTTGAAACTTCATTCAAACTTTATAATGTTCATCTATCTTTGAACTTTCATTGGTGAAAAAGTTGTTTTGAAAAAGTTTATACTTTTTAAAATATTTAACTTTATTTATAGTTTTTTCCTCCCATTGACAATGTATGGGATTTATCTCTAAATCAACCTCACTTTTGCAGCCTCATTACTCTGGCATACTTTGTCATAGAAACGCGATTTAAACTTTAGAAAGCTCACACGACTCTGGACTTTTTCGTGGTTCAAACCGTATTCGAATACGTTAAACGTTTTTTCCGAAATCGCAGTTCAATCGCAGGCCGTTTCGCCTAATTAGTGCCAACTTAGAGTGCAGGGCTTCTTTGACTAGAGTGCGGGAACTGAAATTCTTTCCTTGAAAATTTACCAAACAAATTGTCGTCCCGGCCAAAATATTCATTTTACACGCATGTTCTTTGGTCATTTTGTAGCCACACATGTCCTCTTTCACACAATGTGACCACCAAAGCACAGAGACATACAGAATGTGAACTACAGCCTTTTAAGTGACACAAATAAGGTCAAGCTGCTCATTGACCTCCATTGTATAATTCTTACGAGGAAATTATCGCGATGACAATTCTTAACTCGCTCTTATAACCACATTTTCGATCGTACCAACACCACAATCGCACATGGTGTACCTCAATATCTCAGGCCACTCACAGCGAAAAAAATATTTGCATTCGACTTGCGATAGAGCAATTTGTTCGGGCATAGTTTCCCCCATTCAGGACCATTGTAAAATAGCAGACCTGCAAGTTCATAGCGCGCCACTCCCAGTCATAGTGCTGGCAGTCTTTTACACTTCCACAGCTGAGACATATAAGGGCTTAATTACAGGGCTGAAATTAAAGTTACAAGATCTCAATGAGTTGCTCTGCGATACCTTGTGAGCTTGTAGGTCTGCTATTTGTGCAATTGGATGGCCTTTACACAGCTCTCGCAAGAGCACGCACTCACGCACACACACACCCTGTCTTCCTATTGGCTGGCCTTTACACAGCTCTAGCAAGCGCACGCACACACGCACGTTTATAAAAAATAAACTTGAATAAAAATGAAAATAAAATAAAAAAAATAACATTTTAACATTAAAAAAAAAAAATTAAAGAAAACTTCAAAATTAAAAACTAACTTTTTTAAACTTAAAAAGCTAAAACTTAAAAAAAACTTTGAATTAAGAACTTAATATTATTTATTTTTTTACATTTAACCCTCTGAAGTGTTCAAGTCAAATCCCATGTTGTTATTGCTTTTCTCTATGGGAAATATGCGTTTTTGAATGATTTATTGAAAATTCTCTGTTGTGACTCTGTGACAATAAAAGACCTTCAGAGAAAGCTTGACAAGTTTTCTTCGAGGAAAAAAATGAATTGAGTTGATACAATGTATAGTTTTTGTGTTGGAAGCCATTTAAAAAAAATGCGCTTTTTTCAAAAGTGCTTTTTAGCACATGGAAAAAAGATACAATCATTTTAAGGTTTATTTTGGTAACAGCTTTTTTTCTACAGGGAGCCCATACCTATGACATATCTCATTTTAAAGGGTGATTTGTCTAGTTCAATAATAAAAAAATAAAAAGTTTCCCACATGTACCACTGTAGATATTTTGCCATCTATAAATAGCATGGTCAGTCATTACCAAACTGACCAACCCAAATAAAACCGCCTACTGCCCCCTACTGGAACAAGATAGAAACTCACTGTTATTCTTTCATGACACTTGACATTTTAACGAAGATTTCGATATATAATATGTTTACATAGTCTTACCAGTACCCTAGTCTATTCATTCATGTATCTCAAAAACCTGTTATGAAGAAACACAGTTTTGATAAAAAACACATCCAATGACATAGTTTTCCGGACTTGGTGCCTATGATATGTATAGAAATGTAGACTTGAATGTTTACTGTATTATATAAAAAAAAAATTGGGTTCTTACCATCTACCGTTACAGAGTAAATCACAGTTGAAACTCGCTTAGTCAGAACATAAACCTCAGAATAGTGTAAAAAAATGACATGTATCTCGGATTGAAATAGTGCATTTTTATTTATTCTGACTACCAACATAATAAAATTATAATACATATATTACAGAAAATAAATAGGCCTACAGCCTAAAACAATTTAAAAAGAGGCTCAAACAGGAATTATTGCATAGATATAACCTGGAATGAGCGGGGAGCTGAGCCTTGTTTATGCCATGTATAGTGTTGGACTAAGGTATAACATTGTAGCGTTGTCTGTTTGTCTTTTTTCCACTCCTTGTTTTGTTTTTTCTCGTTGTCTGTTGTTTTTTGTTTGTTTAATTTTCTATTCTTCTATAAATGTCATTTGTTTGTTTTGTTTATATGTTGATTGTTATGCATATCTTCAACAGTATTTTGGAATACGTTGAGATAAGGATAGGCACTAATAAGCTTTAAGCTTCTGCCTATGCCTTTTCGATCACAAAAGAAAAAGTAAACTGTTTTTGTGTAATGTCTCCCTCTCAAAAGATCGAAATAAACTATTCATTCTACATACAAAACAGTTACGCCTCCCCCAGTGTCCCCAAACCACTGCAGTCCAGTTCTTGACGGTGTGTACTGTGTAGGCTAAATAGAAAACACAACTGCCCCCTGAAATGAATTAATGTATCTGGTTCAGTGTCGGAGAAGTCTTTTTCTTCTTCATCGTCATCATCATCATCATCATCATGGTCCTCGGTCGTCCTCGTCCTCGCGGCTCGCCTGATGTATATACAAATAAAGACACATTTAGCTGTAGTCAGTGCTCGCTACTATATATGTCCATTACATGGTGTTTTTTACCCGGCGATCAAATACATTTATTGTGCTGCCGTGGGCCGATGCTACAAATAGCTAATAGTAATGCTAACTAATTAGCAGCTACATGGTCGGTTTGGGCTAATACCGACCCTTATATATTCTCCGATGACTGCTAGCGATCAAATGATTTTATTGTGCCGAGTCGTCGCTACAAATGGATGATTGTATAATTAGTATCACGTATGTATGTAACCATTTGTGCAGTGTTTGTTTTTTTAACTTTGCAGAGCTTCTGGAGCGCAGGCCGCAGCCTGTAACGCTAGCTACGCTCCAGAGGCTCGGCAAAGAAAAAAAAACACATTAGCTCAGCGGCCTGCCTTACCCCAGCGGCGCGCCAAACAGCGATTATAAACTATAATACACACTGAATAGATATAGCATATAATGTTTCAGACAATAAGATTCTTACCATAGAAAAATCTGGTCACCCGTCCAGATCGTAGTACGGTGTCATCGCTCGAGCCAGGCCGGGAAGAGCGAACTCAGAAAGCCCGCAAGCAGCTGGCTTGCTCCCCATGCAGGCCAGGCATGCAGATCCCCAGGGGGCGGGCACGTTTTATAGCCAAGATGTGCGCGCGTGTTACGTGACACGGGATTTCTGGGTATTGCAGTTGGAATTTCAACAAAGGGACTTCACACAGCGATGCGGAGGTTATTAATATATCGATATTAATCAAGAAACAGAATCACGGGTTTTCCAGTGATTGCCCATTTACGGAACGCTATTACTTCACGGGTTTTCCCGTGATTGCTCTTCTAAGGGTTAAAGAAAAATCTTAGACCATTATCAATAATCATTGTGTTTATGCTTTTAAAGATAGGCCTATATGCTATTTGAACCTTCTTTTCACATGTAAAAGTATGCTATTCAATACAATTTCTGTTAAGCTCATGAATGCTTTTATATGTATATTGGATTGACTCTTTTTTTCTTTTTCTTTTTTACCTTTTCTTAATTCATCAATAATACATTGTAAAGCATTATTCATACATTACAAATCATTAGTAGACAGTAATACTTTACTTACTTTATTCTGCCACTTTTTGGGCATCGTACTACTTCCACATACTTTATTCCGCTTTATGCAGTTATTTATGCTTATTCTTTTTACAGATTTCTATACATTCTTTTTTTAACTTTTCCTTTAATACATTTTCTACTGTACATTATATACATTGCGTCTTTTGGCGAGCCCATGCAGTTTCTGCAGGGAACTGCTTTCTAGTTTAAAGAGTGTTATTCTCTTTAAATGGTCATCAGTGAGTTAAATGAAGCTCTTCTCCAGAAAGACAGCCTCGCCTTCTTTTCTATCTGGCACCATGAAACGCAGAGCCCTTCCGTGTTCCCACACAACTAGTCCAGGAGCCATGTTATGGCCAGTCTTGTCTACTGCCCAGGTGGGCTACCTTACCACCTAGACTTGAGTCAACACGGCTTGCCTATAACTTCATTACGCTCCTGGCTGCACCTCCAGCCAGGGGGAGGTTTTTATGAGGTGTCCCCGTTGTGTGCCGCGGCTTAGATCCAGGTCAGCAGGGGGTTCAGCTATCCGCTAGCGGCAGGGGAGCAGAGCAACCCCAAGCTGCATTGTCCCCCACACTCATTTCTCATCCTGCTCCCATTCTCTCTCTCTCTCTCTCTCTCTCTCTCTCCCTCTCTCCCTCTCTCCCTCTCTCCTCTCTCCTCTCTTCTCACTCTCACACATAGTTGCCCACTCATGACCTAACTAACCCATTTCCGTCACTGGTTGACAGCGACCACTGAATCATGCACAGCCTTTTGTATCTGGTTCATTGGACTGATACATACATATTCTTGTTCATTCTCGCAGCTCGATCTTGATTTCTCTGCCTAATTCAGTTTTCTTTCAAACCATTTTTGTGTGTGCCTTTTATTCACGCGCACACGCCAGTTTCTAGCACAGTTTAATATAAACCCCCTATGTCAGCTGTGCACCCTGTGACTCTGCCCTATGTGAACCACATGTCTGTTGCAGGAGGAGGCGGCCGCGCCTGTATATTTCACACACACAAATATTTGACTTCACTAACCGTCTCTCGCTAGCATCCAATCTGTTTCACATACGCACACACGTCACACACACACGCTCTCACTAACACACACTCACAAGTCTCAGAGCTGGGTGCTCTGACTAGGCATTTCCTGGCTCCTATATCCGGAACAGAGAACCCCGTGCCCCTGTCTTGTGGGTTTTGGGGGTGGGAGAGGGAAAGAGGCAGAGAGAGGGGTGGGACTGAGCAAAGCAGGAGTAGGGGGGGGGGGGGGGGGGGGGTGAGTGTGAGAGAGAGAGAGAGAAGAAAGGACTGAGCACCATGTGTTCCAGGATGAGGTGCTCTTTCACAGGTCTTGCTGAGAACTGTCTGGGTTTTTTAAACTTTAATGGGCAGCAAAATGCCAGACATGGGGCCTGATGCCGCACCCTCCATTTCCACAAGGTCAACGACAAAGCGGCAGCATAGGAGAATGCCAAACGATTCGGTTCCAGGCAGCCAGACGGCCCGAGATTGGGGCTGCCGAGCCGATAGCGGTCTCCTCCCTCAACGCACTAAGCCCATGCTTGGATAAACAAGCTTTGTAATGTTCGTTTTGGTGCGACAGGGTTGAAGGAGATGGTTGTTGTTGGGCGTGTGTGTACTGTATGTGTGCACACGCACCTCCGTCTGCCACATTTCCTTGACTTCAGCCCCGTGATCGACTGACTCTCCCATCTTTCCACTGGTCCTGTCTGGACCTGTTTGATGGGAAGCAGAGAGGAGGTGTGCAGGAGCGGATGGAAAATGCGGAGAATTTTCTCCACACCTTGGGGGGGGGGGGGGGGGGGGGGGTTGACATTGGCTGAACACATGAAACGCTTGTGGCTGAACTGCTAATTTTCTTTGTCTGTAATGAGGGAGAGGTTTGTAGCTATAAACACTGGCATAGTCCTAATATGAGAGAGACACACATACACAGATTGCACAGTCAGACAGACATCGAAAGAGAGAAAAACAGAGGGGAAACAAAGAGTTAAGAGAGAGGGAGATGAGCCACTGTTCTTTGCAGACAAGCCTTGGGAGCCACTCGTGTTTACCCGGCCTGTGACTAGGAGTTGTTATCAGCCCAGTTCACTTTGCATTTCATCAGCATGTATACATGCTGTCTCACACACTCTCACAAACACACACACACACATGCACACAGAGCCAACCATACCCTGCCCCACCACACACGCAGCCACACTCCATGACATACACGGTACACACACACACACAGCACCCTGCAAACAAAGATACTCACATGCCCCCAACAAACATGCCCACGCGCCCTCCCTTGAGTGACCCAGTAGAAGGGCATGCCTTTGTCAGCAGATGTCGGGTCGCAGGTGTGTGTTCCTGAGCCTCGTGCTCCATTTGTTTCATCCTCTCCTCTAGAGGCTGCACATTTGTCTGTGGCCCTGTTTCATTTCAGCCCTCTCCAATCCACCTTCCCTCAGGAGGACACCAGCATGTCGGTAGTATTACCGGGGGGAAGGGAGGGCAGAGACAAAAAACAGTGCCAGTCCGCTGGAGTGGCCCAGCAGCAATCTTTGAGAAGAGATTACTTCTAATTTCTAGACATCCATCCGAAACGCGCTTGACAAGTCATGGAGTTTGCAAAGCAGGCAACATTGTCTTGACTTGTACTAATGAGAGCAAGGCATCGTAAGACCTTTGCAGCAGTTAAAGTTGCTGGATCGTGTCATTGGCAATTTTGCATCATCAGTATTTCTGAATGTCATTAGCTGCGTTGGACGATGATGGGCAAAATTCACTACCTGTGCCATCCTTCCACGCGTGTGCGTGCACACACACACGTGCAGAGAAAACGTGCACACTTACTCCAGGGTTCACATCGAAGATAAAGGGTACTGGATGTAATATTAGGCTCGATTTTCCAATTTATCCCCTCCCCACACCCGCAACGCCTCATTGCGGATGTTAATGACTTCTGCAGAGTAACCGTTTAAAGAGTGCTAAAGGGAAATGATTGGTGGGACAAGTTGGAAGTATTCATCAACCTCTGCAATAGGCTTTGTTTGAAACGAAACCTGTAGGGCACCCACTTGTACGCATCCGGTTAGCTCGCCTCGCCCCAGCGATCCCCATTTGTTGGCTTGTCAGCAATAAAGTAGTCAATATTGCAGTCGTCCAAAAAAGAGGGGGAAAAGTGTATTTGGTTGTTAGCACCTGGGTAATTGGAGGAGGGGGAGGGGGGAGTATGACGGGGGGCTGACAGAGTGGCAAGTGAGCGGCGTCTTTGTTAAGAGCCAGGGACACGGCGCTCCAACGGACATGAAGGCACTGGTGGCTGACAGTGTCTGAAAGTATAGCCACAGGGCATGCATCCGTTGCATCCGTTCCCTTTTTCCATCCAACACCATCCTCCACTTTCCCATCACCCCATCTCTATCCATCTGCCATATTCTTTTTTTTATTGTGCCCGCTCAGACCTCGACCTGACAACAAAAGGGAGAAGAGACAGAGAGACGTGTCTAGCACGTAGGTCATCGCAGCTTTTATGCCTCCTGTCCGCTGGAGCGGAGACACGACAGTCTTCCCTTTCTATGTTCTGTTTGCTGTCAGTAGAGCGCTTTCTTCTCTCTCCCTCGGTCTCTTTCACTACCCGAACAGAACCCCCCCCCCCCCCCCCCCCGGCCACCCATCAACCCCCAGGGGAAGGGCTATTTTTTACAAAGACTGTTTTAGCCGTGGCTTTGGCAGGCTGGCTTCTGTCAACAAGGATAGGAGCTGCTTGGATTTGCAGCAGCATAAAAGAGATCTTGGGGGTTTGAATCCGGGTCAAAGGGAGCCGGACCTAAGTGGGATGTGCTGTAGACTGATCCCACTTCCACTTAATCTTTGTACGTGGGATGGAAATTAGGAAGCCATTTTAGAAATTTAGCCTGTTAAATCTCTAATCCTAGAATCTTTAATTGTGAACATTGCAATCCCCCTGGCATCTCTCAGTAGGAATAGAGATAATTTCCTTCTGTCAGTGCTATTTTTTTTTCTTTATTTTTTTGCCCCACTGGTATTGTTTTTGTTTAGCGGCTTCCCTTTGAATGTTAAACTCTGCTTGACCAGGATCCCCAAGGAGTCTAAACTTCCCTCCTTTTTTCCTTCTACGCCAAATCGCTGAAAATAGCCAATCTGCTAGCCCTGTAACAGTACAGTATATGACTGGCAGATCGTGGTTTTAGCTGCGGATAACCGCAGATTGGGTGGATTTGGGTCATGAAAATGAATATTAAATCAGTCACGTCCTGTCTTGCACTATAGCTAGCAAGACAGGACAATTCCCTCCCAATCAGTAATGTTGATCTATTACATTACATTGCATTACCCACACTGTACATAATTTGGTGTTCATATATTCAGAACGGGTAAGGTCTAGTATCATTTATTTGGTTGGATGATGGATGGATGACGAATGTACACGCCTGGATTGGCCTTGGCTGGTAATCCACCTGATAGGGTGTTGTGGGTTCGATTCCCCATCCCGACAATCTTTGCTGCTTCCCCCCCACCCCCCATCTCTCTCCCCGTTTCCTCTCAACCTACTGTATATCTATCAATAAAGGCAAAAAGGCACAGACAATATCTTGGAATATCTATGAAATGGATTATCGCTGCGACACCGTTCAACACCCCCCCCCCCCCCCCCCCCCCCTGGCAAGGGCAGCTATTTTAACTGGCAGTCAATGAGTTTAAGGGCCCCTACACACCCAACTGACGCTAGCGTGACCTTCGTGGAGCATCTGCAGCTTACAATTTGGCCATAGTTTGTGAAGTGTCTCTCATGTCGTTGGCAGGAGTTAGCCATTAGTGCTGGTCCAATCACCTGACTGAGTATGTTGACTCGGCGGAGATGGCCAGGGAGGGAGAACTCTCTGTTTAGCTGTTGGGGGGCCTGAGCAAATCGGGGCATGTGAAGAAGTGAACGGCAAGCCATCATGGAGACCAAAGGCTCTACGAAGTATTGAACTTGCCACCTTTGCACAATGTGCAACCAACCGTAATCATTTCAATCTAAAGTGAAAGGGAATTTGTTCAAAGTAAATCAATCAATCTTTTTTGTAGGCTATTATAACCCAGCCCCATGCCTTTTCAGAATCATTCTCAATATAGTAATCTCAAATCAATTATTGCCATCAGCTTGGATAGTAATGGATTGTAATTGCATAAGGCTCTTGACAGAGAGAGAGGGAGAGAGACCGAAACCTGCAGGCACTTTACGGATGCGGTTATTTAACACCACGAATGCCCGTGGGTTATTAGGACCATTAAATCAAGAGCACCCAGCGATTTGCAGCAAAGGAGAACATTTAGCGACGCACCAGGCGCTATCCCGGATGTAGCTGAAGTAGCTAGATGTAGCCGTCTAAAACATAATCTTTGATTAGAATTGGACGAAATGATTTAGATCAAGAGTTATTCACGTTTTAAGATTTTCGATCTGACCCGCTAAAATGGGGGGGAACATTTTGGATGACGTCTCAACCGGAAATTACATTGAATGTTTCCCAAAAGACGCTCCCAGCCTGTGGAGCGATGCAATCGGTTTTTATTTATTTATTTTGCATAAGCCTGTCCGTGTCACACTTATTACATGATCGCCCAGTCATAATCGTTTCCATGTTTAAAAAATGTCATATATTTTCAAAAATTTATTTCAAAAATAGTGAAAATCCATTAAATTGGAAATTGTAGATCCGCTATTTCCACTATTAAAGTTTTTTTATAGTTATATAGTTAAAGTATAAAAAATATAAAATATTTATCTGCTCACATATCTGCTCTGTGCTTTAGTTTACAAAGCCTAACAGAATTCTAATTTATTTTCATGATGTTCCAGACAGTGTTCCACCACAGAAACAACAATTAAAACGATAATCACAATTATTTGAGTGACAATTAATCGTATGTAGTGACCACCCTCTCTGGCCTCGACTCAGGTCTGGGACCCGAAAAACGCTAAGCAGACATTTTTTTAGACCAGCGATCTATTGCAGACTTTGCTGTGAGTTACATCAAGTCTGAGATAGACAGCTGCTGAAAGCCAATCACACTTGTGTCTGGCCTGCAATTGATTGGGCCATCTCGGGCAGACAGACCTGACCGCCTGCTGCTCAACCTATCAGTGGCCTCACCTCATGTGCTGGCTGTTTTTAAACCGGCTAAGACGGCAGATAGACAATTTCGCGGTCTTAAAATGATGCTTGGATTGTAGCGTAAGAGCAGCATTCAACTAAGGCAGCGCCCAGATATTTGAACAGTGCACACAACTTGTTGCATCATGTTGGACGCACTGTCTAGCGCTGTGTATGCTTTTTGACCTCTCCTACACTCACCAAGTAGGGAACGTGATAAGGGAGCTTAAAGAGCAGCATGAATTGCAGAGGAAAATGAAAGAAGAATGACTCGTCCGCACATAAAGGCGCCCCGGCAAAACCCAGATGAATACTCGGCTAGCCTTCTAGCATGCTCTGCTGGCTCTGCCCCACAATGCAGCAGTGTGGCAGGAGTCCAGCAGCTTGCCTTCAGAACAGAACGGGCCAGGAGGTTGGGTAGAAATGTGTGTTTTTAAATAATTTGTAGCTCATGAATGTTTCAGGGGAGCGAGTGCCAACATGCATACCTAAAAAAGTTTTTCTCTGTGCTGAAATTGAAAGGCGGCGAAGTATTGAATTTCGCACAGCTGTAAGGCGAGAAGCAACGTTCACAATTGTTCACACCTTACACCGCAGTGTGAAGTCGTCGTCTTCCTCTGTTGTTATCTTGTGAGGCGATTGGGTTTCACGATAGGAGAGCGAGAAGGAGGGGTGTGGGCAGGTGCTGTGAAACATGAGCGCAAGTGTCTGTCTCTCTCTCTCTCATCAGACGATGTCTGCCAGGAACAGGGGGAGATTTGTAAGTTAGCGATTTTGGGATTGTCATTAAGTCAATGTGGCGAGAGTAGAGTGCAAGTCGACTGAAACCTGTCACTCAACAGTGAGCGGTGCTTGCAGTTTTCTTCCATTTTCGTCCCATAATTGGTCCTCTCCTCATCCATAATCACTGTGGTTCTAAAAAAAGAAAACAGCCTAATTTATACTTTGCTTGTTGGAAATAACTGATTTTTGAGGAGCGGATGCTGTTGTACCACAGAGTATAAATTAGGCTTAAATGGGAGAGGAGAGGAGGCGAGGGCTAGAAAAACTAGCGAGAGAGAAAGCGGTAATGAGACGTACACAATCCAGTCCCTCTGAGGCCTGGCCAGCTCGCCAACTGCAGCTGCCTTGCACTCGCCTCATTTTGTGTGTGTGTGTGTGTGTGTGTGTGTGTGTGTGTGTGTGTGTGTGTGTGCGTACGTACTTGTGTGTGTACGTACTGTGTTTTCATGAGTGGTATGCGTGCATGTCTGAGTGTGCATAAGGTCAGGTGTGTGTGTGTATGTACACACTTCTTTGCTTGTTTGAACATGCCGCATCATGGTCTCACAACGCTGCCTTCATATGACCCGGCCTGAAGCAAGTTGCAGAGTAAATATGAGAGGCTTTATGAAGCACCCATCCGGCAGTATCACCTTGCCTGCCTTTTCTGTTTTCACTTAAAGCACACAGGGAGTTCTTGTCGGTTGAGTTAACCCAAACTGCACAGACGGCTTTAAGTAACCCAATGATGCCGCGCTATACAGCGTAAATCGCTCCGTTCTTCTCGCGTCGCACCACATTAGAGCTCTCGGCTACAACTCCCGCTACCACAAATCACCGCCTATCAGCTCCACGGAAACTGCGTACAAGCAGCGTACATCAGCCTCATTGCTGTAGTAGGGCTATAACACCCATCGGCCCTGCTCCTTTTTTATTAAATCCAATCCATTATATCCTCGGCCGACGCCTTTCCGCACAGCCGTTAGTAGTCCTTCAACAGTTACTAGAGAATGCTGCGTTTAGAGATGAACACATGCAATGCCTCCCTCACCAAGGCTGATTCTCACGCAAATAGCCTATGACAAGTCCTACGATTCTCTTAGCCGTGCAGGCAATGAATGGCTGTTTCCTTTCAAACCTGACATTGGCTTTTTTTTTTTTTTTTTACGCGGAGGCCGCCTAGAACAGTGCTTGTCTGTCTGTGTGTTGTACTTCTGTATCACCTCACACGTAGTCCCAGACCCATCAGAGGTAAATCAATCAACTACCATGCTTAACATCAGGAATCAGAAGCACCTCCAGCCATGAAATGTGCCTTGTGGTGTACTAAAAGAAATGTGAGAATAGTGTGATAGTTCGGTCGTAGGTTTTAGATCATAGTAGTTTAGGTCGTGGTTGAAAATCTGTGTAGGTAAATGCACTAGAGGCCCCTCAACTGTAGGTATAACGGATTGGATTTTTTTTTTTTTTTTAAGGAGCAGGTCTGATTGGTGTTGTGGCCCTAGTCTAGCTGAATGAGTAGAGAGGCCACCTGGGAAACGCCCCGTCTGTGGCAAATTGTCCAAGACAAGACCATTAACCCATGACTGCTCTCTCCGGGCGCTGTATTATTGGCACTCATTGTTCCTAATAGTTAGGATGGATTAAATGCAGCAGAGGACACATTTCGCCAATGTGCAAATGTACTGTGACAAACAAATACCCAAAGGAGTGGGGCCTATATTATTATTATCATTATTCTCCCCCAGCAGTTCTCTTACACCAGCGTTGTTCTTGTGAAGCAATTTTGTTGTTGGCACCGAAGTATGTGTATAAAGATCACTATTGCCATTTGGGCCAAAGGAGACAGACTGTCATGCCCACAAACTGCTAGTTTGTCAATGCAGGGAAGGGTTGTGCTAAATGTTATTTTTTTATCACCATTATTATTTTCCACAATACTGTATTGAGAATCTAGCCCCTCGTGTCTATGTATTCACGTACCCCGCAGGGATGCCTTTACTTACCTTTACTTATGGCTAAACAGTAAACACCGGACAGGGAGGTCATGTGGCACACTGTTACTAGACTCTGAATGATACATGTTTGTCACATGACTCCAGAGTTCACGGAAGGGGCCTATTTCACACACACGCGCACACACACACACACACACACACATACACATACACACACACACACACAAGCCAAAAAGCATGAATCATGTATCTTCCAGGAATTCCAATTAATCACAATTTGTTACATTTGCAGCCTGGGGTCTGCACCTTGCATTTTCTTTTCACCAAATTAGGTACAAATGATCTTCGGAGTCATGTGGCGATGAAGAGGGTTTTATTGGTTTTATTCCACATTGTTTTCCTGTAATTACTTTGCACAATTAGTGGGCCTATTATTAAAAATAACAAAAACAGTGGGAATAGCAGGTTGAAAGGCCTCTGTGGAGTGCACCTCCAAAAGCACTTTTCGTTCCTTTAGGGGTCACCACAAATGCAAAACGTAGAACTGTATGTTGTATTAGTTCAGCCCCCCATCCTCCCGCGACTTCTCGGATCCAACTGGCTGCGACCTTGAATTTACACATCCCTGTCTATATGCGACCCAGACTGGCAGAGATGTGCATTCCATGGCCACTTTTAAGTTAACTAGAAGGCTAGACTGAGACTTATTTCCCGGTCCTCCGTGTACTAAAACTACCCTTCCTTCCTCCCTCCTCCTTCCAGAGCTTTCCGTCGGACGAAGGCTGGCCTTTCGCCAAATATCTGGGGGCGTGCGGGCGCATGGTGGCCGTCAACTACGTGGGCGAGGAGCTGTGGGCGTTCTACAACGCGCCGTGGGAGAAGCGCGTGGACCTGGCGCGCCAGCTGATGGACATCGCCGAGCAGCTGACCAACAACGACTTTGACTTCGCGCTCTACCTGCTGGACGTCAGCTTCGACAACTTCGCCGTGGGCCCGCGCGACGGGAAGGTCATCGTGGTGGATGCCGAGAACGTCCTGGTGGCGGACAAGAGGCTGATCAAGCAGAGTGAGTGTGTGTGTGTGTGTGTGTGTGTGTGTGTGTCGGGGGGGGGGGGGGGGGGGGGGTTGTGTGTCGGTGTTAATTCCGTCGACAAAAAAAAACTGAAGAAAAATGTTCGTTTTTTTCCACTGACGGGAACTAAATAAAAACTAAGCTATGATGACTAAGACTAAATATATTGACAATTTGGTCAACAAATACAAGCTAGACTAAAATGTGCTTGAAATGTACTTTAATTCCAGTTCCAGTAGGACTAAAAGACGAGTCTGTTGCAAGTTTGGTTGCGTTCGGGTGTTGCGCTTTGAAAATAGATCTAGGACACGTTGTGAGCTTGTAGATCGGCTATTTTCGGCATGCAACCAAGTGTAAAATCATTACAAAGCCATCAAGGCCTGCCAAAATATATCTGTTTGACTGTAGTTTAGTCAGCTAAAACCTTATGATATTTAGTTGACCAACACTAAAACTATTCAAATGGCTGAAACAAAATTCAAATTTATTCAGAAGACTAAGACTAAATCGAAATCGAAATGAACACTAGTGAGTGTGATGACTTTCTTCGTAGATGTGCGAGGTCCAAAGTGTGATATGCATAAGCGGCGCCCATTCCTTCAGTTGCCATGGCAATTCATCGTGCATGTGTGAGTGAGTGAAAGGCGCACCTTAATGGACCTGCCAGTCTTGTACCTCTGTCTGGAGCTACAAATGAGTGGAACACACCTGAGAGTTAGACCCTAGCCCATATATTTTCCAACTTGCATTAAGACTATTTCACACATGGATTGTCGAGCATCGTTATTACCTATATACCTGAGGGAGCCGTCTGCTTCTCTCCTCTCTCTGATGTTGCACCTCTCAAGAAGAGTGGGTGAAAAAAAAACCCAGCTGAATTTTACACGGAAGCTGAAACCTTCTATCGATTCGGCGAGGTCAAGGAAAGGTCACGGTGAGGGAGCATCACTGCCGGTCTCTCAAAGCCTTGCATCAGTCGCTGGGATGTAGTCACAACGCCGACGCCCCCCCCCCCCGACGTCCCCCCGTCCCCCCCCGACCCAAGCTCGGGTGCTGTGTGGTTGGCATGCGTGTCCCCATCAAAGCTCAGATTGTCCTGGATAACGAGCTATCTTAGCTGACCCAGTTTTCTTCCCCCTCCCTCTTTCACACACACACACACACACACACACACACACAGAGAGAGAGATGATCATGTGCATACAAGCTGACTCGTTTCCTATGTCCTCTCCCCTCATTCCCTTCCTCCAGCGAGGACAACAGAAGATAGGAATGCCACCCAGCCAGGCCCTTAGATGTTTCCCTTCCGATGTTCCAGAAATCCTATTAAAGTGATAAACTTTTGTGTGTGTGTGTGTGTGTGTGTGTGTGTGTGTGTGTGTGTGTGTGTGTGTGTGTGTGTGTGTGTGTGTGTGTGTGTGTGTGTGTGTGTGTGTGTGTGTGTGTGTGTGTGTGTGTGTGTGTGTGTGTGTGTGTGTGTGTGTGTGTGTGTGTGTGTGTGTGTGTGTGTCCTCATACTGTGATAAACTCATGCTATTTGAAATAATTGGCTGACCAAAATAGGATTGTCAATGATAACTATGGATTGATGCACAGTAATATGACAATAGTGTCTAAGTGTGTTCCCGTACAATCACATGCATGCGTGTTTTTGCCAATAGATTTCCTCAGACTACAGTACATTTGACCTCCTATATGGCACTGATGGTGCACACACACACATGCCTGTGTGTCCACTCATGTGCATCATTGCCATTAGTCACGATTTTCCACTCTGTCACGGCAGCCCGGCCTTTCTAGCCACGGAGAACGATCCGCCATGGTCGAGACTCTTTCTTTGTACAGCGACGCATTTAGAGCACGACAACTCAAGCTGCTTTATCCTGACCATTCAGAGTGTTGGCCTCAAGAATGAATGCATGCGCATGCCTGCTGCGTGTTGTGTCTGTACTCATGAACGCATGCCTGCTGCGTGTTGTGTCTGTACTCATGAACGCATGCCTGCTGTGTGTTGTGTCTGTACTCATGAACGCATGCCTGCTGTGTGTTGTGTCTGTACTCATGAACGCATGCCTGCTGTGTGTTGTGTCTGTACTCATGAACGCATGCGCATGCCTGCTGCATGTTGTCTGTACTCATGAACGCATGCCTGCTGCGTGTTGTGTCTGTACTCATGAACGCATGCCTGCTGCGTGTTGTGTCTGTACTCATGAACGCATGCCTGCTGTGTGTTGTCTGTACTCATGAACGCATGCCTGCTGCGTGTTGTCTGTACTCATGAACGCATGTGCATGCCTGCTGCGTGTTGTGTCTGTACTCATGAACGCATGCCTGCTGCGTGTTGTGTCTGTACTCATGAACGCATGCCTGCTGTGTGTTGTGTCTGTACTCATGAACGCATGTGCATGCCTGCTGCGTGTTGTGTCTGTACTCATGAACGCATGTGCATGCCTGCTGCGTGTTGTTTGTACTCATGAACGCATGCGCATGCCTTCTGCGTGTTGTGTCTGTACAGTACTCATGAACGCATGTGCATGCCTGCTGCGTGTTGTGTCTGAACGCATGCGCATGCCTGCTGCGTGTTGTGTCTGAACGCATGCGCATGCCTGCTGCGTGTTGTGTCTGAACGCATGCCCATGCCTGCTGCGTGTTGCGTCTGTACTCGTGTGCGCTCGAGTCACAGGGGACAGGGAGAGCGAGGACAGTAATGAGCATCACAGGTCAGGGGAAACATGTCTTGGCGGTGTTAGGAACCCGGGGTGTGGTAACCTTTCACTGGTTGCCTCGACAACTCAATCTCGCGGCAATTAGGAGAGCAAGAACGGCCGCGAGTCTCGTCAGTCCTGACGGGAGAGCCCATTGATTTGCAAATCAAAACAGGGCAGAAAAGTCACACGCCGTTCTGCCACCTCCCACGTTCTCTCTCTCTCTTGGCTGTCACATCCATATTGATGTCTTGTAGATGGAAGAAGACATACCGCGTTAGTGTTCAGCTGCAGTTTGCGTTATCCAATGGTGCGAGAAAAGTTGTCATCTCCCCCCGGTGAGTTTATCGAGCTGAAGGAAGGCTGTCGTATGCCAGTGGCCTTTGGAAGCACACGCATACTGTATAATGTACATCCTTCAATCACTCTCTCTTAATGTAATTCGGTGTGAGGGTATTTTCAGTACTTTTACTTCTACTCCATTACGTCTCTGAGGCAAATATTATACTTTCACTCCACTACAATTTTTTGAAAATTAAGTTACTGCTAATTACTTTGTAGATCTTGATTATTATTACAAACCATACATTAACCACTTCAGCCCTACTGTATGTCTCATTTGAAAATAGCTGATCTACAAGCTTACATTATTGTGAGCTTGTAGATCAGCTATTTTAAAAAGATTTTTTAATACATTTTATTCATTTGAAAATGATTTGAGTACTTTTTCCACCACTGCCTCACACTAATACAATAAATACACACATGGATGGACGCACCTCACACACACCACGCACACCAATACATTTCCCTTTGTTCTGTGTTCCTTTCCTTCCTCTGTCTCATACACGTTCAATCAGAAGCGCACACACACACAAACACACTGCGTCACACACACGCACAGCTCGTAGTTGTGAATGCCACCCGTACAGCCACGCTAACAAGTATTTCAGACCCAACGTCTGAGCACGCCCTCAGGCAGATGAAGGGGAGTTGAGCGGAATGAGAATGAGACGTACCTGAGACTCCTTAACATGGAAGGTAGTGGCCGGCCGGCCGGGGGGAAACGGATTGGAGGCCAGGTCGGTGAGTCTACCTCATCTGAACACTCATATTTCTTCTTTTTCTCGCTTTGTGATTTTGTTTTTGTTCTTTTAAGGGTGGGGGGGGGGGGGGGGATAGTTCACCCAAAAAAGTACTTATTTCCTATCCAATACACACCGCATGAAGCACTGAATTCATGGAGTTTTGTTTTTAAGGCATGAACTAAATCTCTTGAGGTCGGTATAATGTTGAAACCACAATCTCCCTTTTCCCATTTAAACCTGAAGACGGTTCTAAAAACACCTTCTAAATCCTTACCTAAGTTTCCTGAAAAACCTGGATTGAAATGTATAACAACGTAGGTGTAGCATATCTAAATGGGTTAAAGCTCATACATATTAACTTATTTTCAGCGCTCGTCATTGTCCTTGAGATTGTGTGTATGTGTGCGTGTGAATAATGGAATACACTCATGATGCTATCTGTCAATCAATGTTGAGCTGGGATGCATAGCTGCTTCTAAAACATTAATTGCCACGTTTCATCTTGCATGGCATATTCGTGTGTGTGTGTGTCATGCAGTACACATAGGTCCATCTCCCATCACCCATATGCTGATTGAGGTGAATAGACCCCTCCTCTGCTGGGGAGGGGGACCCGCAGAGGCCCTCAGTCGACGGGCAGTGCTGGATATTTGATTGAGTTGTTCTGACTTGCAAACAGAAGTGCATTAGAAGCGCTGATACTCTGATTATGTGTTTGCGGCCTCAGGGATTCTTTTCTTCAACAGTGCTATTGATCTGCTTTTTAATGCGGCAGCACTGATGGCTTTCTCATCATTCCAAGTTATTTCCGCAGCTGCCCTCTCTCTCTCCCCGGCACAAGTCTAAACGGAAAAGAGAGAAGTGAAATGAGCTGCAGGACCGTGGCGGTGGGGTGGGAGGAATTGATTTTGCTCAATGGAAATGAAAACATTTTGTCGCAGAGAAATGGCAAATGAGTTGTTTGATTGGTTTGCACAAGTCCAAAATAAAATTTCCCAAATGTTGTTAGAGGCCACGGGAACGACTCGGGTTGAGTTAATCAAGCCAGAATTGGTAGCACTTTCTCGTGTCCTTGACCTATCAGCCAGATTAGACTAGATTCAGAAAATGGCAGCAGTTACTCACTCTGTAAAACTCTGTAATGGCACATTTGTAAACAGTCGCTGTCATTTAATATGTGTTAAATGCACTTGAAATGAGATCTGTTTCACTTGCCTGGGCGGGCAGACCTTTTGAAGACGGACAGAACACCACGCAATGTCAACCTAAGCAGTCGGTACTAACCACACATGCGTGCAAACGGCATCCTCGTGTGATCCCAGCACAATGGAATCTATAAAATCATGACATTTCAGCTGGGCGACCTTCATTTGATGAAGGCCACAAGGCTGAAATATCCTGATTTCATTACGTATTAATCTGCTGTATTCGGTGAAACGGAAAGCGATACGATACCCTGAATAAATACAACCCAATAAATATATTTGGAATAACTGTCGGCAGCCCCTTCCTTCCACTTCCACAAAAATAATAGACTTGGAAAGTGGAAGTGAAAGCAATTGAAAAAGTAGAGTGGGGCATAAAACGAGGGTAAAAGTCAACTCTAATTATCTTCTAAAGGTGAGGAAATTGTTGACAAAAAATAACACACAGATTTTGAATATCTCAAGATTGTACCAAGATGGGGGGGGGGAACAATAAATGTTTTCCATTACCTGAAACGGTACCATCTCAGTGTTTTTGCATTGAAACCACATTGGTTCAGCATTTCGAGCATTACACAAGAAAGTCCTGAGACTTATTTCCATTGAGGTCCTCTCACAGTTAAGTCATGAGTTAAAAATACATTACAAGGCCTGGCTCAGCGGTCCAGGCACCTTGGCTGGTAATCCAGTCTGGCAGTGTGCCGCGGGTTCAACTCCCGATCCCGACGGCCTTTACTGCATGTCACCCCCCCATCTCTCCCCATTTCCTGTGAGCCTACTTTCTATCCCTCCATAAAAATATATAAAATAAAGGCAAAAGCCACACAAAAAAAAGAAAACATTACAATACAAACACATGACAGTAACATATACAGTGAGTACATTCCATACATAACATAAAACAAGTGCTCCCTTGTCTACCCTATACAAAAGACCCTCTATTTGGGAACTTTTTCCAAATAACATGCCTTTGTCTGCTGTTTAAAAGACTGTGACGGCACCAAGAGTATATAATGCCGGTCAGAGTTAATGTTATTCTGGACAAAGCAATGGTAAACGAAAAGTGAATTATAGGCTTAGTGACTAATTTACGTCATGATGATGTACGAGAAGAGCGTCCGCCCTCACTTCACACGGGTGTTATTTTTTTACTTTCTACTTGCATGCTGGAGACGTTTCCTTTCCCAGTTGAAAACTATATATTTTTTTAAGTTAAGTCATTAACAGAGCATTTTATTTTAACAATATGAACTTTAGAGGTAGCTCTCTTAATAGTTGTTCTTCCATTCGGAGGACCCTGGAGGCATCGGTACCACTTTCATAACCCATGTCGCGCCGCTTACTACCAGTGTGAGATGATTGTTGAGTCACAACCATTAGGCAACGACGTTCTGACAACACAATAGAGACTTGGCAGCTTCGCAGGCAATGTATGTTGATACAGTATGTGCACGTTCTGCGAGATTTGTGGTACAAATCTCGTCGTCAAGTCGTGTGCAGAAAACAGACGATCCACAAGCTCACAGCGCTGTCTGCGCATCGCCGGAGCGTTCTGAACGTATGAAGCATGCCACATTCTGGGAGCAACACCGCTGTACAACGCGGCATCGTTAAAGCATAATGGGATTTAACTTGTCTTCCTGCGAGGAAGTTTGGTAATCAAATCAAGCACCTGCACCTACAGTGTTGTGTAGCTACATGCTCAGCTGGGCTTCATGGCTATTTGCATTCACCGACGTTGTCGCCGACATTTTCACATTTGAGGGGGGTGAAGGAAGGAAGACAGGTTCTCAAATTTCAATCGCACGCAATTCACGTGCACAGTTGTGAGAATAAATGGGCTTCAAAATAGAAGCAATGCGGTTGTAGTCCAGCCATAAAGTAATAAGAAAGAATGTTTTATTTTCTAATTATCAACAAGTAATCTTTCGTGGGCCGGTCAGTGTCAGCCCGCGGGCCGTATTTGGCCGTACAATGCCCAGGTCTGCTCTATACGGAAAGCGGTCGAAAAGGAGCACAGTACAACTAGCACAGTGTTTTACTTCACAACAAAATACATGATTCCTCTGAGCACAGTGGTGATAGATGGATTGAATAACTGGAGTGCCATGGAAACTTGCACTTTCTTTTATGGACACTGTGTACTTTCTTTTAGCAGGAGGGAGAAAGGGCCTAGCACATGCACAATGTCAATAACCGGGCTAAAGCTAATACGTTAAAGCTGTTATCTGATCCATTTCACCCTCTGTGCCCACCCTCCCCCCTCCACAGACAAGCCAGAGAACTACGACGTCTGGTACGAGAGCCGCTTCGAGCCATGCGACAAGGAGGCCTGCCTGTCCTTCTCCAAGGAGTCCCTGTGCTCTCGCGTCACCGTGGACCACAACTACTACGCCGTGTGCCAGAACCTGCTGTCGCGCTATGCCACGTGGCGGGGCACCACGGGGGGCCTCCTCCACGACCCGCCCGCGCACATCTCCAAAGACGGACAGCTGGACGCGCTGCTGGACGAGTGCACCAACCCCAAAAAGCACTACGGCCGCTTCCAGGCGGCCAAGGAGCTGCGTGAGTACCTCACGCAGCTCGCCGCCTCCACCTCGTCCTCGGCCTCTGCCAGGTAATGAACGGAGCTAGCGTTAGCCTGAAGGGGGGGGAGTCAGTGGGGAGAGGAACCTTGTGGTCTCGAACTGTTGAACTCTGGAGATGTCCCAGACAGTCCTCATATGAGACTCTGCCCTGTGTAACCCCACCCCACTCTAGCTGGACACCAGAGCACAGGAGAGCGAGTTCTGAGGAAAGGTCAGATCTAAGGGATTCTGGTTCAGACCAGGCAGGACAGAGAAGAAAGAAGTGATCTCTCTCTCTCTGCCTGCCACCCTGGATAGGAGGTGCTAATGAGGGTGGCAGAGGGGCTCAGGCACATGCAGCCCCCGCTGACACTAGGCTAACGCAGCCCGGACTAGTAAGCAGTAGCAGTAACGACATCCATTCTCCTGCTCACCCCGTGGAAACATCAAAAGACACCCAACTGATCTTCTCTTTTTTTTGCTGCCAGTCTCTCTCGTTCCTGATGGTTAATTGGGACGGGTGGAAATTGAATCGACCGATGTGTTTACACTTTAGCTGCGCTGCCGCCTCCCGTTCCAGTAGCACCGGTTCCTTCGCCAGGAAGATGGAAGCGGTTGGAACCTTCCACTGTTTGGGAAGCTGAAAAGTCCTAATCACAGCAGGGAGAGAGAAAAGCAAACTGGTCGGCGGGGTTTTGGGTGCAGTTAGTTTGATGCAGAAAGAAAACTCTTAACAACGACCCAAGTCTTATTTCCTGCTACACCAATCAATCACTTGATTTCCAGGTCTCCGTAGTGTGGCAATCAGCGTTTTATTATTATTATTATTATTATGACGTAGAGGAAAAAGGGAGACTTACTGTACATAGGAACAGGAAAAGGCAAGGGTGTGATTGGACAGTGGCGGTGCACGTAGATGCAGATGTGCATATACCAAAGAGGCTATATGTAATGATAAGAAGCCCCAACAGTACAGAATGGCATCATCTTTCCCTCCAATTATTCCCCACAAGAGTTGTCCAACGAAAAGTGTTTTCACAAGTGACACAGAAAACGATGGCCTTCATATTGACTTTGTTTTTCTTTCTTTTTTTTTACACAAATCAGCCCAGATCCAGGGATTTGTGTTCACATATTCCCATCCTCCACCTTTATTGACAAATGGACTTGAGGTAAAGTAAGTAGATAAACCTAGATTAATCTTACTTCGTCAAGGTCAAATTGAGAACTTGGAAAATTGAAATGAAAACGTGGAGGGATTGTCTGGTTTATTGTGTGTATGGGTGTTGATTATTTGAGGTCTGGGAATACAAGATTCACGTTGTGCATAGCAGTAGCATACAGTAGTGCCAGGCTCTCGAATTAACTGGCCGTCTCGCAGTGAATCACATGAATCCCCCAGGTGCTCTAGTTAGTCGTAGCACGTGCCTGTTTGGACAAGAGAGCTAATCGTGGATGCACAGGGTTTAGCCTGTTTTATCTACTCCCAGATACAGACTTGCATATTTTTGAATTTGGCAGCTTGGAATTGGTTCAATGTAAAAACAAAAGAGGGGGGAGAAAAAATGACATCTCCAGGATTCAGTGTGTCAAGCTCCGTTTGTTTTGTTACATTTTCATCAAATTAGCGCATTTGTTCTGATTTTACACTCAGTGGTCCAATAAATGAAAGCGTATTCAGATAGGTTCATTTGGTGGTGGATTAGTAAAAGATCTTACTCAAAGCAGCGCACAAATCCCCTCGCTTGTCCCATCTGTTCGGTCTGACATCCGTCATGGCGTTGTAAAGTGGATGATACGTGGCACAATGGAGTGTTGTGCAATAACAGACAATGGGTGAGACAAATGGATAAATGGGACCAGCCACATGAGGAAGATGGCAAAAATAAAGAAGTTGTGACACCCCCACCCACCCCCTTTTTGCAAGTACTGGGGAGTCGATATGAGCCCTGTCAAGTTTGGAAAAGCAATAAAGAATAGTTTGGCTATCAAATTATGATTTCTGGTTTCATATCTCCCTTTTGTTGTATCAGGTACTGTATATTTCTGTTTCCCTAGTCTGGATGACTCGATAGTTGGAGGGATTTGTATGTGCGTAATTAACTGTCCGCGTTTGTACTGTAATTTCTCATTTGAGTATTATATCAGCATTGTCTGATTTTTCCTGTGCCTTTCATTCAAAAGTTGTACTTACAACTTTTAGTGGGTTTAAATATTAAAAATAAATGAAGATCTCTATATATATACTTACATGGTGTGCATTGGCTGTCTTTTTTCCTTGAGTCTGATATCGTCTCATCACTCTCACATTGTCTGCCTATAGTGTACTTAATTGTGTTTATCCTACTAGGCCTTACCCGTTGTGAGATATTGCCCCCCCTGGTGGTGATGACGTCATGACGTAGCCGTCACGAGATGGGAAGCGGAGTCCCATACCCCGCTGAATACGTTGTCTTGACAACCTGTTGATCTGAAACCTCTTCCTTCCCCATAGTTCGGTGACCTCTCTCTGGCTAGCAAGCAAACACTTTCATATCTCTGTTGTGAATACCAAAGAATTGATAAAAACCCAGCTGCATGGCAAAGCTGAATCAAAAACATGGTCTACAGTATTACTGGCTGGGGACAGAGACAGAGGGGGAATCTGGAGACGGAGATCTACTGTATATTATAAATGATTAAAGGGCAATGAAATGGGGAAACAGGACGGAACAATGTGACATGACATTAAGTAGGGATGGGATGAAAACATATTGTAGTCACAAACCTGGGGCAAAACAACAAACAGGCGCTAGGCCAAAGTTAAAGATGATTAGGGATGTGGTGACAAATAATGAGTGACCTGGAGAAACCTTGATATTGATTGTGGGCCAAATCAAATCTATCCATCAGTCTTCTTCTACGTAATAGAATGGAAGTGAACGGTGGTGGGAGCTGAACTATCGCTAGCACCATCTAGCAGTCCACGAGTTAAGACAATATATATATATCTTTTGCCAGCATTCCAAATTATGGCCATAAACTGATGATATCAGGGATCTCCATATAAAGAGGACATATAAAGTGCTGATAGATACAGATATCTCCATATATGGGCATGAAAGGGACACAGGTAGACTGGACAGAAATGGACATCTCTATAAATCGTTACAAAAGGAACAGACGGACAGGTACGCTGTCAAAGCTCCCAACACTATCACTCAGATATTTTGGTTGGATCGGCAGTGTGACATAGGTGTGATCGAGGGCTGTACGTGTAGTGGCACAAATTCTATATGGTCTCTATATACTTACCAGGTTGCATTGACTGTCTTTTTTCCTTTAGGTCAATAGGCTCGAACGGATCTCTTCATCACTCTCTCACATTGTGTTTGTAGCTGCAGGTGTCTCGGCTGGGGCCTCATATTGCATCTCACACTTGATTTGATTGTCTGTCACTCAGCTGGATGAATTCTCCATTGCCAGTTGCATATATTTGTTTTCCTCACACGTCTGTCCTACTTTTGATCTTCGTTAGCTATAAGCCTCATCTCAACAAAAACAAACAAGACTCTTAGCCTCTTTAGTTGTTTCTTTGTTTTATTTGATGTAAATATTCCAAAACAAGCTTGTTAAGTTGTTGGTGTGGTCACGTGTGCAGCATTTTATGAGATATTCATTACAAGGGCACTGCTTTTAGATATATAGAAAACAACAGCAAACAGAGCAGAGAAAGGAACTCAGGAAGAATCTTATACTAGGTGACAATACACACACAGACACACACGAAAAGGGCTCTTTTCTACAGAAAATTGCTTTCCTCACGTTCTCTGTGTTTCCTTCCTGCTCATTATTTGAGAGGGGAAATGTTTTATTTGTCGCTTTGGAGCAAGTGTATGCTCTCCTTTGCCTGTCTTGAGCCAGCTCACGCAAACAACATGAAAGCCTGTGGTGGAACAAAGAACGGCTCCAGCCCAGCACCAAAATTAGATGCTGTGTCTCTGTCTCCCTCTTTTCTTTCCCTCCATGATTACGTCTCTACCTCTCACCCTCTCCTTCTCCTCTGTAATTGTGTCCCTCTTTGACACACCCGCTGGTTTGTGCGGGGAGCTGATGTCACATTCATTGTGGCAAGAAGAGTGCTGTTTAGCCCTCTGCCCTGTCTCTACACACACACACACTGTTCTGGCTGATGAATGGCCCTGGTAGGGAAGACCACAGAAAACGAATGGGGCACCAGAAGCCCTTGCTGCCGCACCCATTTGTTTGAATAAACATGAGAGCCATTTCAAGGACGGCCACCAGGGCTTTTATACATGGTGCATATAGGAAGGAAATAATTGGAAAATGTATATATTCTGTACACACTAGTACAAACACACATGCAGGACATGCAAAACGTAAATGAGGCAATATGGCTGTCTTGAAGGAGCATCTGAAAATGTGTAAACACGAAAGTACAGCAAACAGAGATTAAGCATTTCCCTTACTGCATTACCCATTTGGTTTGAGTAAATATGCTTACACAAATTGCATTCTAAGTTGTCACGACGGCGAGACCGTCTTTTTTGTGTATATTGTGTTTTTGCTGAGCGGTATATAGTCGCTACCAGGAGGAAGAGTGGATATTGCCATAATGTTTCTGTCAGAGGCTGAGGGAGTAGGTAGTATTACAAACGACTAGGAAGTAATTGTGCTGTCTGTCATGTGATTGCCTGTGCCATATCAGCGGGGGCCCCTTTTTTCTAAATCCACACAGCGATTTGAAATCCACCCCCCGAAGTGCTGGTTATCAGGAGACGAAAAAGTCTGAGAAAGCAGAGGTGGGAAGCATTGTAAAAGTGTACCGCAAAGCATGTTATCTAAATCGCTACAGTAGTTTAGCCTCGCCTGTCATATCCCCCACACCTGGCAAAGAGCAGATATCTTATTCAGGTCACAAAAGGACAGTGGCGGGAAGGAAAGAGTGAGAGAACCACTCAGTACATTACAGCAACAGAGGGCATGAAAAATAATAGACACCAAAAGGAAACTTAATTTCCTCAGTTGCTGTTGCTTAGCTGAACATGATGTAAAGTCTATTTCATGCTCTAGCAACCCCCAGGGAGTAGCAGCCATTTTTAGATTTGAAATGACCTATATTTTTATTGGGAGAGGGTGCTAGTTTTGGCCCGTGTCGCGGGCAGCGGCAGTGTCTGCGCCTCACACATGGGCCTGCTGTTCAAGGGGCTTTTCCGGCTTTGGCTGGGGCTCAGGAGAGCGTTCAGAAGCCCCTTGTCTGAGCGCCTCCTGGAAAATCATCACTAATGCAACGCAGGAGCTGCCAGGAGCAATGTTCCTGTCAAACTGCTTACATCGCTCCAACATGGTTATATCACTCTCACAGCTATTATGCCTCATTTAGATGGTGCATATTGCTGCAGCTTTTTAAAGCCATGGCACACTTTAGCTAGACAAAAACAAAATCTATGTCAAGTAGTTCATTGTTTGAAACTGTGACATTGCTGGCAATATAATGCAGATTAGATGCTGGACAAATTCCAAAATGTAGAATCCAGGAACAAAATGTCATCCGTAGCCATTTTGGTTGGAATTTGAATTAAGCTCAATTATCTTGGCCTAGTTCAGCTTGATATTTTCTGCCCCAACAAGAAAACACACCTGTACTTGCATGAGAGCACACACACACACACACACACACACACACACACACACACACACACACACACAGTGTGAGAGAGAAGAGATCTCGATCTGCCATGGATTGTGTAGGCAGGGCATGAAGAAAATGGTATTAATTTTCCACAAGGCTTTCAGTGAACCATAGAGGAAGCAGCACAACGGGAGAGGTTGGCCGGGGTCAACACCATGGTTGAGGGAGAAGGTCTGCATGCTGGACGGGGATGAAATTCCATTGTGGTGCTGACCCGCAGGGAGGTGAGGGGAAACTGCAGCATTGTGAAAACAATCTGCAGTTCGGCACACGAAAGGCCAAGATCGTTTGGGTCATGCTGCAGGTCTTTGGCAACTACTCTCTCTAAAGTGTTGCAACCTAGTGCCTTTATACCGTATATAATTTCGCCCACAGAGAGGCGGTCAGTGAAAACCCTGTATGACGACCCGTATCTCACACAGAATCCTATTACGAACAAGCAAAAATACTGAGCACAAAATAGGTGCATAGTAGGTAACATGAATTGCATTTCAGATATTTCATGTAGATTATACTGAATTAGTTCTGGATTCCGGCTGCCGTACAGTGCGGGAGAGAGTATGCTTAATAAGTGAGAGGTGATAAAGACTTTAATAATGTTGGTGGCAGTGAACCCGGTACAGACCGAGACGTCTGCGGGAGCTCTAATCACTGTATGACCCCTTCCTGAGATGTCCTCCCTAGTCCCTATACTCTCCTACGGTGGTTCTCACCCGGTGGTCCGGGGACCACCAGTGGTTCACGAGGGGGATTCAGGTATTCCTCAGCTAAATCATGGAGATATATTAGATCTTTAACTGTTGAGAGCTCAAGAGTTAAATGAATTATTGTTTAACATCAGCATACTTAATTTAAAGTGTACACAATTAGAGAATGTTGAATAATTGATATTTTTGATCAACGTTTGCCTGTTATCTCTCCACATACCACATCAATACAGCATGGAACTAAATCGTATCCAACGATAACAACAATATTCCACGTTTTGGGTTTGAGAGGCTAAATCTCATCAAATGGTCTGTGGCTCCAATGCCGAATAAATAATGGACCATGATATGAAAAAGGTTGAAAGCCACTGCTCCCCCATACCAGTCCCAATCACCTCAGACATCTCTTGTCCTGTGTCGGGGAAAGGGATCAACAGCATATCGCCATGAGTCTGTTCAGCATCAGGGAAGCAGCATCGTCACAGAATCCCATTACCCACCCATGTTGCAATTTAAACCCACATTATCATCTGGGGGTGCTCCCATGTCCAGATGATTGAGGTCTTCCTATACTACTCATCACACCATCACCCTTAAAGGGGTATTTTACTAACACTTCTTGCAGGGTCATTTTCATATCTACTCTGCCTTTTGTGTGCACCCCAGACAGTTTTTAAGTAGCTTCATTTCATATCTAGATATTTGATATTCATTCATCAGACGCCCCCCTCCCAGACCATTCAACTTCAAACTCCATGTCAGACTCATTGACAACACACGTCCGTGATTCTGGTGACTGATAATTGTCCTATTAATATATTAATATTTTGCAATATGTTGCATCAAAGTGTCTATAAGTCCAATGCATGAAATCAATGCACGCAAATAACATCCCATTTATTAGAAGGACATTATCAGTCACCAGAACCAGGGGACGTGTGTTTCAATCTAACGAGTTAACCACATGTTTGAAGTTGAACAGGATTAATTATATGAGGGGAGCCGTGTCTGATCAAATCAAATATCAACATATTGAATCAAGCAACTTAAAACCTGCGGGTCGCACAAACGGCAGAGTGGAAATGAAAACAACCCCTCATGCCACATGCATTTTAAGTGAAATGCCCTTTTAAGCATGATTAATGCTTTGTTGCACAACAGTGTTTCATGCCCAAAGTACAAGCTCACAACGTGTTGTGGATGCGATGCATTGTGAACTTGATGGAGCAGAAAGCTTGTAGACAGAGCATAAATTAGGCATTACACTGCTACTCCCCCCCCCCCCCCCCCATTACTCAATTTCTTTAGGCACGTTAACAGACTCCAAGGGATATGATTATAAATATCATTTATTCACCAGACAGTCAGCCTCACTAATCCAGGCCTGCATTAAAGTGTTATAATACAGTTTGCATGCAGATCAGCGAGAGGCTTCAGTTGTAATCAAAGCGGCAGTAGAGAATGCCAGTTGTGTAATAAATCAAATGGGTCTGCATCTGTTCAAAAATAATTGATGATTGTACGTAAGTGCATTTGTTAGATTTCTGTTGTGCAGCCAAGATGATCACACCAAATCTTTTTTACATTTTTATGTTATCTCCGTATACATGTTTGCACGCTGCGCGAATCAGGCTGTGTGGAACAAGTGGAGCGCTTAGCGACTGAGAGATGATGCTAGCTGACATTTGCACTGATTGTGGTAACGGTTCGTGGCTCCACTTAAGAGACAGGGCACAGCATGTTAAACAGAGGGCGGGAGGGGTATAAGGATGCCAGCCTGCCTGGCCACAGCCATAGCCGCAACATTCTAGATAAGACACAAATCACACAGAGATTGTATGGATGGGAAAAATCCTTTATGCCACCTGCCAGGGCATTAGCCCCTGTTCGCTACTTGCCCTTGACATGTCCTTCTCCGAGTTGCTTTTCCCTCGCCAGTGACATTATTGCTTTCCCTTCGCCTTCTACGTGGCACGGTGGGGGCCGCAAAGCAGTGACTCATATACAAGTACGTGGACCCACACAGAGGTCCTTGATGCTCTCTCTGAGCTATATTTACCCCTCAGCGACCTCAGATGGCATCTGCACTCTGCCTGTGGAAAAACTGTGCTTAAAATCTTTGGGCTTTTCACATTTTTCTCTGCAGGTAAACCGAGCTACCGCAGAGCCCCGCGCCTGGCGCACCACAGAGGCATCCATCACTTAGTGACACATCAATGGGCAAAATTGAACATTTTCTCTGAAGCCCCAACCCCCCCACACACACAAAACACACACACACACACACACACAAATACACACTCAATGTTAGATAAAGCACTGATAAAAATGTTGCTGTAGAAAGCTGCTTTCTGGCTTGTGCCCCTCAGGCTGAGCTTTACCGAAAAGAATTAATGGAACACAGAGGCAAACAGAATACATGCATCCATCCGACACCACTCTATCTCTCTCATACGCACACTCTCATACTCTCACACGCACACTCTCACACGCACGCACACACATCACACATCACACACACACATTATCCCTCTCCCCGCATGTTGCAGATAGTACTAGTAGTAGTACTGCTGCACATTAAAACTGGTCATTAGACCCACCATTGTGTGTCGGCCGCCTTCGGCCCGCGAGGGAAATGTGATGAAACCTGAGCAAAGTCTCACTGCAGAGCTCATCATGTCCATCCCATCCCGGGGTCAGGCCTTGGGCTGTTCTCCCTTCCACCCAGTGCACCTTCACATGCCCAGTATAGTCCCATCTCATGGGCTGGGCGACATGACTTCAAATCAATATTAGGCTAATTTTGCTTCGATTACGATTAATGAATGATTATAAAAAAACATGAAAATAGCAGATTTACAAGCTCACAACGCAGCGCGGTACGTTGTAAACTTCTAGATCGTCTGTTTTTGTACACCACCATTGTACAACAAAGTATACACACAAGGTTAAAGGGATATTTCACTTTCCAAAAAACGTTTGGTCATTTTATCGTCTACTCAGGCTTATGTGAACACCCCCTCAGTTTTTTTGTTGCTCGATTCAGTAATTAGATATTTGATATTCATTGTAGCTGCCCGCCCCCTCATTCATTGAAAACATGTGCACCGTCATTTTTCTGGTGACTGATACTGTCCTTCTAATACATGAGGGGGCTGTGGTTTTTCATTTACTGTTTTCATTTATTTGTAATACTTATTTTAGATTTTTTTGGGGGGCGCTGGAGCAGGTTCTTTTCCAAAACAATTATTAAAAAAGCTTCATGGGCAAAGATAATCAACTTCAAAACCAAAAGAAATTGGTCAAAATGACCTTTCAGTCATGTGAGTGTTACATATTAAAACCAGTTTGTGGTGATTCATTGACATAGTGTGTAAAAGAGTGTAAATGTAATGTATTTAAAAAAAAGCTTCTTGATTAATTGGTTAACCTACATGAGCAAGATTGAGTCTGTTATCTATCTATAAAGGGCCCGGTGTCGAGTCGGTCGGTCGACCCACGGTCGTCCAGAACCACCCCAAAAAGGCCTCTGCCCGGGCTTTGGACCGGGCCCCTTCCCAGCGTCCATACAGTATATGGAGCTGGCCTATTCTGACCTCACACTCCATATTTGGGCATGCCTGACACAGAACTCCACAAGCTGGCCTGTTCTGACATCCCAACACTCCATATTTGGGCATGAACACACAGAACTCCATATACGTATAGGAATAAAGGGACATAAAGAGACACATACAGAAATCTGACATAATTCTGACGTCGGGAATAAAAGGGACACAGACATAATATCTGGGTGGGGCATTCATTTCCAACTTGCATCATTCCAAGTAGGCCAGTGCCCAACGGACACCTCTCTAGTTAGTTCTAAATATCGGTTTCAGTATACATTTCCGTGCCCTAATCTTAAGTTGTGCGCACACTGCTGCCATCATTTGTTTTTACATCTGTAGACTCCTGTCCAGGACGCGGATATTGTGTTCATATAGGTGGCGAGTCAGGCTTCAGACATGGCTCAGATCTGAACCCATTTGATTTGGCGTTAGGAATCCGCTGCAAGCTCATGCCCTTGTTGATGTCGACCCCAGGCCATGTTTGACCCACAACCTTCCACATGGAAGCACATGCTCGACTGCTAGTCCGCTACACTAAACACTTCCTATAATGCTGAAAGATAACAGCTCTGTTAGCGCACCACAAATAGCATACAGTACATCGCCAGTCATCACGGCACCAATGAGGAGTGAGTTACGACAAACAATTATTTCTACAGCTGCCCTCCCTATAGTCAGCTGCTGCTTCACGGAGAGAGTGGTTTGCATCTGCAAGCAGCAGTAAGTAGGCTACCACTCTAGAGAAACTGCATAATAAGCAACTCAAAACAGTTGCTTGAACGCCAACTCGCCAAGACATGATGCACGTACATACTGTAGGCCTACAACAGGCAAGGTAGCAATTTGCTGACTTGTTATGGTGTAGACTGCCAACTCTGCCTCAGGTGTGTGTGTGTGTGTGTGTGTGTGTGTGTGTGTGTGTGCGTGCGTGCGTGCGTGCGTGCGTGCACTAGTATGTGCATTTATGAATTTATGCATGTTTGAGTGTTTCTGTGCACAGATACAACACACACGCTTCCATGCGGTACGCCTTAACTGTACCACCCAAAAGTTGGTAAATCACATGCAACCAGGGTCCTGATTTGGCCTTGTGTGTGAAAAAGCATGGAGCCCGTTGCAGTTTCACATAGTGTTGTACTCATTAGAGCAACCTACGACACACTCCCGAGTCAGTGGTTTGGAACAGAGCAATCCTGCGATTTCTGCGGGATCATCAATGCCTCACTCCAGCATGTTCTGTCAGGATGCAAAACCGCTCTGACACAGGGCCGGCATGGCGAAGTGCTCACATGGCGGCATGACCAAGTGCTCAGGAAGCTGGCAGAGGTGCTGGAGAAATGTCGCCAGGAGGCCAATAACCTGAGTCCATCAAGGAGCCAACAGAGGATCCACTTCCTCAGGCAGGCGGATCCTGCAGAACACTCCAGCAATAGAGCACCACCCTCTAAGCTGTTTCCACTCCAGGGGTGTAGTGGAAGATGGAAGTGGATCTGGGTAGACAGCTCCAGTTCCCCCCGGAAATCTGCACCACCACCTTAAGACCAGATGTGGTGCTGTGGTCTGCAGCAGTGAAGTCAGTACTGCTGGTTGAACTGACAGTGCCATGGGAGAAGGGACTGGAAGCTGCTTATGAAAGAAAGATGGCAAAATATGCTGGTTGCGGAGTGCAGGGAAAGTGGATGGAGTACAAGGACGTACCCGGTGGAGGTGGGAGCTAGAGGCTTTGTTGGTAGCTCCACGTCACGCCTGCTCAAGGACGTGGGTCTACGTGGAGCCAGGCTAAGCAAGGCCAATAATAGCCATGGTTCATGACTCTCGTATTCATACGAGAGTCAAGGCTTAACTGCACCCTGTTTTTGGCGCTCGCTACATTTACAACTTTTACGTATATATTAACATTCGGAATTCAAATATAAAGTACTCACAATTTGTCCCACGGGTGTTAGTTAGTTGCTGCTCCAGCGATTAGAATTGCTGCATCCCGCGTTGTTTAATAAAAAGCATTTTTATCCGAGCTGTTATTTTGCCATTGGCTTTCAACTACGCGCCCCTATCGGTCGGGAGGAGGGTGGCACTCGGTGTGTTCGATATAGGTACGCTGACCGCCCTGCCAATACAGACTAATAGGCGAGTGCGCTCCCGGTGTGCAACTGTGGATTTCCCAAACGAACCCCGTTTGAAAAAAGTAGCCGGGGCGCTTGGATAAAAATGCTTTTTATTAAAGAACGCGGGATGCAGCAATTCTAATCGCTGGAGCAGCAACTAACTAACACCTGTGGGACAAATTGTGAGTACTTTATATTTGAATTCCGAATGTTTATATATACGTAAAAGTTGTAAATGTAGCGAGCGCCAAAAACAGGGTGCAGTTAAGTCATGACTGTCATGATAATCATCATGGAAGTCATGTTTCAGGGCTAGGCCAATAAAGAACTCTCAGAGGAAGCAGAGAAAGCAAGCTACTGGCTCTGGCTGAACATCAAGTCTTGGGGGGGAACATCAAAATAAGTTGACAGCTTGATGACACCTTACTCTGTTGGGACCTTTCAACCTATTGAATTGTGACAGCTGAATTCTGAATGACATGTTTTTCAGTATATATGTTTGTGAAAAATGATGTGACTTTCATTCAGAGCACTTAGGAGAATTCTGTCTCCGCTATTCTTTACATTTGTACACGCTCATGATCTGAAGAAAAACTACGGTAACTAAACTTAAGAAATACTTTAAGAACTAAGTCTTGTGTCAAAATCCTTGCAGGTATTTTGCACTACTCTAAGTTTCACTAGAGTTCCTCTTTTTGGCTATTTTAATAGATTTCTTATCTGTCAGCAGTTACAATTATTTTCAATAATTAATTGCTCATAAGATACATGCTGAGGAAGATACAAATGCGTCTGTGTATATGCTGTCCATGCATCCATGACTTAAAAGTACCAGAAGGCTGCAGTGCTGGCTATTATTTTCTTATTGTGAATCTTCGTGAGACGTGCACCCGGCACACTGCATTATACAGACTGAGTGTGCTTTGTTTTTGTTTTCCAAGTAATTGCTCATCCCCAGCCGCCCTCAATTTCACACTGCCGTCATTTTCATTTGGAAATTGAAATGTCTGCATGCATTGTCAAAGTTGGTGTCAATAGAAGGTTAAATTCCAGGTCGGGAAATATGAGTGCAGTGCACTGTGCACAGGAACTCAAGAACATTGCAGAAACTAAAAAAAAAAAGAAAAAAGAAAAGTCACTCTGTACTGTACATAGAATTTAACTGCTGATTCAAGGCCTTTGCGGTAAGGAAAAGAGTGAAAGAAGAGATTCCACGGGTAGCAAACTGCATATAGCTTGGATATTTGCTGTGGCTTGAGCCATGGACATAGAGCACCGAAGTCTGACGTCACTTTCAGTAGAGGGCGTCAGTCCCCAGGTTCATTTTAGATCGCCTCATATAAGAACTGTGTTTGAAAAATAAACATGTCACCCCGGCCGCTTCACTCATATGGATATGAAGAATCAACTGACTGAGAGAAAACGCTAATGTTACTGAGCTGAATTAGTTAGATTTTCGCTAGAAGCAGACTGTATCATGAGTGACTGACTGTTGCAAACGATACAGAGACACCTCCCTGACAATAACGCCGAGACAGCTTGTTTATTTTTGGACCACAACGCTTATAGTAGACGATATTAAGATCACCCCATGTTATTCTCCATAGAGAAATTACTTCCGCGAACCAGGGGAATCGTCGGGATGAGCGAGTTACGTCAGGACTTCGGTGCTCTATATTATTTAGAAAGTGGCACTATATTATAGGCTACTCTTGTGTAGCAAGAGCATTCTGTGATTACATAGATACAGGAACTGAAAGTTGATGAGCATGACATACCGTTGGTTTTATTTGTTAAAGTATAGTTTAAGGCCTTGTAAATGGTAATTGTTGCATTTTGTATAGTGCCTTCCTCCAAAGTGCCAAGGCATCAACCTACTCATCAGGAGCAGTTGGATGCAGTGTCTTGCTCAATGACTCAATGAATAAAAATGCTTTAGTGACATCAACAATGTTTAACCACGTAAGCCCTTGTACTTTCAAATATTTTTTGTGTGATTTGATGCGTTGTGAGCTTGTAGATCGGCTATTTTCGACATGCCTATGATATTTTGTGGGTGTTCTCTATTCCTTGGAATCAGACATGAATTCAGGCATTAGAAATGTTTAATGAGTTGATGGTGGTCATTGTAGCATAATCGTTTTTGATTAACTGATTGAAAACTTTATTATACAGAAATGTATACAGCACAAGATACATTCAGACATTTAGGCTAAAAGGATAACATAAAATAATTCCAGGGGAATCTTTCCATTGTGGTCCTATTTTATGGATTTTATTTGAATTAGCAGAAATCAAAGTAGGTTATTATGGAATACCTGTGTCCCAGATCCAGGGAGGGAGATGTGATCTCATATTGATTGCAGTAAAGATTTTTGGGAGCACTTACAGTAATTCTCTGTATAAAATTGATCCATGCCTGGGGCATCATGAGACTATCGCATAGTTTGTGGGTTTACAAACTGGGTTCATTTTGCTCGTTCACTCGTTTGATGCCTATTGGAAGATAGGATAAGCTTGATAGAGTCCCTATATCTTCACTTTGCTGTGCTCATATTTTTCTATTAACTGTGAGAATACCCCAGAATGACAAATAAATCAGTCATCTACAGATTGTTTTTAGGCTAATATCGCCATTTAATATCCAATCGTCAGACTTGGCAGAACACACAATGGTCCATTTCACGTTATCCCAGCTTCCATTCGCCTTAAGGCAGAGCACTGCACATGGATTCCGGTCACATCTGAGACTGACTGGCAAGGTGAATGGAGATCATAGCCAGAAGGGTTGAGACCTAATCCTAAAATAAAGGAGTGTACGAGATTAGATGTGGCTAGATACTCTTAGATCTCTGAGGGACGGAGGGATTATCCACGGAGCAGAGATGTGGGTCATAATCAACATATACTGAAACCAGCCAGCCTGCCTCCCACAAGGCACAGCTCCCATAATCCAGCAGCGGGCTGGGGGTGTGCAGGCTGTGTGCCGGATTGATGGGAGGGGGTGTGTGGGTACGTATGGGGAAGACCACCATGGTCAGATTTGGGGTTAGTCAAGGTCATGTGGCTTTAACAGGGGCAATCTGTCTGTGAGCAAGGGGAAACTCGAAACTCATCGCGTGCGTGCGTGCGTGCGTGCGTGCGTACTATGCGTCACCCTTAAAGTGCACCAACAAAAGAAATAGCCCTGAGCTGTGACTTTGTCTGGGTTTGTGTCCTCGCCTCGGTAGATCTTGCGCACTTCCCCTGTTAAGCACTTTGACCTCCAGATCAGGGGATAGGTCAGTGAGAGGACATTCTGCCAGTCAGACAGGAGATGAGGATTACACCATTAAGCTCCTTGTTAACCCTATAGCGCGAAAACAGACCTAAGCATCAACAAGAAATATTATATTTCTGTCAAGGGTTATTATGGACTGGAGCAGACAGAGAAATGTCGTCCCCATTAATAATAAGCAAGCATCTTAGGCAGTTTGAACAGTCATGTACTTGCCACATTGGGTGCCGGTTCTTGTTTATTAAATCTGATAATCAATTAATTGATGATAATTATATAGTACATAACACTTGTTTCTAATCAAATCCTGTCCTATACTGCATAGCGTGAAGGATCACTTCACTAGGCTGCTGTTTTTAGACATCTGCAGGTCTCTCCTTCTCTACTGCCAGGATGATTGGGAGGAGATGATATCACACTGCTGTAATTTATCTGACATGACCTCTCCAGTGGTCTTTACAAGACATAGATTTTCTCTTTTCCTTTTAAAACACAGGATGTAAGTGAGAGGGCAGCAGTGCTGATAGCGCGTGTCCGATAGTAATCGGTCGGGGAGAACCGGAAACTCTGTGACCTCGTGTTACGTCTCCTTCAGACATGTTGAGACGATCTGTTCCCCACTCTTCTCCGCACCCCGGGCCACGCTGAGAGAAGCATCAGTAACCTTTGATGAGTCAATTCTGCAGTGACCCCTCGCAGCTAGGTTTGAACATTCGGTGGCATACATATTACATTCTGTTGTGTTTGGAGGAGCGGGCACAATAATACAGCTCATTTTTAAATTTTAATCAAATGTTGCCATCTGTATAGTGCTGGGATAATTGCAAAGATCTGCACTGGCATGGGGAGCGGAGGGAAGCATGTGGGACAGAAGGATGAGACGATTATCATTATTGTATCATCGGAATGAGATTGTTACTCGAGCCTGTGAGAGCCGAGGGTCACGGTCCAGGAAAGAGGATTAGATCTTCTACAAGCCAATAGATTAAATTGTGGGCGACTATGTTATGGTTAAACCCATTCCTACATCCAGACTCAAGACTATTTGTTATGTTAACGCTAGTGACCATGGAAGAGGTGCAGATATATACTGTATGTATGCCTTTATATGCACGAGCACACATTTACAAGTACAGCATGTATTTGTAGCTGTGTGACTGTATTTATAGGTATAGGTGCCAGTGTGTGGGTGCTAGTGTGACCATTTTTGAAGTATCAAAGGGAACGTTTCTGCGGTTTGGGCTCTCCAGTCTTTGGCCCTTATTTATCAATGCGGTGTACACCCAATTTTGTGGTGTACACCGCGTTGATAAATAAGGTCCTTTGTGTTTATCCAGAGCTAATAATCAGCACCACATTATTTCTTGTGCACATGTCAGTAGGCTAACTTAGTGTCTCCATGGATTCCCCCCCCCCCCTCTTCATTCCAGTTATACATCATAATTATGCATAGACAACTGATATTGCAGGCTTCTGGATGCAACATGGTCGTCAAGTATTCATCAGTAATAATGTGAGGAAAACACATTGTTTTCTAGTTCAAAGCAATCCAGTTTACACACCGGGAGAAGATGGAGTAGACAAGACCATGCATGCTGACCTGAGGTCTCACCTCATTCTGAGGTTCAATACATTTTCACACCAGGCATCATCACAATAACGTCCTATCCGTTCTCACTCAGAAAAATGTAATGCATTAATAAATGGATAGTGCACTCATTTCCAAATACAATTCCCTTTACCTCTTAAGATGCCTGTTGCTACGTACTGTAATAGTGTGTTTGCGTGGGAGGAGATCGAAAGCATTGTGTTTAATGCATTTCAAGTAGTGCATGAGGCGCTCTCCTTTTGGACAACATAATAGTGTTAACAGTGAAGATGACAAGCCCCACTTTGCATCATAAACAAATCCTATCAAATATGTTGTGTTTCATCAGAGCCACTATAGACTATATGGCACATATAACTGTATGTCATCAACAGAAGCTACCAATATAAGCTGCTGAGAACCGATGCTTGGATGCTGACTATACTGTGGTTAGTGTAATTGGCAGTTTAGAACAGTATTCTATAGTGGGCTTTAGAGAGTTTTCAGTATTGTAGATATGTGTTTTTCGTGCTAACGTTGTTCGTTCCTCTGTTTTGTTCCAGGCTCCTTTCTCTCATTCTCCCCACAGACCTCCCCAAACGTAACATTTTGTGAATACATTTCCTTTTTTGCCTCTATTCCTGTTTCTGTGTGTTTGCCTTTGGTCCCCGGGACACATTTTGGCTAAGCAACACCGGTCGAGCGTAACACTATAGCACTTCTCTTACCGTAATATGTTATTTTATCCATTAACCAGTGGTAGAGGCAATAAGTCCATCTCTAGCGCACACCACACAGTAGCTCTGACAAAGGAGGTGGGGTTTATTGGCAGTTCGCCTTTTAGGGCATCCTATTTGGGACAACACTTTGTGGAGACATCTCTGACATTATGAAAAACGGATGTAAACAAGAAAAGATGTCGAGCAATCAAAATGCCGCTGAGCCCTGTCGGAGCTGAGGTGCGCTGCGGATGGAGTTTTTCGCCTCTACCACTATATATATACATTTGTTTTTCCTTTATTTACCCAGGGTAGTAGCTGAGCACAAGTGCTCATTTTCAGCACCGCCCTGCACATAGAAACACAGAAAAACTTGGTTTACATTGCAAATTAACCAAGTACACTATACGGGTCCATGTCATTAGTCCGACCTAACCATAAAGCATGCGGAAGGCACAGGGTGAGTCTTAACTGGCCACGTACTGTACGTATGTCGGACTAACGGGATGTCAGACTAATGCGCAGTCCCCCAACATACAGTACACATGCACACTCCATTTCGGTATCTGCTCTAGAACCACAGACCCAATCAGCAACCTGCACGACTTGATCCCTATGAGATTATAAAAAGAGATGACTCTGAGGGTACACATTTAACCAAAGTAATTCACCATATTCACACAGCGGCTATTTGGCCATTTTGGGGTGGCATTTCATCCCAACCCGCATATATGACGTGAGAGCAAGACGGCCACTGTGTGAATATGGTCAATTGAACAGTTTACTTTTAGAAGGGAGTATTAATATGACTTGAAAGGCACAATGAGGAGTAATACTGTATATCACCACATCTTTAATCTCTTCACTCTCATGCACTGTTCTTCTGAGGACAATCTGCCCTCCAGCCACCCGTCCAGTGCTCCTGTCATTACCCGGAGAGAGTATAAATAACCAAACAATACACTGACCGCAATGATGCCCAAATCTTTTCCACTACGGGTTCATTTGGACTATTCTTCACACTGCTAATAGGCCCTCAGCAAAGGATGAGAAGGAGTACATTTTCTCTTCCTAGGTCATTAATAATAAATTAGGCATAGAATCTAAATCAAAAGAGCATAAGATAAAATAAGGTAGAAGAAGGATATTGTGTGCAATGGCAGGCAACAGTGAGCCCACGATAAACACTTGAACACACTCAAGTGACTCCTTATCTGAGCATGTCAAGTGTGATGGCTCATCGTATTAGACTTTCAGAAACAGGCTGGAGTGATTCGCTTTCATATGTAGAGATTGGCAGTGCAGTCAGGAAAGTGATTCCAGCACCGTACAGAATTGAATTGCCGGGGGGGATAGGGGGCTTTAATTTGCTTTGGAGGATCTGTATTCTCATACTGATATGCCAGAAAGTAATTGGAGTCTGTACCAGAACTGGTTTTGTTTTCAGTTAATATTTCAGAGCATGCGTGTGCTTTTGAGACTTTCCCACGTGAAGTGGTTTTGTGCTTACAGTATGTTATGCTGACATAGTGCTGACATAGAAACTGGTGGTTACACAATCTTATTTTGCATGGTAATTCATGCAGAATATACTATATGCAGCCACCATAATGGGGCCAAAGATCCCTGGTATTGGGCTGTCCGTGATCATGGCAAGATCACCAGCACTCACTTTTGTTTTTTAAGATTTGTTTTATGCCTTTATTGATAGGGAACAGTAGTCAGACAGGAAAGGGGGAGAGAGATGGGGAGTGACACGCGGCAAAGGCCGTCGGGCTCGGGAGTCAAACCCACGGCACACCATCAGGTTGGCTCAGCAGCCTCGGTGCCCAGCCGGTTGAGCTAACCGTCCGGGCACCTCAGGTTGGCTCAGCAGCCTCGGTGCCCAGACGGTTGAGCTAACCGTCCAGGCACCTCAGGTTGGCTCAGCAGCCTCGGTGCCCAGACGGTTGAGCTAACCGTCCGGGCACCAGCACTCACTTATGTCACGATTTGTGTCCTTTCTGTATTTCTGTTGTGTTTTCTAGTGTTCCTTGTGTTCCTAGTTTTAGTTTAGTGTTTTTCTTTTCTGTTGTGTTCCTTTTAGTATTTAGTGTCCTTCATGGTTTCCTCTGAAGTTACATCTTAATTGTCTCACCTGTGATTTCTGATTTATTAGTTTTCTCCACCTATATGTCCTGTTAGTCTCCTAGCCAATCCCTGTCTTGATTATCAATTGATTATCATCTGTGTCCTTGTGTATTTAATATTTATCAGTCTATGGTATTTATACACCCCTGTTCCCAGTGTTTCCTTGCTAGTGCATTGTGATATGTTAGCATACGTGTCTCTTGGCTGCAGTCTTTTAGTTTTGAGTTATTAAACACTTTGAACCGCAATCTCCTCTGCCTCATCCTGAATTTGGGTCCTACATTCTCTCCTAACTGATTTGTATTGTTAGATTTGGTCCAATGTTATCAGTTATTTGCTCCTGAGTTCCTTTAGGCTACTGTCTATTATGTACAAAATAGCCATTCTTGAATGCTAGAGTAGTTATTTAATTGCAAATGTAATGGTGAAGAGCGGGGGACCCCTAGTTAGTTAGTAGAACCTCCTCAAGACACCTGGGGGTCCCCGGACCCCACGGTGAGAACAGCAGACATACAGTAAGGAGATGGATGTAAGTAAACACTGGCAGGGACATCGAGTTTCACATGTAGCCACTACCCATGCGCCTCTCTCAGTGTGATCCCCATGTAATGATCCAGGGAGTCTGGGCGTCCAGAGAGAGAGAGGAGGAACTAACACACAAACATACAATAAGGGGGGAGGGGGTTCCTTTTCTGTCAGCCCAGCGGCATATACCTTCACTCCCCCATCGAGTCGTGAGAAATTAACAAAAACAACCTCCCGGAGAGAGAAAGAGAGTGGGAGAGCGAGAGAGAAACAAAAAAACTAAATGTTGAACTAAAACATCCTGACAATCTCTTCACTATAAGCTTGCTTACAAATGTGGACAAGGGTGCACAATCACCTCGCAGTGTGGCTTCATTCAGAATTCACATTACAATGTGCAATAAAAAAGGGAGTGAGATGTAGATCATACTTATTTAATAATACTTAGAAGCAATTACATAAATGATAAAAGGGATGTAGTGCACAGGGGAAATTTCTGCACACTTCAAATATAGAGGCCCTCTCTGTAGCCATTATTACAGTCAGTTTATGAATATTTCAGATGCATTGTTACACTGAAACCAAAGACATTAAGGATGAAAAAGACATCATTCTGTGGGGTCTGGGCCCTTAAGACCATTCAGCGTGGTTTAAAGGCTAAATCCTCCACGGAGCTGGGAGTGGTAAAATCAGTCAAACGGAAGCGTATTAAACTGCTGGGTTAAAAAGGCCGCTCATGCTGAGTTGTTGCTTTATATTTTTTTGTTCGCTCACAGTTCTGCAGAAGCCGACGGCAGTGTGGCTGTCTACACAGCTGCATGCTGAAAGCTGAGGAGAATACTGCTTCCCCACATACAGTACATGCGCACGCACGCACGCACGCACGCGCACACACACACACACACACACACACACACACACACACACACACACACACACACACACACACACAATCAATCTACCACCTATCCATCCCCACCGCCCGACACACTCTTTAACAGGGCACCCTAGCCTGGCCAAGGGTCTTGCTGAGTCTGTGGAGACGGATAGGATTCGTCATGGGATCTGGAAGAGTGACAGATGGACCGCCACTCCTGGATATGATAGCAGGCAGGCATGATAAGAGGCTTATTGGGAATGCTCGAGAAATGGAGGAAGTGGGGGTTGGGGGTAGTGGAGGGGTGGGGGCGGAAGGGGTGTGGGGGGGTTAGAGACAACAAACCCTTTGAGGGCTTTATAATCCTAAAATGAGGGAGTTGTGACTCTGAAACACACAATCTGACAAGACACATTAAAGAGACATAGAAGCGGAGAGAGACTGATATGGAGGCGGCTGATTTCAAGGAAAGGCGGAGAGAAAAAAGAAAGATTGGATGAGCTGGAGAGATGAGACAAAGGAGAACTAGCTATCAACAGACCCCATGACAGAACAATGGCATCATCCTGGGCAATTGCTGGGATTATGATGTCACTTTCTTCTCACTCATTCTATCCCTGCGACATAAACCTAAAACGAGCACTTTATGTACATGTCCATTTATCCCCATATTTCTTTTTCAAGTATATGTATATTTTTCGTCTCTCTTTTTTTTCATCAATGCTATTGAACACCCTTCACGTCTGTGTGTTAAATACTGTACTTGTACTGGTACTGGTACTGTACTGCAGTCGTACTGTGCTATACTGTACTCGTACAGTACTCGTACTGTACCCGTACTGTACTGTACTCGTACTTGTAACAAAGACAGGCAACGATCACATTTGGAATATAGGCCTACACTAAATGTCTTATGTCTCAGCAGGACTTGGGAAAAACTTGTCCATGTATATTGTATACATCTTCAGCAGAATAATTGTTACATGCTTGTCTCCATAAAAAAGATCTACAGTAGAGCAGTTGATACAGTCCTCACCAGGTAGAGAAAGTGGATATATCACCCTCAAATCTTTACACTATCTGTCAAAGAATGTATTTGAAAATAGCACTGAGTGTTTTTGAGACAAAATACAGGACTGATCTTCTGACTTCTGGCATATGGAACTGCCAGAACACGACATGTCTGCTACAACTATAGTCTTCAAAGCTGGAGACTTTTCAGTTTGAGTTTATTATTGAGTTTCTTTTCTTTTTTCCTTTTCTTGCACTGCACCATAACTTTATTCTCGCATAGTCTTATTGTAGTACCTTATTTTCTATTCTCTTACTATATTTTTTTGTTATTCTTTGCCTTTTATGCCAATTCCCAATTTTCAGTCTGGACAACTCATGAATGGACCAATACAATGTATTGAATATAAAATGAGCAATACATTTATTATGGTTTGGCAATTCATTGCTTTTAGGTATTCTGATAAAGCGCATCTCCCAACCATAGGGACACAGCTGATCCAAAACGACAGGTGGTAGCTGGGGTGGTAGAGGTAGTGTGAGCAGCATTTCTATACCTCACAGTTTTTGGATTACCTTCATTGTAGTTCACCTCAAGTCCCTAAAGCTAGACAGAATTAGATTGACATGGGTAGGATTTCCTCAATGGAAGCCAAACAGATTTGTATTTCTAGGTCAGGAGCTTAAATAGAAAATTTAAATTAAAGAATAGGCAGATAAGTCTGAAACCTCATTCCTTCACTCATCTTTTTATTAATGCTGGTCTGAGTTGGCTCTAACTGGAATCAAATTGATTTCTGCTTACAATAAATAGGCCAGTCAATCTAAGATTTGACCCAAAATAAATTGCAATAGTAATCGTTACATTTTTATGATCCTTAGGGTCATCCAAATAACATATTAAAAATTTATTATTATATACATTTTGGATAATGGTAAATACAGGGGTTGAACGTTGGGGAATCATTGAAAACCTATAAGGCAAACATTTCAAATTTGAATTATGCTTTAAGTATAGCATGTGACATGTCAAACTAGGGGTTATTCATGTCAATCAATTGCAAGCATTAGTTTTGCATGAAAAAACACTCAAACACACAAAAGCCCATAGTCGTCTTCACAAATGTACTGAGGTCATCACATTTGGGCACCTGGTTGCACCTGGGGGAGCTAGCCTGTTTAGTTTTTAGTACTTTTTACAGTTCAAAACGGTCTTGCAGAACTTCTTCACAGCCACATCTCATCCACTCATTCAGAGCTTTGAGAACGTCTGACCAGCTGCTGCTGGTTGTGCCCAAAACAGATAGTTTCATATTGTAATCACCTGACTTTTTACACTTTAAACCGGACAAAAATTTAGTCAACGAGGGGCAAAGGCCACGCCCATGTGCCCCAGTTCCCAGCTGTTGTTATTGTCAGGACTGTGGAATATGTTTGTACACTATTACAAACGATTGGAATATATTCGTGAAATGGACCTACATTAGCGCCGGGGTGATTCTTCAAAAGTTAGTGAAATACTCAGCAGTAAAAGTTATGTCACGATTTCAATTCCGCAGATGGTTCTCTTGCATAATGTAGTGCTTACATGTGAACTGTTTCAGGGAGATGCAAAGCCGGCCGTGGCAACTGGCCACCTTTCAGGCGGCAGCAGCAGCAGGCCCTGGTGCCCCACCACAGCTGTGGTAAAGCAGGTCTCTGATCAAAATGACAGGATTTCTACACTGAAACGTGGTAGGAAACGAAAGAAACGTAAGAAAGAAACCAACTGTTTTTGTTTCAGCGGCTCCACATAGGTAGACAGACCATTTTTAGGTTTACGTTGATTCCATTCCGGTCTTTGAGGACTAATGTTATTATGGGTCTTCTCTGTGGTTCCTCCCTGTTTTGGCATTCACCCCAGCAACTTATATCGAAGCATTTAAGGCTTAAATGCTTCGATATATAAGTTGCTGGGGTGGAGGCTGTTAACAAGGGGGGTTGGCTATGGTAGGAGCACAATAAATATTAGTATTGGATATATTTAAAGCAAACAGAGTAGTGGGTGCGGGTTAGGGTCCCTTTGGGACGGGACCCCGTCTTTATGGTGGGGGTGGGGGGTTGGGGGGTGATGCCTACTTCACTTATTTATGTGGTTGTGTGTAGTTGCTTTGTTTCTAATAATTTCTGTTCTCTGTCCAATAAGTTTGGGGAGCAGAGCCTGATTATGATCAGCCTAAGTGGCTCGCACCTGGGCCCGGGTGTCGACGCTCTTTATTAAATGCCTGCTTCCCCAGTCCTTCCCCAGTTCTGTTCTTTTCATTTGCTTTGTGCACCTCTCCTGCTATGCACCCTTTTCAACATTTTGGTTAATACATGCAACACGAACCCACATACACTTCACTCATGCATACACTTGACTACTGATTTCCACACTTCATCTGTTTATTCATGATTTATTTCTTGATTCCTTATTTTTGCTTAATTAATAAATAAATTAATAATTTCTTTGGTAAACTGCATCTCCCCTAGTTTTTTGTTGTGTACCTTGGCACCCCCCAGGTCAGGTGCATAACAACGTGTTAATGAAAACAGATTTTCAACCTGGAAATCACAAGTTGACAATTAGTTCAAGCAACACGGTTGTGTAACTAAATATCGATTAGGCTTTTCAAACTAGAAACTAGTATAGAGGTGCAAAGGAGAGGGCAGGAGCCATAAGCCATTGTAAATGAGAGCTCGTCATCAAATTTCAGTTTCACTGGCGGTCTTCTTTGTGTTTACGTCGTATTTTACACTATTCACAGCTTTACTTTCCCTGTGTTGTACAACAAATCAGGTGGGCTGCTTTGGTGATATGTGTATTTGGGAAATGAGGCCAGAGACAGAACACACTGTTCAGAGAAAATCAGATAAAAAAAAAAACATGACAAATTGTTTGGATGACTGCGCATCCAAACTGCATTCTTACATAATAATCTGTCTCATCTTTTCACCAGCACAATGCCACAGTGATGCATACCTGGCTGTCAGTGACAAGCACACAAATTCTATGCAATCATTTGTTTTCCATGTGAATTGGTGTCGGAAAGTCTCAGAAGCCTCTTAATCCATCCAAATCAAATAGGACACATTTCCCATGAAGAGATGTGCTCATGATTACCATGGCACTGTTGTTTTGAACAAACAAATGTAGGCTACTGATATAGATACAAGACCATATGCCACTGTCACTTTAGCCATAATTACTATCACAGACCATTTCCTTTTTCAAATCATACATGAATGAATTAAATGAACCAAAGTATACTTTGGAAACTGGTCGTCAGTAATGTTTAAAGGGTTATTTCGCTTTCCAACATGTGTGGGGTCATTTAGGCTTTTGTGAACACCCCAGACCGTTTACTTGATTCCAAGAACGATCGTATCCACTCGATCTGGGTCTAGAGCGGATACGAATTACCTGTCCGGATACAGTATAGACCAGATTTTATGTCTGGATACAGTACAGGCCAGTACTGTCCGGATACAGTATACCAGGTCGGACAGGTCAGGACCACTGAGGGCCTCCACCAGAGTTTCCTCTGGCTTCGCCCTGCCCAGGCATAGTTCACCATCTTTCGGGTCCTATCGTGCACCTCCCCGACGGTGCAGGTGAGGCGGGCCGCGGTGTAGCAAATATTCAAACGAGAACTTTGAAGGCCGAGGTGGAGAAGGTTTCCATGTGAACAACAGTTGAACATGGGTCAGTCGGTCCTAAGGGATTGGTGAACACCGTTCGAAAGGGTTGTGGCGATGGTCTCCGACGTCACCCCCGGCCGATCACACTGATCACACTGACACTGTTCATTTTAAACTGAAACAAGGCTTTCTACAGGTACAGCAGAATTAAAGACTGATGACACGAGGTGAGGAGGTTGCAAACCAATACCATTTGAGGTGCGTGTTTGGTCACTCTCTTGAAGTCTCTTCTGCCTGTAAACCAGTGTAAATCCACACTGAATACAGTGAGCATACACATAGAACCCTGACTCAGTTTGGCATGAATGGGATTTTAATTAATTAGTATCATTGGCAACAACTGTGTTTACTTTGTGTGTTTACCTATTTCGTGCCAAAATGCCTGTTGTGGAAACTCTCTATTGACTCTATTGCAGCCTGATGCACCAGGGATAAAAGAAGTACTTGCATGTTTTACTTAAGTAAGTATCAATACTGCAATACGGTATATACTCTGTTACAAGTATAACAGAGTATATAATTCAAAATGTACTTGAGTAAATTAAAGTACAAAAGTATCTGCATCAAAATATACTTTTAGTACTAAAAGTAAAAGTTTGGTAAAAAAAATGTTGAAAATAGCAGATCTACAAGCTCATAATCCAATGTATCACATCGTGACAGCTTGTAGATCTGATATTTTCAAATGGCTGAAATGGTCCACCCTCAGCCCTGAACTGGTTTTGTGTTTTCTAATAATAATCAAAATCTACTGACTATTGACAAACTACTACAAACTACAGTAAAGTTTTCATATAATTGTAGTGGAGTAAAAGTACAATATTTTCCTCTGAGATGTAGTGGGGTATAAGTAAAGGTATTGCATATTGTAAATACTAAAGAAAGTAAACAATACCTCAAAATTGTACTTGTACTTATATTTCCTTCACTGGCGAGTCGCGACTGCACACAATAATGTTTTTCCATAGATTCTTATATCAGCAATGTATACACAAGTGAAAGTACGTCCTCCTCAAGTACATTGTTGACATCCATGACAAGTCCCAGCCACTGGTGGCTGTGCTATTGTCCCCTATAAGGCATGGAACAGGTCCATGTGTTACTTTCACTGTCAGGAGAGCTCAGAGGGACCCCAGGGACCTTCCACATCCTCCTGTGGTTTAAGAGAAACTTGCAGGTGAGCCTGTGGATGGACGGACGGCAATGGCCTTTGTTGTAATTAGGTCAGGCAATATGCAGGGGTAATGATATACATCTGTCATTTAGGGGTGGGAGAGACGGTAGTGTGACTTACAATTGCAAAGGGTCTGAAAATTACCGGACAATTTCTGGGAAATTTCCTGAGAAGGCAAATTTAAACCTATGAATTTGGGGAATTGAGAATGTGCTCAATATATTTTGTACCATCAGTTATGGTACAGCCATAACCTATATTATATCCCAATGGGAAAATGACACCCTAGTGACTGCTCTCTTCCCAGGCTGCATTATTATTAGCTAAGGCTGACAGGACTTGTTGCAGAATGCCTCTGCCATTCTCTTTGTACTGCATCCCTCCCCAAACCCCCTCAGCATCCCACTACCACATGGATCTTCTGTGAAATGGAAATGCTGTCCCATTAAAAACCTTCAACCTGAAGCAGATCACTGCTGCACTTATGCTAATGTGGACACAGCAAAAAAAATATCACAGAGGGCGAAAGGATAGGCCTATATGGGGGAAAGCAAATCGGATAGAAAAAATTATACTCATTTCACTTGAGGGATGGAAGTACGGTGTATCTAATTGGAAAATGAATTCTCCTGTACTGTGGTTTGAAAATATAAATCATTGCAATTGTAGAGAGGGTTTTGGTAGAATGGGGGTGGTGAGTTGACCATATAGAGGAAGAAAGACTGAGAGAAACAGAAGCAACAGCAAGCTCAGATGTGAGGATAATTAAGTTCGCAATTCTCTCCTGAATTAAACTGACAAGGCGTTAGAATACATCAGCATTTGTAGAGAGGACAGTGTGGTTAAAAATTGCATACTGACTGAACTTAACCAATGTTTCCGTGTAGATATGATGGTTTGTACAGTAGCCTATATTAGTCTATTTATTTGAGAAGTTTCTTAATGCATGCTTAAAGACAAGTCAGTGGCAGAACATCGTACAATAATGCAAGCGCATGAACATATTAAATTCCACAGTGACTGCCGGAGAGCAGGCCTTGCAATCATTTAACAATTAAAATCAAATGAGAAAATGGTATGGCTACAAGTGGTGCATTACAATTATGGCTGAAAATTAGGGTCCCCATTTTATCAGTTGCACTGAGCTGAGTTGGGGAGGCCGCATGTACCCCCACAGAGTAATGATAAAACGTAATCAAATGTGTTCTCGAGAGGGTCTCCCTCTATCCTCGCTGCACTTAATGGGGAGAGGGGAGGAACATTAAGTGTCCTTCTTTTGATCCATATGGCTGAATCCTGCACATGCAGCAAATGCAAATGCTAGCTACTGTACACCTGCTGTACGGGGCAATTGCTACCGAACAGAATTATGTATTCAAAAAATAATAAATAATTAAAAAGGATCAAATAAATAACATGCTATTAATGAATGGCCGTCTTAAACTTTCATTCTCTCCAAAAGCAATGGCATGTAACCTTAATCAGGTCAGAGCTGCAGCATCATGCATGCCTAGAATGCTCTCTAAGGATCTTATCTCTTGGTCAAGAGACGAAGATAAACCCTTTCTGGGGCTAGCAGTTTGGCCCACTAGAGATTTGTTGGATTGTCCTTGAATCTGCCACTGGCCACAGAATATCGTAACACATGGATATAAAAAGGCCTATGTGAAGCTAAAAAAGAAAAAAACAAGAGCTGATCAATTATAAGTTAATTACCAGTGGCTGCCTTATATCTCCAGAATTGTGCTATGAAATGTCAATATTTTATTTAAAAAAAACATATTTTTAATTGATCTAATCCGGTGTACACGTGACGACGTGCACATGACGTGCACAACGTATTTTAATTGCCTTGTATTTGTCACAATGGCCATAAATGGCACAACCTCTACACTTTGGCGTCAAGCAGGTGGCACTGAATGAGTTTTAACAACAACAGGATCTGTCGAGGTGACTCTGTAACTGACAGTGTAGCCTTAGCCTACTACAAATGGAACCAAAGGACCCTTTTATAACAATAAACTCTGATGGAAATACAAATGGACTGTTTGTATTTGTGCACTCTCAGGTAGCATATTCTCCAAGCCATTATATGTCGCTCCTCACGGCTCACGCACAGCTGTTGGTTGTAGTGTTGACATTGGCTTGGCACTAGGTACAAAGAACATCTCTCATGTGTCGAAATCGTGGGGGTCCGCGGAGTTCGGCGCGTGGGTCCGCAGTAGGCTGCGTGGGGGTGCGAATGTGTTACTGTTAAATCAGCAGGTGTGCTCCGGTGTGTTCTGCTTTGCTGCAGCTGCGCTCACGCGACTGTTTTGACTATGGCGTTAAACGTGTCTTGTTGCGTCCCCCCCACTATGGGTTTCGAAGAAAGGCAGCCAATCAGAAGTACGCATCAGTATGACGATATGTCAACTCTCATGGCAAAGTTTTCATGGGTATTCATAGACCAGTGCTTTTCAAGCCATCTCTGGAATTATTCATGCATATTTTAGCCTATTTACTATGACCACTTGTATACTGTTATGAAACAAATTCTAATGATCTGGGCTACATCACTGATGCACTTGGTAGGCTATGTAGGCGCAACATCTTTAATGCTGTTGTTGACATTAAAACTCTTGTAGCTCAGAGGTGAGAATATAAAAGCAATAATGATTGCCTGCCTAACACCAGTGCAAACATCTGTGTACCACATACAGACATAGGATGCCTTGATCAGATGCATGCACTGTATTGTGAAGGTTACCATGGCTACCAGGCTACTGCACGGCACTAATGGGATTTAAGTGATTTCAATTCTCCACGCCAATATCTTCATCTCGCACTGTGTGATGCATGCTGTATGTCTGTATGCTATTCTTAACGACACTATTCTTTCAAGTGGAGGGACGTGGGTGTTTTTGCCTTTTTTATTTTATTTTCTTTTCCTACATGATGATGATAATAGCAGATGCTGGCTCCCAGATGCACGATTTATGATTTCCAGTTGCTAAAATTAGATTCATACTATTGCCATTGAGATTGAGAAATGTCTGTTGTTTTGTCTTAATTAGATTATCTCCTGTACAATTGTCTGGTCGCTGTTATGAATGCAAATGTAGCAGAATTACATTTGTGTTTCAAAGTTAAAGGCCAAATTTCACATTAGTTCAGTGCAGTCATCAGTGATTTGAAATACCTTTCAAACTTTTAAGTCAGTTATGCATATAGTGTCCTTGAAAATAATTTAATTGCAATGTACAGTAAGCATACAGTTTACCTGATGTCCTCCCCAGCTAATCCCACATTTTGAGGCATTTCATTGTTTTCCTGGCCAAACCCTGACTTGGACAAGAGGGAAAGATGGCTATTATGTGCAGTGCTCTTGTTTTGCTCTTGCCTTTCTTACGGTCTCTTTATTTTTTCTTCGCCTATTTCATTGCATACTTGCACATTTTGTTTGAACATTTGCATACCTGCACATAATTTGTACATGATTGAAATTGTATCTGTATGCATATGCACAGATACAATGTACCCTGTGAAACAGATCTGTTGTACAATTTGTGGTAAAAGCTAAAGAAACCGTTGAGATGATGCAGCCTTACTCCAAGGACATCTCATGCAGGCGCGCGCCGCTCTACCAAACTAATTTGGCATGGCTTACGGGTATAAGTTACGGGTGGTTTTAAACTCCACTGTCGCTTTCCCAAATGTGTGTGATCAAAATAGCAATTTAGGGGAAAGCTGAATGACCACACCTCTAGGCGCAAATACCATTAAGGGACAGAGCAAGTTCCTGTATTCGAAATTTTCGGGCAACGGCTGAATTGCGGTCCACGTCTCGGGTAATGGCGGCGACGAAATTGGAGCCCCTAGGGCTCTAATTTGGTCAGAGTTTGCTAAAGCCACTATTTGGGGATTTAGCTATGGTTTCAACACTTAACAAGACGTGTGAGTGATAGCATAGTTAAGTACTGTATATAGCCTATAATATTGTCAAGTGGTCAAACCCTTCATGGGGAACAAATTACTTGGAGAGCTGCATGGGTCATGCTCGGGCCCACATTATACATTACACGGGTGAAAACAATCGTAGCAGTGCACACGAGAGCTGCAGCAAGGCACACTTTTAATCATTGTCAGTGTCAGACTTGAGCATATAGCCTCCAGTCAGGGATGTGAAAATAGAAAGGAGAATTAGCCCCATTTCAATGTCCCTGACGTGACAGCTAATTACATATAAAATGGCTCACACCGCAAAACAAGCCTGAAATGCGGCTGCTATATGCACTTTCACTTATTCTGCCCTTTTCTTGGGAACTCAAATGAGGTTTTCAAATGCATAAAAAAGGTCTTCTGATCAATATGAGCATATTTTATCTGAAATATAACGATGTGTACACACTCAATTCAGATTTTGCCTTTCAATCTTGAATGCACCGTATCTTTGTGGATCAAAGGCATCAAAGGCACGTCCTTGTATAAACTATATATGAATTGCATGCTACCGTAACTAGGAGTTTGGTCAGGAGGGCCATTTCATTGGCTGTCCTCCAAAAACTTTGTATATTTGTTACATTTCTTAATTTTATTCCCAGTGACCCAGCCTACTGAACCACAGAAAGGTTGTTCAAGTCAAGAGCATCATGGATGGATGATTCCTTGCTCTTCCTGTTTTCAGCATTTGTAATTAATCATATTCACTGTGCTGACGTCTAATCTGGGTCAATTACTGTTCCCCTCTGCTCCTGTCCTGGTTCCTGGCAGACAGGCAGCTGAATGGGAGGCGGTGTTTTCAGAAGTGAAGAGCTCTCCGGGTGTCAGGTCCTTCTGCTTTGTGTCTGTTCCCAGCCTGGCAGCCGGCTCCCCATTGCCTGTCCCCCAACTCAACTAGCCTGCCTCGCCTGCAGGCAGAGATGGATGGAGAGGAAGGGCCGAAAGAATGTTCCTTGGTGGCCTTGGTGTCTCAGCTCTGTCTCTCTATCTCTGTTCTGTGACTCCTGTGCCTTCCCTCTGGGCTGTCATCGCAGTGTGGGTGTGTGTGGTTGCATGCGTAGCTGCTTGTCAGCCGTGTGAGTGTAATATGATAGGTGTATATGTTATTATCCATTTGTGTGTGTGTGTGTGTGTGTGTGTGTGTGTGTGTGTGTGTGTGCGTGCGTGCGTGCGTGCGTGCGTGCGTGCGTGCGTGCGTGCGTGCGTGCGTGCGTGCGTGCGTGCGTGTGTGAAAATGTGACCTAGGAAGCCAGCTGTATCACCACAGTGCCTGTCCGGGGCTCTCATCGTTCAGCAGCACGGGTGTAAACAAACAAGGGAGCTGCATGATCCGCTACTGTACATCCCCACATGACAGCTTAACAAAAGGAAGAGCGGTGTTCGTACACAGCGCTGCCTCAACAAACACCCACCCAGCATGCCAGTTAGCAGCCGGTGTACCTCCACTGTCACTGAGTGAGAGTGACGTGACAGCATCATGGCGGCATAAGTCCTATAATTATTTCAGAGACATGTTTGGCGAAATGAGTGTATCTTGGACACTTGCAGCTTTGTCCGCAGCTGCCTGGACAGGGAAGGCTGAATGGTGGGAGCTTCCTGGTTAGTCTTTGAAGAATATTAATGTTAATAGTAGATCCAGCTGGTCATACAGAGGACCTTTTTTCCGAGCTGTCCTATATGTTCTCACTCAGCTGTTTACCCAATGTAATTGCTCATATATTTCCCCTTTATTAAAACCACCCACAACCGCTCCTTACCCCCTAGACATCACCCCCAACAAACAGGTTCTTACAGCCTTGAAGTCTCTGAAATGGCAGGATCTCCATAGTATATGCTCTAAATAAATAGAAATACCCGATTATGGAAATCCTTTAAGCCTTGACAACCCTCTTCCCTTTTCTGCCCCTGGAGACAGCTACAGTATACAGTACATCGCCAGAGATCGTGATGATGAGGAAAGACGTCTTCAACAAACGGCACCACATGGAGCAGTGCCATTTCAGACCTACAGCTCATTGTTAATCTGATCTTCTCCTATGTGAGAGCATGAAATACGATCAAGACATCGTCCTAAAGTTTGTGTAAGTGGCATGCACTGAGCAGAGCACTGAGCTTTTATTGCATGCAGTTTTGATTTGCCCCCTCTCCTTTAGAGTTGTTTGTGCAAAAAAACCTCAAGGATTGTAGTTCATGTGCAGATGCTCTGTTTGAAATGTCTGCAAAGCAGTAAAATTATGACGCCTGAAAGCATTGGCGGTGATTGAGGCACGGGAAAGTACTGCTAAATGTATTCAGCTGATAGACATTTAGGAGGCCATTAATTCGAAACAGTCTTCGTGGAAGTGGGAAGAACAAATTAGACTAAAAGCCTTTTTAAAAGTGCACCTCAAGGTGACATCCAGGAGGAGAGAAAAAAATCAGGATTGTCTTTCTTTTCTTGAAATGCTCAGGCAACAATAACATGGGTGGATGCTGCAGTGAGTCACTACTCTCAGACATCGCCCCACCACCACATATTATTTACTGTAGGTTTAGGCTATTTATTTTTCATTTAAAGCCTAGCCAAATTACTGTCTAGGTAGAGGAAGGAAATGTTCTGATAAGAGCGATGGCTGATTTCAGATACCCATTCACAGCAATGTAATAGACCTGATAAGCAATTTAGAAATTGCTCATGGAAATGAAATGTATTTATTTCCCCTTGAAACTAGCCGTCTGTAAAATATATTGAAATAAATGGACATTCTTCATTGTATTATTCTGCTCATTGCCCACATACTCTAGTATGGGCTCTGGGGTCTGTAACTACCAATCAATTTTGTTGATTGTTTAATCTGTCTATTTATTTGATTAATCAATGCTGATGATGATGATGATTGACAGTAACACAAAAATAGAAATAGAAATGATTCATAAACAAATTGTTATTGCAATATTATCAGAAATAACAGACCTAAATTGCACACAAAAACCTTGCAAAACAGATAGGCTGAGCAGTTTAAAAAGATAATAAACTCGAAAAAGTGCTCCTTGGTCAGGTAGGTCCTTGTGGGCCAGCAATGCTCGGAATTCATTCATTATGAGGTGAGTGGAATCTGTAGAAGTTGAGAGATCAATCTTGATGAAGTTATTGCACAGACATAATATGTTGATTTGTGGGACAAGCCACTCCTGCAAACTTCATATGCCAATCTTAGCCAATCAGGATGGACTATAAAAAATCTGACATATCTGTCTTGATCACATGCCATAGATATAGACAACAATTTTACTGTTTTGCGTGATTTGTACAAAATCTGTAGGAGTGTTTCACAAAAATCTGCCTCCTGGTGGTGCTATAAAAGGCAGATGGCAGATGGTCAGAGAGCAGAGGTTTTTCCTTGGCCTCTATAGGGAGTGTTTGTGCAAAGTTTCACACCAAACGGTCCAGGTATAGGTAACAAAATACAATAATTCTTCCTTGGCCTAGTGGCAATGTGCATGCAGTTTCATGGAAACTTTGGAGCGGGATGGAATATGACAAATCTGAAAGACCCGTTTGGTTTAATGACTATAGAGACTCGGTACTGTGTACCGATGTGCGTAATATTTGGACAAAATCTATAAAGAAATGGCCTCCTGGTGGATGAATGGACGGACCTACGGAAGGACAAGGTGCAAAACATAGTCTCTGCCACGTCAACTAGACAATTAGAAATACTACACACACACACGCACGCACGCACGCACACACACACACACACACACACACACACACACACACACACACACACACACACACACACACACACACACTCCAGAGTCCAGAAGCATTTGAAAATTGCGAGAGGAAACAAACAATCTGGCAGTGGCAACGCAAGACTACCCTCCCCACAGACCTCCCCAAACGTAACAAACAGTCTGGCAGTGGCAACGCAAGACTCCACTCCTCACAGACCTCCCCAAACGTAACATTTTGTGAATACATTTCCTTTTTTGCCCCCACTCCTGTCTCAGTGCCTTTGCCTTTGGGGTCGCACATTTGACTATGCAGCACCTGTTCAGCATTTTACATCCTGTACAATCTGATGTCAACTAAATGTATGTTGCATGGCTAATTATTATCAGTAATCTTGTCATGGATAATCATGTTTAATGAGCTATTTCTATTATGTTGGAGATTTTTATTGAGCGGTGCACACCGTCTCCAATGAACTGCTTTTTGTGTAGGTCTGTATGTCCCTATGTCCGAGTGCGACCTATTGACCCCTGCAGCATGCTGATTGGGTTTGCAGGAGGGGTCATTACAACCCTCGTGCTTAAGTCAACAACCGTGCTTGACTCCAAGGCACCCACCCCTCCAATGCCCTCCATGGTCGCTGGGACAAAAGTTAATTTGCATGTTCATCTAGTTGCCTATGCACACATGCTATCAATCACTTTGCGAATACTATGGAAATGCTCAAGAAGCTAAACCCATTATGAGGAAGTGTATACGATTTGGCAACTACATAATTCTATTTTGTTTACTATCAAGTTGTCATAGACCCCACCCTGAGTGGTTGTTTTCCGCTCCCTCCTAGCTGGCATCTCTGCGGCCTGGATAGACTAAGGAGCTCCTGCTAGACTAGTTGACAGTTTGACACGTCGGGAATAAATAGAATGCAGTTTGTTGACTCAAAGACCAAGCCGGGGGGTTGTTGTGTTTGCAGACTCATGAAACAGATTGAAAATGTGCACATGGGCCTCTCCAGCATTCATTTACCAGTGTAATGTAACTTGGGGAGTGTACAAACGGAAGAAAAGGGACCCACAAGGGTCTTGTACACTCTCAGAGTTACAAATGGAAGCCCTTTTTGCCCGTCAACCATGTCAATAATGTCACAAATCATTGTTGCTCACCAAGCAGCATACCAGTTTGCTGCTTGGTGAGCAGTTGGTCGTGACAGTATAGCTCCGGACATGCACATGTTTACAGTACGGGAGTTGTGGACATAGTTTCATTATTGTCGTGTCAAAATCTATTAAAATGGCTGTCAAACGAATCAAACTTTGTTCAGATATTTCAACTTGAGCAAATAGGAGGAAGAGGGTAAATTAATTAATTAATTTGTGTTGCTCTGTTCAGATATTTCAACTTGAGCAAATAGGAGGAAGAGGGTAAATTAATTAATTAATTTGCGTTGCTCTGTTCGCGGCTCGCCTCATTCTCCCCACCCAATGCAACGTCGTGCCAATCCGCATCTTTGCATTGACTTTGTATGTGATAAGTGTACTTTGTATGGAGTGGTGCAACCACTCCAAGGAACAGCAATGTCTGTGACCTGTGTTGGTTGGTTAACCTAATGAGCACCAGTATGTACCAGTAGGGGCCAGTAGGGGCACCAGAAACAGAGAGAGAGAGAGAGAGAGACATGCAGTGCTGCACTGTAGAGAGAGAGGGGGGGGGGATGGAGAGAGAGGGGAGTTGCACCACCCGGTTCACACGGGTGTTTGATTTTTTACTAAACGAGTTAGTTTGCAATTTAGAGTAATGTGTTACCTACTGTAGTTACCTTTTCCCAAAACAATTAGTATACATTTAATATGTCCCTGTTTGTTTCTGTTGCCACAAAGGACAAATAATCTATCTATTCATTTTGCGCTGTTTCCTGAATGAATGAGTTCTCGCTCTGTCTCGCTCTGGCAAGCAACACTGTCGTGTTGCAGTGTTACACGGAATGGAAATCGGTGACCCATTGCAGTCTGTGGTGATTGCATAATCATACTATAATTCTAACAATGTCTGAATGAATGTCAGAAACACCGCCGTATCTCCTCATTGCCTGCACCAATCACTCCCACTCTGCGTGTGTGTGTGTGTGTGTGTGTGTGTTGCATCCTTTGGCCGTCTTCTCCTACTAAACCACACCGTTTGCACACATCTCACCATGCACAACACCAACAGCTAGCCACACCTCAACCACTACTTTGCATTCATATTCATGTCATATTTACAGTACTATACCCATTTATATGAAATAATCCAACCGCACCCAGGGCGCAGTATCTCCCCGCAAATCACGTGTCACCAGTGTCACCAGTGAAATGCATGTTGGGACGGACACAGATTAATACTGGGACACATTTTCCGGCGCAACATTCCCCTTGCATTCTCCAACGCACTTCCCCTTTTTCACACCGCCCCCAGGCAGGCATCAGACCTATGCATCAGACCCACACGAGGAAAACAACTCGGACCCATATTACAGCTACTCTTGCGTCAGTCGGCATCACGGCCGGGTTGCGTGGCACAGGCACCTGAAAGCTCCGACAATTGGACGGAGGCATGTTAACGTGAACACACACACACACACACACACACACTGTTTCGAGACCACACTGTCCGCCCCCTCCTCAACCACCTCCTTCGCCGTGTCATACAAATGGGCTACATGCACGCTGAAAGCCTGGACACTGACAACGACAGGTTACAGCCCTGCGCGCACCCAGCGTGGCTGCGTGACACACTGAACAGCAAAGGTTATAATAGTTAACTAAAACTAACTAAAAAACGAAAACTAGAATTAAAAACACATTTTAGTTAAAAATAAATTAAAAACGATAACTAAACTGAAACTGTATTTTGTGTTCATAAAACTAACTAAAACTAACTGAAATTATAGAAAAAATACCCTTAGTTATAGTTTTTATCAATATTTATATATATATATATATTTCGGAAATTCATAATATAGCCTAAACCTTTTAAATTCATTCGATTAATTTCCTCATTTCTCCAACAAGTTTTACGGCTGTTTTCAGCACCGTACGGCAGCATGTAGCCGCACTTTACATTGCTTGTTTACATTCTGCACTGCCTGAAACTGACTGCATGTTACTTGGAAAATCAAACTGTCTTAAGTGAGTGGTACTGTACTGTACTGTACTGTACTGTCCAGGATGCCAACGCTCGCCCCGTAGAGCCAGGATCACAGAGTACCTCCAAAATGTAGGAGTGGAAATGCTGTGAGTCTAGACCTCAACCCAATTGAACACTTGTGGGATCAGCTTGGGCGTGCTGTACGAGTGCATGTGCTGTACATGCAACCAACAGAACCAAGTGTTGTTTTTTCCTTATTACTGTGGGAGAGTGCAATCATCCAATCCACTAAGCAACTCAAAGCAAGGGTTGGTATACCAACCATTTGCAATTTTGGCACATTTTTTGGGGGCGCTACCCACACGTTTAGCTGTGTTGCTCATTCCACGAATGCCCGATTCTTACAATCTATACAGACTATACCTCGTTGTACAGGTGACAACGATCAATGATTAAAATGATATAAAACACAATACCAAATGGTATCATCAAAGTGGAGAAATAAAGGACCAAAGTTACGTTTCTGAACTTTTAGAGTTTATATTTTTAAATGGTATATCTTTTAGGTTTTATTACACAATACTTATTGATCTTTTTTAATCCTATACCTGACAAATAAACCAAAGTACGAAAAAAAAACTAAAACTAAACTATAACTAAACTAAAACTAAGCATTTCAACAAAATAAAAACAAAATAAAAACTAGCAAACCCGCTCTAAAAACTAACTAAAACTAACTGAATTAGAAAAAAACAAGTCAAAACTAGAAAAAGTGCCCTTCTGGGCACAGGTCTCCACCAGGATAGGAATGTAGGACATTGCAGCTTGCCTTCATCTGGTGGTTGGATAAAAGGGCAACAAAAGTAAATTATCCACAGATCCGTGCAGTTAGAGGTAAAAACACTTTTCGGCCAGTTATAGCGCCACCTTGAGGCTGAGTTGAAATTGTTCATGTGGCATTTCGTCCTCGGCCTAGTGGGAATGTGCGTGCACAATTTCATGGAAATCACGCGATGTGTTGATGATTTGCAGCATTTTGTTTGAAACTGAGCACTCCTGTGAACTTTGGAAGCCAATCCTAACCAATCAGGATGGAGTCTGAGAAATCTGAAAGATTTCTAGAGATTGTGTAGATTTCTAGAGAGACTGTGTACCAAATTGCGCGATGTTTGGACAAAATCTGTAGGTGTACTGTGCAAAAACTTGTTTTGCACAAAGCGGCCTCCTGGTGGCGCTATAACAGGCCGTTCTGGAAAGTTTGGGGCAGAGGTGCATCGTTGGCATCCAGGGAGTGTGTGTGCAAAATTTGGCATCGACCAGGTTAACGGTGGCCGAGATTAGCTGCTCAAGGACACACACGGACGGACACACGGACGGACGGAGTGCAAAACATACTCTCCCCCCATGCCTTCGGCCTGGTGGAGACAACTAACTAAAACTAAACTATAATGAAAAAAACAAAACTATTATAACCTTACCTTACAGCACGATCACAACGGAATGCTTATCTGTCGGGGTCTCGGGGTGGCCAAATGGAGACGTTTGGGGAAGACAGATCCCGTGCCGTCGGAACAACACAATGACAAAATACATACAGACAGATGCAATGACAACGACGCCTAAATCACACAAAACATCAAATTCTTATCCTGATTATATAAAGAACAAACTACAACTTGCTTTGAAGCCCAAAAAGCCAACCTCCGAGTTCACCGTTTAATAGCTTATTATCTCCATGGGCAGCAGACGGTGAGCGGTTAGGGACCGTCTACAAAGTGCAACACCGAACTTGAAAATATTCAATAACTTCCATTTATAGGCAGAATATCACCATATTTGAACTATATATCACCATATTTACATCACACATCAATGGTGTACTTATGATTGTACTACAGCATTTATTAGCCTATACTTTTGTGCCAAACCCAACTTCCCAAGACCATCTGTAAACAATTCCCCCTCTATCAGTAATGTGATCTATTACATCGCACACTGAACATGATTTGCTGTTCATATATTCAGAACGGGTAAGGACTAGTGATTCTAATGTAGGCCTACCGTGGTCCATATATATTTGTACGTCTCTAAATGTTATGATGAATTGAAAATGGTGGACCTCGTAAACAAGTGTAATGCTTTATGGTGTCGTTCAGTACAGTTAACAGTTTTTGTATTGAGTTGTGCTTGAAATGTACTGTAATTCTGCAAACTGTTAATAATATACTTCAATCAATCAAACCGGATTCAATAGGTCACCACTTTTGGTGTGACAGCAGCAGACACACTCCGGCTATTGTTTACATGCCGTTGTCAACACTGTGCTGACAACGACAAAGATTGACAAAGATTGTGAGAAGAAGGATAGTTTATCCTTTAGTAAGGCTGTGGAAGTATTCACACTATTTGAATGGAGGAGATCAACGTCAATGCAGCGGCTCCACAACACTGGTAGGCTGCTTTTTGTCTCCACCAGGCCGAAGGCATGGGGGGAGAGTATGTTTTGCACTCCGTCCGTCCGTCCGTGTGTGTGTGTGTCCGTCCGTGTGTCCGTGAGCAGCTAATCTCGGCCACCGTTAACCCGGTCGATGCCAAATTTTGCACACACACTCCCTGGATGCCAACGATGAACCTCTGTCCCAAAATGTCCAGAACGGCCTGTTATAGCGCCACCAGGAGGCCGCTTTGTGCAAAACAAGTTTTTGCACAGTACACCTACAGATTTTGTCCAAACATCGCGCAAATTGGTACACAGTCTCTCTAGTTCACATCTGGCTTTTAGAGCGCCACCAGGAGGCCGTCTTTTGTAAAAACACATTTTTGGATATTACTCCTCCGGATTTTGTCCAAAAATCCCGCAAATCGTTACACAGTATCTACATAGTCATGTGCTCAAGACGGATGTGTCTGATATTTCATATTCCATCCTAATTGGCTAACATTGGCTTTCAAATTTTGCAGGATTGGCCTGTTTTGAACAAAAAGCCTCAAATCATGAACGCAGCGTGCAATTTGACGTGAAATCTTTCAGGCATTTTCCTACTAGGCTGAGGAATATAGCCCACCCATTTCACATTGGCCTGTTATAGCGCCACCAACAGGTGGATTGTGCATGCGTGCGATCAACACGGATCTGCACCATTTCCCATATTCCATCCTGATTGGCAAAGATTGGAACAAACAAACAAAAAACATGTTTATATTACTCCTAAACATTCCTATCCTCCTGGTGGAGACCTGTGCCCAGAAGGGCACTTTTTCTAGTTTGTCCTCTTTTTTTTGTGTGGTTGCCCTAATTCATTGACATGAATGGGAAAATGCGAAAACTCGCATTCAAGTATTTTTTCCTCTGAGACCGTAAGCGCTATAGTTACAAAACTCACAGGGGAGGTTCATAATAATTACTAAAATTAATTCACTTATAATTATATCGGGCATCTCTCTCTCTCTCCAGAAACTTTGCATTGCAATGCAAAAAGGGCTAGGGCTCCATCCACACCAATGTTTTCGTTTTAAAAGGAATTTTGAAATCAAAGCATTTTACATTTTACAACAATGAAACAGTATTTGTAGTCACAATGTTTTCTGTAGATGTAGTCTGTGAATCTAGCTAGAGGTTGTTTTTCTTTTATGTGTGTAGAATCAATTGTTTGGTAGAAGATAACAGATAAGATCCTTCGCTTTGGGCTCTCCACTCAGTGTTTTGATGTTTACGTCGGTTCCTGTGTCAGCAGTACTGACATCCGTTTATTGTATGATCAGTGATCTTCCTTGACCATTAAACATTTACCGTAGCACATTAGTCAATTCAGACTTCCAGTCGGTCAAAATAAGATTGTGACTTCCGGTTGGCGGAATTCAAAATAACTTGGAATTATGTCATTTTTTCAAGAATGCTTATGTTTGCTGAAGTGAAGTTTTGTTGCTACAAAGTAACAAGCTGTGAACCATAGACATAATTGTATAGGCTATCGTATCGCGATATTTGGCATACATTTGCGATTGTTTCTGCATGTCGGTCCGTTGATGTGTCTAATCTGTGTGTGCATCCCAAATATCAAGTAAAGTAAACCTGTCAGTGGGGAGTGTTGGCTGGGAGGAGGAGTAGGACTAGGAGGCAGGAGGAGGCAGGACTCCATCATCCCTATCATCTTTGATGTAATGGCTAAGGTAAGGCTTCAGCGGCTTCACTTGTCCAACAGCATGAGTATTCATGATCTGTTCTGATCAGCACATCTGTTCTATAAAGTTCAAGTTGTCACTTGTCTGTGAGTGAGTGTGTCCTGATACATATTATTTGTTTTAATTGCTTATATAAAAGCCAGTAACCCAAGGCCAACTACAGTCAAGACACTAAACTATTTTAGTGGCTCTGCAAGAGCCTAGCTGTACAGTGTGCATGTGGTAGTAAACTTACAGACCACTGGAATAACAAGCACCAAATGTCTTGTGCACAATGCCACTTTTTTCACATACTGTATGTTCTATACCTTTCTTTTGCATCATGACTACGAGCACATCTATGAGTGTGTCTATGTCAGTGTGTCTGTGTTTCCGGAACTAATTTAGCAAATCTTGACTGATCAGCACCAAACTTTGTATGCACACGGTGCCAGTAGGTGACAGACATTCTTCCACTAATATTTTCACATTTACATTTTATATTTATTTGAAATATTTAACTTTAATGTCATAATGGAAGTCAATGGTGCCTGCCATGACGCGTCATAGATCATAGACATAGACGACTGGCATCATTAGGTTTGAGATTCACATTATTTCCCATAGTGATATTATACAGTAAAGACCATGTTCCAAACAATGCAATTTTTCCCTAGCATTCTCCTTCCAGATGACCTAATTACAGCAAATTAACACTTTAAAATAGTTTAATCTTTCAATTACTATATTGCAAACGTGATTAGCTCCACCTGATAGTGTTAATTAGCTTCCTAGAATAACGTTACTGCTCTACCACTGATGTTACAGCTTGTTAAATACACTGAAAGTAAATTTGAATTAATTGACCATGTCACAAGGCAACCCGAGCCATAATATATGCATCAAACTGCTTTCTATAACATGCAAGGACTAATGTTTTAAACTAGTGTGTTGAAAACTATGTTCACTGATTTGTTAGTTGTCTCTCCTGCACGGCTGGTGGAAATTCCCTTGATTAGGAATGGGCCAAGTGCTGTGCAGGTGAGGGGTGCATGTTTCTAATGCTTTGAGTCATTGTCATTGAGTTTAATGCTGATTTATACTTGTTTAATTGTAACGCATTATTTAGGAATGTATAGGTTACTTTTATACAAGGCGTTATTTATGGAAGTATTTATATTGAAAGTATTTATTGAGAAGAAGGGTTTCTAATTGATTGTTTCCTGTGGTAGGATCCACTCCTATTTAAGGGAGGCTGCAGAGACAGACAAGTTAGTTAATAGTTGGATGTGGGCTTTGACACAGATAACATCCCTGAGGGAGAGCTACAGGGCCTTATGTGACCAAGGTGCAGCCTGGAGAGAGTTCTCATCCTGTTTGGGTTTTGTGAGTAGTGTTGTATTTATGTATTTTTTTGTCCTTTCTTTATTTTGTTGCCTGTAATATAGTTTGCTATTAAGAATTATTGCACTGAACAATTGTCTAGACTTTTGGTGGAGTTTGGGGAAATTTTAAACTCTAGACGGGCCTGCCCCAAAGTTATGTGTGCAGCCGTGCCTGGCAGCCGGCGAACCAACAGGCCCGAAAATGAAGGCCCGGCCCTACCTGGACCCTCATCAAACCCTGTAAATTCAAGACCCCCACCCTGCCCCCACCCTTAGATCTCCATATATGGAGCTGACTTGTTCTGACATTCCATAATGTTGATCTGACCTCCTCGCACCCTGACACGCTCCATATATGGCCAGTGCACCCTTTAGGGCGAGGTCACTACTCGCTTCTCGCCCTCAGGTGTCTTACTGGTTAACTTACTCTGCTGTTGAGTCCCTTTCATTCCATGGCTCCTGTGCCATGCAAGATCCATCCATATTCAACCACGTATCCGGAATGGGGTCACAGGGGCAACAGTTCCAGCAGAGAGCTCAAGACTTCCCTTCCTGAGCAACATTAGCCATGCACTTCCTCGTGGGGGATCACGAGGCATTCCAAGGCCAGTGTGGAGATAATCAAATCCCCCCCATCTTGTCCATGGTCTGCCTGGGGGTCTCCTCCCAGTGGGACGCAGCGAGGACCTCCCTAGGGAGACGATTGGGAGATGACCGAACCACAGTAAGCTGGCTTCTTTCAAAGTGAAGGAGCAGCGGTTCTATACTCCGAGTCTCTAGCGGATGACTGAACTTCTCACCCTATCTCTAACGGACAGGCCGGCCACCCACCCATCTGAGGAAATGGTAAGATCGGTTTTAATCTGCAGCTAACACGTTTTTTTTAAGTGACAGCCTTCTCCGCAACAAAAATTGCAATAGCATGGACCCAACTAATCGAGATGAAATTAATTGCCAACTATTGTTTTTATACCAATTGCATCAATTCCTTGTTGTAGCCTAGCCGCAATTTGCAACTCTAGATTTTTTTTACAATGGGTTGAATCTAGAGTTGCAACAAGCTCCATCCACTTCCTATTCATCATTTTTGGACTGCAGTTGCAATGTTGGTGAGTTTAACGTCATTTAAGACAAGCAGATCACAAACCAAAAATGATGAATAGGAAGTGGATGGAGCTTGTTGCAACTCTAGATTCAACCCATTGTAAAGAAATCTAGATTTGCAAATTGCGGCTAGTTGTAGCCCTAGTGAACGGTATGAACTGGTTGGTTTATTAATAGTATATTGTGCTCTGTGAATTCTCCATGTGACAGTGAAGTCCCAAATTCCCAATAGTATGGTAAACAGAATGAGATATCAACCGATTGAAAAAAAGAAAAAAAAGAAGAAAAAAGAAACCACCCTTCCAAAATGATTTATTGAAAGTGTGCGCAAGTAATGGGACTTTTTGAAAGATGGTCGGATTAGTATTCTAAAATATAGCCTTGAAATGTCCAATATGATCTGTTGTGAATTGTAGGCGCAAGTCTGTTAATAGTGAGCTATGGTGTGTGAATTGTCCACAGAATAGCCTGGGAATACGCTACGATATGGCATATGAATTTCCATTATTGATCACGAGCGTAGCAGTGGGAGATGGCAGCAATGAGGCAGGGGAAATATAAACAAAAGATCTAATCAATCATAGGAATAACCTATATGCTGATGGATACCAGTGGTGTTAAAACCTGGAATTCTTACAAAGACTCATGATACAGCACAGGACTGGGCGGTCGTGGCTCAGTGGTAGAGTGGCCGTTTGAGTGGCTGGATGGGAACGTGAGGTTCCCAGTTCGATGCCGGGCTCCTCAAGAGTTAAGATCCCTGCACACAGAGTGCGTTTTTAGGATTTTTAGCTGCGTTCCTCCGTCGGTTTTCCGAAAAACGCGTCCAGTGTGCAACCACCTAGTGTCCTTGAGAACCCTAATTGCTCCCGAGGTGCAGGTGGTCCCTTCTGCCTTGCATGGTTTCCTCTGCTATCAGTGTATGAATGTGTGTGCATGGGTGAATAATGCACATGTGCATGGGTGAATAATGTATAATAACAATCTATGTAAAGCGCTTTGGATAAAAGCTATATTTATATTCCACACCATTTACAGGAAAGTACTGAGGATCTGCTTACAGTTTTCCATTGATATTCTCTCCAAGAATTAGAGTTAGTTACTTTATGCACTTCAGTGTCCCATTCTTCTTGTGAAATCTCTTGTTGTATTTCTGCCTCACACTTGGCTTTTATATAAAGAGAGTCATTGGGAACCATTTCTAGAAGAGTTTGATATAAAATGTATCTGGTAAATGAACCATACATTTGAATGTCCATCAAAAGAGATTCTAAACTTGAAGGGTTTTGAATTTTGTCCCAGTCAGCCAGTTAGTTGGAGGTATCTATACAAATCAGTTCTAGGCAGATTAAACTTGTTTCTGAGTTGTTCAAATGACTTTTACTGATTGGAGGAAAATAACTGGTGGACAAACCTCAGGCCTAGCAAACTAAAGGTGGGTTTTAAAGCGAGATTCAAAAGTCTCGACGGTGGGGGCCAGATTCATATCTGAGGGAGATACCTGGAAGCTGAAAGCTAGCAACACTTTTTCCCCAGTAAACGTCATAAAGAAATCCATCACCGGCTCGCAAACCAAGGCCTTTAGAGACAAGAAGAACTGCCTCTGTGCCTTACCAAAAACCATCTCTCTTGTCCACAATAGTTTTGACAGTATTATAAGGCTCAGTAAAAAATTGCAGCATTTGTTCTTTTTTTGCGTTTCCATATACCAATGCGTAAGAGCTGTTACAATTTCGCACAGGTGTGTCATAGAGATATCGACTTACTCTGCATGTAATGCATGGTGCTGAGAGGCGATTATCATTTGATGGGATGATATGGAGGGTTGGGATGGGGCGGACTGGAGGTGTGTGCGTGTGTGTGTGTGTGTCTGTGGGGGGGTTCTCGTTGCTTTCAGTCAGTGTGCTGTAGTTGAACAGCAGTAACCTGTGCAGCAAGGTAGAACTGATGAGGTTCAAAATAAAGGCTGGCCTCATGCTGAGCGCACACAACAGGGTACTTTACTGCTCTAGTTTCACTGGTGTTGGATCAAGAGCATATTATGCACACACACACTCGCACGCGCACATGCATGCATGCGCACGCACATACACACACACACACACAAAGAATGAGAGCCTTATTATGTTATTATACCAAATTATGTATGGTATGTATGGAGTGTGATAGTGTAACTTTTGTACTTTTGAATGGTACAATAATTTCAACAAGGAAGTGAATTGCATATGCACGCCCCACACAGTCACAGACACACACACATATCTACTGTGTGTGTGTGTGTGTGTGTGTGTGTGTGTGTGTGTGTGTGTGTGTGTGTGTGTGTGTGTGTGTGTGTGTGTGTGTGCGCGCGCGCGCGAGTGCATGCATCAGTATAACAGCAGCGCAGGACTTATACAGGTTAGCCTTGGATGCTCTCTCTTACCTCTTACTTCCCCCTATAAATCTGGGGCAGTGTGCTCTACAGGAGAGCAGAGACCTCAAATAGCGATAACTGATTCTTCTCGCCCACAGAGCTCACCCAGCGGCTACTGGGCTGAAAGAGATTACAGTACGTCTGATACTACAGTAAGTTTCAGACTTAACGCACCGAGATCTCAATATGTGGACATAAAATAAACACAAATGGGTACAACGGGTATTGTATAACAGCGTGAGACATGCATTTCCAAATTGTTCCCAACTAGCATCGTTCCCATCTTCTGAGTAGGCCGGAAACCGTTCTAGTAATAATAACAATATTATTATTATTATTATTATTATTACCAGTAAGACGCCTAAGGGCGAGAAGCGAACTCACCCTTTAGGGGATATGTTGATCTGACCCCCCACAGCAGTCTGCTGTCACCCAGCCTACATGTATAACATGTAGGCTAGGCCTATAACATGACCCCTGCATCGATGTGAAGTCACAGCATGATGTGGGACTTGTACAGTGATTAACAATGCCTATACATAGCCCAAGGGCTGAGACCCATTCACTGATGTGTGCTTCTCATGGCACCGTCCTATTTCAGGTGCACCTTATAGATCATCCCAGGTATTTCCAATTATAGAATGCAGAAGATGGCATAGTCACGCAGATTTAATCAGACACATACACACACGCACATACACACACACATGCTGAGTATGTCTCCAGGCTTGTGATGGAGAGTGAAAACTGGAACAGCGAAGCCTCATGGGACCGCACCGTATGCAATGACGAAAGGTTCAAATATTTGCGCAAGCAAAAGTGTGCCATGAACTCCGAGGCAGACACTGTAAGTGTCCCACGGAGATGAGGTTCTGTGACAACACGGAGGAGCCAATTAATCACAGGGGCCACAGCTCAGGCAGAGTGATGAAGTAGGGTTAAGTCCATTGGGCTCCTAATTAAAAAGAATTGTGTTTTTTGTCACACAATGGTATTTCAGTTGGTTAATAGCGCACATACATGAACACACACTAACTGGACTTCTCACCGTGGCAAGGCTGGCATTCCAAGTCTTAACGCCATTAAGATTTATTCACCATGAATTGTAATACGCAAGACAGGTGCTACATGACATTGTGAAAGTAATTATCGCCAAGGTGACAATTTGGTTCAATGCTAAAAGCCATTACACAACTTTGCTGATTATTTTATCTCCCCTCCAGCGACCAGGAGGGGGAGAGAGATATTTTAACTGCTGACAGAGACCTTATTCGCAGCTTTTGTTTGAGGGGGACCATTTTAGAGATAACCGATGAGTTTGAGCTTTTTTTTCCACCTTTGAAAGTGAAGTATGATTTGCGTTCAACTTGTCTATGCATAATACGGTTATACAACCTGATACTAAAATTGCTGATATATGCGCCGCCCTTGTTGAATACAATGTATTTTAAACTCTCTTGTAACTCTCCAGGGCTGCATGAATAGCGCTCAAGCGCTCAAGTATATATGAGGCATGTTTGATCATACAAACAACAATTTGTGTCAAGCCCTCCTCCCTGGTGTGTGTGTGTGTGTGTGTGTGTGTGTGTGTGTGTGTGTGTGTGTGTGTGTGTGTGTGTGTGTGTGTGTGTGTGTGTGTGTGTGTGTGTGTGTGCCCTAGTCACCTGTATTCTGTTTTCCTGTTAGCCTATCCCAGTGTTGATTATCTGTTTCAGTTCACATGTGTCTAGTAGTAGTTAGTCTTTTTCTATTTATATGCCCGTTTGTTCAGTTCCTTGTCAGATCGTCGTTTCATGTCAGCGTGTTACTGTGTTTCGGCCACAAGCCTTTCTGTATTATTCAGTCTTTATTTTGCCTGTCCCATTTTACAGTACACAAGGACTGGAGGTTAACGACTGTTGCAGCAGTCAGTGCTGTGTACCCTACCCAGATGTGATGTCACACCAATTCTCCACGGGCATATAAGTTCATAGTGAAGGCCATTTGGGACTTCACACTACATAGAACAAAGTAAGCATGAAAGCATAAGAGCACGACTCAAACCGAGTTCCACACTGGGACATGGGTTGCAACTGCAAGGGATCTTTTCATTTCTGTGTCTTCATGGATGAAGGAGCTATGTAGGAGGTACAGTGGCCTTCTTGTCCCCAGAGAACGAGGCGAGAGACAGTGAGAGAGGGAGCTTAGCAGCAAAGAAAGAACGAGCAGGGCTATTACTCCCTCTGTTCCGGTGAAGCACTCTTCCATGGAACTAAATGTATTTGTACACTACCCTCCCTTCTCTTCTGCTGTTCAACAGCTGATGGTGTGGTGGTTGGTGGGGTGGGTGAGAGAGGGTGAGGGTGAGCAAGCTATCTCTGTGTGAATGCATCTGTGTACTTGTACTGTATGTCTGTTGTTCATGTTTGTATGGGACCCCCTCAAAAATGATATTTTTATGCTGCATAATTAAATTAATTAATTTACATTAAATTAAATTAAATTTCACTAATGTCATTTTCTTTGGTTTGGACTGGATGGATGTTCTCAAGGGTCATCACCAATCACCATGCTGGTTTGTCACAGACCATAACGGGTCTCTGAGACGTGTACAAATGGAACCAAATGGACCCTTTTGTACCCTTTTGGTTCTATTTGTACACTCTCAGGGTTATGGCTTATGGGGGTCATTTGAAAGCACTAGTACTAGTTGGACTCTTAATATGCCATGCATAGTATCATACATATTCTGAAGATAAGATAAGGACATTAAAATTTTGTGTAAAAAAGAAAATCTAAAATTTGCCGCAACAAGACCAAGTCTTTGCCACGGAGGCACGGACACTTTGTCCGTGTACGGACGGGACATATTGATGACCCATGGTTGTTCTGATTGTTCTACCCCACCACAAACTCTGCTTGCCTTGTTTGCATGAATGAGCGGATGATAGATGGGTGAACAGTTGGACTGGTGGATAGATAAGATATAGGTCTCTGTTTTTGTGCCAGGGCTTGGCATGTGGTATGCCCTTGTGCAGGGAATATTATGACAGTTACAGATGCAACCATTTGAAATATTTCCCTGGTCCTGGAGTGGAAGTCATCATCACGTAGAACGACTCAGGCACTTTACCGTGGTATAGAAAATAGCCGATCTACAAGCTCACAATGTGTCGCATCCAAGACGCAATAATCAAATACAATTTTAATATCACAACAGGGAAAAGTAGTGAGACAGGTACATCCAAAGAACACAAACACATTCAATATACTGTAGATATAGGCTATAGTATGGGAAATGTTTGAAAGTGAGGAAACAGAAACATTGTTTTTGTCAATGGTTATCCCGAGAACTTAAATATAGGAGGAACAGAGATTAGTATCTCTCCAAAGAAATCCTCCACATATTGACATCTGGCATTTGGACTATAGGTAGACTTAGCCAAAATCCATAATAGCTTCACTGTTTCCCATTGTATCAAGTATCCCTTTGTTGATGATTTTCTTAAGCCGCATGTTCGTTCACTTCCCTAATAAGTAATTGTATACTTTCGTTTTTCCTTAGCCAGAGGACCAGAGGAGTGTATTTCCAGTCAACAACTTAACATGAAAGATGTGTTCACCTTTGAAAACCCTAGACAAAAAGCCAAATATCTTTGAAAAGAAAACACCTGATTTTTATTCATCAGGTCGGCACTCAGCAAGCCGGCCTGGCAGAAATATGCACTCCGTAGAGTGTGTCTGTCTAGCCCAGTGTTTCTAAGATGTACGTAATTAAAGTTTGGAGAAAGACCTTTCAGCAATTATGGCGGTAATTAGATTTTTTTTTATTGCTTGCCTATAGGCAGAATTGAGGGCAATTAGTAACCATTCATCCATGATGTGCTGAAATGACCAAAAGTTGAATAAAAATTAATCGATATGAATAAGGAACATCTTTTTCTCTGTCCTTATTGTGCAGCTACAGCAATTAGGCCTAAAGCGAATTGTTCACACCTCGCAAATGAAGAACGTGCTATGATTGTTATAAAGCATCATGATTACTTATAACTGCAATTATACAATGCAAAAATAATAACAAACAGTAAGACGCCTGAGGGCGAGTAGCGACCTCGCCCATATATGGGCTTAAATGCGAAAGCAGGTCGCATTTACTATGACATCAGGGATCTTCATCCCTGATGATGTCACCATATACTGTATGGGGGCATTCCCATATACTGTATAGTCAGGCCTGGGTTGACCAAACAACACACTTACGGGAAATGCACGATAGTAAATGCGACCTGAGGACGTAAAAAAAAAGATAATAATAATAATAATAATAGAAAAGGTTATTTCATTATAGGTACAGTATTGAAATTGAAATGCATTATTGTCATGAACTTCATATACTGTAGTTTCACTTGTTCAAATGGCCTGAATTTGGAGAGAATTTGGTTTATTGCATTTCTTTTCTCTAACCAGAACAACGCTAACAGAGCATGTTGTTAAGGTTGCAATGGCTGCCTCATTCACAAGGTGGCCAGACAATTAATAAAATATACATTTCCAGTAATTGCATTTGTCTGACTGAATATGACAATTTACAACCCAATTATAAGCCTGGCCTACATAGGTGAAAGAACATTAATAAGAGATAATGAACAGTGATAACATTACAGTATACATTCATGCCCGTGCTACCACACTGAAGATATGGAGGTTGTCATTCTATAGGATTCTGGGCTTAAAGCAACCTGAGGTAGTTTCTTTTGACGACACTTCTATTGATCCCATCAGCTGTTGCTTTGCATGACATTTCAATCTTTGAGAAGTATGAGCAAGACTTACTACTTACTGTAAGTGAGTGTGTGTCGCTGACCGTAGTTTTCAGGACTGTCTGTAGAGAAGGAAATCCACAGTCTCAGCTGCGGCTTGCATTACGTACAATTGCAAACTTCATATTCATTATAAAGCTTGAATCAAGTGCATTTGCAAACTACATCTCCATATAAAGCTGCTTTAAGTACAATTACAAACTACATGACAGTCAAATATGGGGCCACATGGCTGCTTCATCTTGTTCTCCTCTCTTGGAATGCTTGAACCTTGAACATCTTATTATAAAGCTTGCAATAAGTATACTTTTACAAACAACGTCTTCATATAAAGCTAGCATTGAGTGTAAGGCTGCACAATATATCTTTATCGTATCGTTATTGAGTTATGTGCAATATCAGTATCGCAAGAAGGCAACGGTATCACGATATAGATAGTCAATATATCGATATATTGTCAATATATCGTCCACTTCTAAAACCAGCAACATACCTCTGTTTTAGTGTGTGTGTGTTTGTGTGTGACTTGTTAGTATGCAGTTTTTTTTAATAATTTTTTGTTTTCAACACTTAGAATATAGAATATAACATGTTAACAGTAATATCGTATATCGTAATGATATCGCAATATTTGTCATAAATACTGAAGGTTTGTCCATATCGTGCAGCCCTAATTTAGTGCATTCCCAAATTAAATCTTCATCTAAAGCTTGCAATGAGTACAAACAATATCTACCCCATATTCACTTTGCAGGCCATCTATCTTGAGCATCTTGCACTAAACATCCACAGAAAATATAGCACAAAAATAGGGTTGTGAGATGTCATGCAAAGATCAAACCATCAAATTGACTTTCTCCTCATACATACATTAGGCCTACATACATGTGGCATACATACATTCATACATGTGGTCAGGTTCAATGTTTTGAATTGAATTGACTGTTAAACCCTGTTAAATAATACAAAAACAAAAATAATCACACCCATCATACATCATCATCATACATCATCAATGTCATCCATCATCATACATCACATTACGTGCTCAACCATCAAATTCTCTCAAAAGTCAATCACAATTTGCGTCCTCACTTTTCCGTCTTCAATGTGGGCCCTGGGATTTGGGGGTTTTAGGCATGAAGGGGTTAATATGCATTAATTAATAATGCAATAATCATGAATCAAATACATTGTGCATATCCACATTCATAAACACAGTAGAAAGAACATTTGATGAATTAGTATTTTTGCATTCAATAATATAAAGCTTTATTTTCAGGGATTTGTTTGTGTTTCGGGCATTAAGGGCTCAATAACAAAACATTCTCAAGGGATATCACTGGGCACACTCTTGAATTGTTAAGAGGTGACCCCAAGCTACAAGAATCGTTTCAGAAAAAAACTTTATCTGACAAACCACGTTCACCCCCACGGCTCCCAGACTAACACACACACACAGACACACACACACACACACACACACACACACACACACACACACACACACACACACACACACACACACACACACACACACACACACATGCACGCACGCACATGGTTACAAAATTGCACAATTGCGGGTGGTGTAGAATAGATAATTTAGAAGTAGTTTAGAAATATAAAGTGACTTGTCTTTTAGTTCTTCTGGATCTCTTGTCCACTAGTCCCTCCCTGGCATTTTAGTAGTTTCTATTTGTTGACAAAATTGTCAGTATATTTAGACCTAGCTTGTAGGTCTGCAAAAAAAAAATAATCGTGAAAATGTGGCACAAATCTTTGAATATATATTCTTTCGGAAGACTTTTTATTTATTTCGACGTCAGGCCTAAATGGGTAAGTAGTTTTAGTTTTGGTCAACAAAAACAACACTGCCTCAGGCTCAGGCGAGCATGAAAATTCAAGCACCACTAACAATCACTTTGTCGTCCATGACATGCTCAAAACACAAGCGCCCCTAACAAACGCTTTGTCGTTGATGATGACACGCTCTATATATATATATATATAAATTTATTTATTAATGTACTTCTTTAACCAAATGTACAAGACTACGACTTGAGGAAAAGGACAATATGTGTTTTGTATAATAGAGGTTTTGTTTACATGAACATTAATAATATTAATAATGTATAGGCCTATATTCTGGATACCAGCCAATTTCACAGTTGCGATCTTTGATGCATTAACCTGACTAATACTGTATGCCCCAAAGTAGTGGCATATTGCGAGGATTACCATAGAAGCGTAACTCACACATACTGTATTGCAAAAAACCTAACAGGTAAACAGGATGAGGTGTTTACCGCCCGCAGTATCCAAGCTATCAGAGATCATTGTATATCAGCCTTACGGCATCTTAGGTTTTATAGTGAGTAAAGGATGATAGCCTATTTTAAATGTTACATATACTGTAGATGGAGGCAGTAGGTGCTATGCTATTCTACATATCATAATGTGGAGCATGATGCGATGTTTAAGTATGATACTTACTGATAATATACTGATAATTAATTTTGGATGATCACTGTTCACTCAGTAACTTTAAACATAGATTGAGGGTCAGCCTGATGAATCAAGCCTCTCCACATGCTTCTACTTCTACCATATAATGTAGCCTTCTGCATCCACAAACACACATGTGCAGACACATGTAGGTCTCGTACACACGGGCACACTCACACAGACACACGCACCCACACATTCAACTGCACACAAGGTATTTGTTGTTTGATTATATGTTTATTAACTTACTACTACTACTACTATTACTACTACTACTACTACTACTACTACTATTACTACTACTACTACTATTACTACTACTACTATTACTATTACTACTACTACTACTACTATGTTTTATCATTGGTGCATTGTTGAACAATGGCTGCGGTTACATGAGGGCTTTTTCATTCAGAATGAAAACTTCAGAATGAATTAATTCAGAAGTAATGTTTTTTCCTGTGTGAATGAGTGTTTACATGGACAATACTTTTAAATCCCATTATTTCATTCCACATCAGGTTTGGGGCTGGGAAGGCTTCTGAGTACATTTACTTTAGTACTAAAGTACAATTTTGAGGTATTTCTACTTTACTTTCCAATTGTTTTACTTTTACTACACTACATTTCAGTATAACAAAATAATAATAGAAAAACACTTTTATGCCGTATTACTTTATATTTGATGTATCCTGTAGCCTATGAGAGGTTTCTAATATAATTTCTTAATATAATTAATCGCAAAACAAGAGCATAATATAGCCATACCAATTACATGGAAACAAGCATGCACAGAAAGACCAGAATGAACTTCAATCCGAATGAGTGTTTACATGTGTCCACAATTGTTTCAATAGGATTTAAAAATTGAATAAACCGGTCAGTTACATCAGATCTAAGTTTAAATCAGATTGACCATTTTCATTCCGATTTAAGTTTTTGTAGGTGTTTACATGAGAACTTTTAATATGATTTAACTTTTATTCTGAATGAAAAGGGGATTTAACTGTCCATGTAAACGTAGCCACTGCAGGACTACAACTATTTAAGCATGTTTATTAAGGGACCAAGCCCGAAGGGACTTCTTTATCCCTTATTATATGTCATTTGTCTGTTTTTCTTACTATTACATGTAGCCTATTTAATTTTAATTTTATTGAAACTGTGGAATGTTAGATTGATTGTATTGTGGGTCACCTGTGTGCCTCCTCTGCAGTGCTGGCATGCCTGTCATTTGTTTTTGATTGTCTTGTGAATATATGGGTGTCCATGCAGAAAGAGATTTGAATATGATTGTAAACGTTTTTGTAATTGTGTAGAATTTGAGTTAATTGAGTTGCCAATTACTTGACCATTGTTATGGTCGGTCCCACCTGTTATAAAAGGGAGGTTCCAGGTGATTCTCTTTGTGTGCGTGTTAGAGATGTTACCCATGTTCTGCATGATGAGTATGAACTACTGTTAAATGATGCTTGGACTGATTGATAACGGCTAGGTGTGTGTGTCCCTGACTTGTTATGTATTTCTATTGCACAGTATTGTTGTATGTTTATGGGGCTGTAAGGTACTATGTTTACCCAGGGTAACTGGACTAAGCTCAAGAACTTGTTTACAGCCATGCCCTGCTCATAGAACTTTTCATGGTAGGGGTTCAATGCCTTGTAGCCTACAAGGGCACTTCAGCGGTGGTAATTTTAACGTGCCGGTCCGGGGATACGAACTAGCGACCTTCCGATATCAAGACCGCTCCGCAAACCGTTCGGCCACCGCTGCCGCCCCAGCCAATGTTCCCTCGTGGACAATAAAGTTTTACCTTGACCTAGTCAAGGAGTCACATCATCCTCCCTCTGAGTGCAACTTAAGCTAGACCTCATAAATCACACAGGGCCATAGCATGTCAGTTCAACTAATCTAATATAATACCAGTAAGATGCCTGAGGACGAGAAGCGACCTCGCCCTTTAGGCACATATCTGCCTGGGTGACTGCTGGGCGAGCGCTGGCGCTTTGGAATGGGGGGTCAAATCAACATATCCGCCTGGGTGACAGTAGGGCTGCAACTAACGATTATTTTCATAATCGATTCATCTGCCGATTATTTAAACGATTAATCGGATTATGACACTTCCCTCCTTATTTAGCTATGATTAGGCTGCTATTCAAATAAAAGACAAACTAAATTTAAATTAATTAAAGCAACTCATGGTGTCTTTAGGCTTATTCTGACTGCATACATTTGATTAAAGAATAGCTACACATGTGTCAGTCTAGAAGGAACAGTACTCTTCTGAACTGAAATAGGTCATTTAAAAATAAATATTGTTCTTGTTCTTGATATTACTCCATGTTAAAATGTGACAATACCCCATGTTAAAATGTGACAATACCCCATGTTAAAATGTGACAATACCCCATGTTAAAATGTGACAATACCCCATGTTAAATTGTGACAATACCCCATGTTAAAATGTGGCAATACCCCATGTTAAAATGTGGCAATACCCCATGTTCAAATGTGACAATACCCCATGTTAAAATGTGGCAATACCCCATGTTCAAATGTGACAATACCCCATGTTAAAATGTGGCTACTGGGCGAGCTCTGGCGCTTTGGAATGGGGGGTCAGATCAACATATCCGCCTGGGTGACAGCAGACTACTGGGCGAGTGCTGGCATGGGGGGTCAGATCAACATATGGAATGAAATCTGTACTGGCCATATAGGGAGTGTGTCTTGAGTGTACAGGGTTTGATGAGGTCATCAACATATGGAATGTCAGAACAGGTCAGCTCCATATATGGAGATCTAAGGGTGGCAGCGGGGGCAATGTCTTGAGGGAACAGGGTTTGATGAGGGCCCAGGTAGGGCCGGGCCTTCATTTTCGGGCCTGTTGAGAACTCTGGTTTTCGCCGGCTGCCGGGCGCGGCTGCACTAATAACTTTGGGGCAGAGATGGGGAAGGATCAACATATGGAATATCAGAACAGATCAGCTCCATATATGGAGATATAAGGGTTTGAGGTTTGAGATGTAGAGTTGCTGGCCAATATTGATGACATCAGGGATCTCCATATATGGGCTTAATCTTAAATCTGACATCACGTGATGTTACGAGGCATGACCATATATGGGGCATGACTGACTGACTGAGTGACTGACTGACTGACTGACGGGAAATGCACAATTTCATAGTAACTGCGACCTGCAGTCGCAAACAATGCTGTTGTTCCTTTCATTGGTGGTTGTTGCTCAGGAGATAGAGCTGTTTGGGAACCGGAAGATTGCCGGTTCAAACTGAACCACTAAATGTTCCCGATGAGGGTGTTGCCTTGCATGGTTAATCGCCACCTTCAGTTTGTGAATGGGTGAATCTATGCACATTGTAAAGTGCTTTGGATAAAGGTGTTATAGAAATGCAGACCATTTTATACGCCTCCATGTCACTTTCTCGTCTGTCACGTCTGTGTTGTGTCTGAAATTGTGTCAATTTCACACAGTTGCAGGGGTTGTGTGCAAGGGAGTCGATTTGAAATTGCCACTGCGCGCAATTGATGTCAAGGCAGCTCAGAAATGAGTTTTCTCGGCTGTCTGATTGAAGTGACGCCGAGTCATTGTGACCGGAGGGAGAGAGTGAAACCTGCCAGGGCCCTATTGTGTGATGGAGTTCTCCCAAACCCAGCTGAAAACCAACCTCCCAGTCATGGGGATGGGAGCTAACAAAGCTAACAAAGCAGCTTGACTTCAAGAAGCAGCGCTCTCTGCTCTAAATGTTCAGCATAGCCAGCTAGTTGTCAGCACAAAACCTGCCCATACAGTATGTCAGCATTTAGGCAGCTCAGCTCCTCTGTATATTGCCGATTGAAGGGGGCATGTCGGGTCAGGCATCTGTCGGCTCTAAGTCAGGACTTTTAATGGAGAAGTGGAGATTGACAATTAGCATGCTCTCTCTTTTCCACTGTCCGCGGGGAGTGAGAGAGGATCCCGGGCACACCTGTCAATATTTAGCCTACTACTTTAACCAAATGCAGTATTCATCGCCATCTGGCAGCGTGCACAGGGGCTGAATAATTAATTGCCCGTCTAATGCTTGCTTTCTGAAGGGCCTAATCAATTAATCAGTACCTCACAATCTGGAGGCACCGATATGATGTGATAAGATAAGAGATAAGATAAGAGAAGATCAAACTTAATTGATTCTGGAGGAAAATTCAGGTGTCATAGCAACAACAATACTAAGAATGAAACACAGGAGAGAAACAGGCACTAGTAGATATGATGGTTAAGAGTCAGTAATCACATCAAAGATAAATAGGAATAATTAAGTACAAAATAAAATAAAATACTGCTGTCCCCAGATATCTGCAGGAGTGAACATATGGTTTAAATCTGTCGATTGGCATGGCCCTGGAGTCTTAGTGATTTAATCACTTAATATGCAGGTAGAACTGTTAACAAATACTTGCCATGTAAATAATTCATCAGAGATGTATTTATCTGAGGATTCGGACATCTGCGACTTAATGTTAATTTACTTGAGTATTTTATTTGTATTTTATATGTTTGGATAACTTTCAGTCCACTACATTTCAAAGACAAATATTGTAGTTTTTGACTCCACTACATTCCTAGTAAGGTACAGTAAAATTATGAATTAACCACTTAAGTCATTTTTAAAATAGTGAAAATAGTGGACTAGTATTAGTCTACTTTTTTTTTAAGATTCGTTTTTGGCCTTTATTGATAGCTATTAGTGAAGACAGACAGGAAAGTGGGAGGGAGAGAAGGCGAGAGACATGCACCAAAGGTCTTCATGAACAGGACTCGAACACGCGACCTACAGTATATGTTGCATGTGCCTGGACCACTTGGCCAGCGGGCACCCGTTCCTTTTGAATACTTATACTCTTAACCAAAGTGTACATTTGACTGAGCAAAGTTTACTTCTCGTTCAAGTAGGTTGAGTATTTTGTCCACTGTCTCTGAGTGTTTGATTGGATGTGTTAGTTTTAAAAGACATCTGAGAAAACCAGCTGGGAACTCATTTTGTGGTGAGCTTGTCAGCTCATCTCTTCACCAGGAGGAGGAATGCATCCATCATGTTTATTAATATTTCTGCTTGTTTCATGCTCTCTATTATACATAAAGATAAACTATTACTCTGTAGTCTTTATTCTTCTATTTGATTAATTCTATTCTGGTTATTTACGTTTCATAAATAAAGTACAGACTTAATGTGTGGATGTAAATGTGATTCCCTTTTGAGTTTGCTCAAATGCTCTATATACCCAGACTATGGTGTTTTAATAATTCTATGCTTTAATTATCCCCACTAGATCAGTCTGTCTGCATCACACAATTCACACTCTGCCTTCTGTGATGTCATGTGGGTCAACCAATAGGAAGACAGAGGGAGGGGGGTTACACATCTCATCCGCACAATGCCAGAATGCAATTGGCGAGCTTCTTGAGCCCACATTTTTTCTTCAGGAACAATATGTTCTAGTTTCCCATTGTTATTCTAGCAATCATTAGATTGGATGGCAGAGGTGTCAAAAAGCAGTCCTTGAAAGCACAAATAACTTCGGTTTAGATTGAATTCCCTGGACTGTGCTTTCTTTTGTTTCCATGCACACACTCCCCTGAGTATTGATCATGGATCTGAAGTTACGTGATTGATCTGAATCCATTCCATTGTGCAGAATGTTGCACTGGACACTTCATCGGACAGGAGAATGGACCACAGACCATGCTGCTGTTACAGTGGAGCACAAGGTGTACTGGTCTGGTCTTTAATTTACACCAGAGGAACTCCACCACCTGTTTCAAGACTGTTTCATTCTGCCACAATCATTGGGACAAAGATGTTTGTATTTGGAGGCTGGGCCCACTGGTGGAATCTGTACAACAATAATATCAAAGTGTTTGACACAGAGACCAACTTCTAGCTGAGCACAACTTCTGCACAGCTCCTTCCATGAAGACGCTGGAATCATTTTACCTTTACCTACAATGGAGAGCTGTACATATTTGGAGGTTGCAAGTAGTAACCAGACTTTCAATGATCTGTGGAAATTCAGTCCAGAGAATTCTCCTGGAAGAATGTTTCAGCCCAAGGGGAAGGACGGTGTTCAATGTATACGTAGTAGGCCTACTGTATGTGCTGTTGCATGGTGCAAGATCGTAAATGGTAAATGGTGCATTTATATGGCGCCTTTATCCAAGGCGCTTTACATAGATTGTGCATTACATTCACCCATTCATACACTGATTGCGGCGGAAGCCATGCAAGGTACCAACCAGCACATCAGGAGCAATTGGGGGTTCAGTGTCTTACCCAAGGACACTTCAACATGTAGACAGGAGGAGCCGGGATTCGAACCGCCGACCCATGGATCATTGGACGACCTGCTCTACCTCTTGAGCCACAGTCTCATCCTCTTTGGAATAGTATAACATATCCAATGACCTGTTGTACATCTTAGACTTAAGTCCTAGTCTGAAGACATTACGTATGCTAGCAGTACGATCTGGAGCAGTCTGGACTCCGACACACTCCCACAAAAACATTTTCACTACTATTTTTGGGTCTCGAGCTAAAACGTTTGGCAACACCCGCTCTATACTATTCCACTATAGCTTCTTCAAGGAAGTGCCTTCTTAATTTAAAAGTGTCAATCTCCACACCATGAAAATCAGAAATCCTGTCAACCGATCAACTGTCCAAGCCTGCAGTGCGTTCTTGCACGCTAATGAAGGATGAACACAGCTGTTGACACCTGTTATTGCAATTGTTACCCATTGTTTGTTGGCGTTAATCAGTGCTTGTACTGCCTTGTGACGCGACACAAGGACACACGTGTCATTTGTCACGTATTGTACGTGGCAGGGACGGTATACTCAAGGATATTGGATGGTGTGTGTGTGTGCGTGTGTGTGTGTGTGTGTGTGTGTGTTATTATTGTAGATTGGTCGAACTCATAGCATGAGATCAAAGAGAGAGAGAGAGAGAGCTCCGTCCACCTATTAACGCCTTGTTTTAAGTACCGTAATGCCACTTGTATGCAAATGACAAATCTGTATGATAAAATAACTACATTAATCAATGAATCAATATTAAAATCTAAAACAATGAATAGATCAAATGCTCTCCCCCCGCCAGAGCTTGTGAGGGCCAAAAGTATTGTAGAATTTGTGCAGTACTACTAAACCGATATCGGTTTGATACCAATATTGGACTTTGAAGGCAGATACCGATATGATGACCGATGCATCCCTAAGAAGTACACACATTGTGTCGTGACTCGTGAGGACCAATTTTCTACCTAACAAGAGAAACGGCTGGTTAAAATGTTTTTATTGTCAGGTTTATAATTAGGTTTGGTTGCCGGCTCCGGCACACCTGTCCTTGTAGGAGTGCACAACTTGCACAAGGCACAAAGGTTTATAATTAGGAAAAGATTCAGATTTGGTTTAGTATTAAGACATGTGGTTAGGTTAAGGATTTGGGGTTAGAGTTACTGTATGCCTGATTTATACGTAGTTACACTCCAGTGTAATGAACCTAGCCTGGAAACCAGACATATCTGCCACAGAAAAAGAAAAATCCCTGGGAATATCTACGCAGTGATATTAGCCTGGCCATGTCATTTTTTGTGACACATATTGTACTACGTGACTGCAAGCATTCCAGACTTGGTTATAGTAATACTATGACAAACCTCTGTGTGTATGGGGAAGGGGGGGGGGGTTGTTTTGACAATGGAGGTCCACTTTGTGTCTGTATCTCTGTCACTCATTGCCAATTCAGCACACATAATGCACAAGCGCATGCTGCCAATGATGTAAACCTGGAGGAGGGGAGGTGTAAAATGATGTTTGACAGGCACTCTTCACCAGAGGCGCTCTTCAATTCTGATGTCACGACCTCCAGAACATTGTATGCGATGGAGGTCTAGCTATTTCACCAGCTGACTCCCCATTGCATTTTGCTACCACAGTCTAGCATGCGTTGCCCAGCGAACAACCTGTGGATTAGTGTCCTTAGTGTTTATGTTTGTCTGTTTTGGGTGTGCATGTTTGATTCGTGTCTATGTCCATATCGTACTGTGTGTGTGTGTGTGTGTGTGTGTGTGTGTGTGTGTGTGTGTGTGTAGATTGCCTGCGTGTGTAGATTGCCCATGCATATAACTCTCCATTGGCAGTATGATCACGTGTCAAAATCCCCATGTGTGACTGCATAATCACCTGAGCAAATCTCTGTCCCATTCAGCCTGATTCATCAGAATGTATATCATTTTAACCTGTTGTTCCTTTTGTCTGCATATGATGGCTTTTTGCCCGGTCCAGGTATACACTAGGTATATGTAGTGCAAGGGTTTCCAAACGTTTCAGGCAGTGACCCCCCAAAATAATAATTTGAACTGGGGAGTTCCCCACCCTGACAAGCACGAATTGTAGGTATTAGGCTTAGTTTGACTGGGTTCTCTTTTTTGAGTGGTGCAACCACTCCTACAACCAGCAATGTCCGTGTACACCATGTACCCATGTGGTCATGTATGTATGTACCCATGTGGTCATGAGCACCAGTATATGACTATAGGGTACCAGTAGGGGGCGCCAGAAACAGAGAGCGATAGTGCTGCAATGTTGCCTGCTAATGAGAGGGAGGGAGGGAGAGAGAGAGAGAGAGAGAGAGGGGGGGGGGGGGGGGATGTGGGGGTGTGATGGCATTGTGAGACAATTTGGCCAATTTGTTATTAAAAAGGGCTTAAAAGTAACTTTAGAAATGTAACTTGTAACTGTATACAATACTGTATGTTGGTTCGTTTACTGTTGAGTGAGAAAACAATGACGCTGCATCAGCTAATCATCTGGGGACCGCCCAGAATAATATGGAGACTCTTCTGGGGATCCCGACCCCCAGTTTGGGAACCACTGCTGTGCTGTGCCAGTGCTGAAGACGAGACGACACACGTCAGCTGTGGAAGAATGAGCTGATAACCTTGAGCTTCTGTGAATCATGAGTGGCTTTATCAACAAAAGTGTATGTATACAGGCAGACTCTCTCTCTCAGACGCCATAATCTCACATTGACGCAGGTTTATTCACATGCATTCAGACAGAACCTCCTGTTCAGGTGTGTGTCCTCTGCCACGCATGCATACACACACACACACACACACACACACACACACGCACGCACGCACCACGCACGCGCGCTCTTGCAACAGTGTCTTTCACATACAGCACACACATGCTCGACGTGCACACTTTTATATGCAATTCCTTTGCCAGAATAGTGTTCAACATATGGGGGGGTGAGGGAGGGGGGTGGATACGGCGGTCCTCCTACATCTCTGGGCCCGCCCTTTACTGGACCCCGGCCTGTCCTGATTGATCACCTCAGGACCAGGATGGATGGCGTCCCTCGTCCCACACACCCTCCACGCCATCTCTAGTCTCCGTGACAATAATTTGTCATGCTTTCCAGGCCATTTGTTACTGTGCGTATAGATAGGTTGCGGCGCACTTTGCATATATTCACGCGTGTCTGCACATTATGCCCACACACAGGTGCGTCAGTGACCTCAGCATGCATGTGTGGCAGCTCCAGTTAGGGTTCCGCCCCCTACATGCACCTGGGGAGGTGCTCATCTGTCCCGCAGCGATTTGTCTCGTCTGATACCGTCCTCCATCTTCTCTGTCCCGTTGTATTGCAAACCTTTTTGTCTTTTTGTTGAGGTTGAGGTTGGCCTGCACATGTTGTCTCTCATTCAACCGAATTTTTTTAGGTTCAGTGTTTTACTTTAATTATTTATTTATGCTTTATTTCAGTTAACAGAGATAGAGGAACAGTGGTAGAGTGCCCTGGGGTCAGCTGCGATATGGAAAATAGCCTTATTTGTATGGTACATACGCTCTTAGTCAGTGAACCACCATCCACCGAGTTTTTTTTGGAACAGTGGAAATTGATGCGTGATGGAAATAAATAAAAAACAGGTAATAATATTATTCATTTTCCTCTGCAAATACAGTACAGCCTTTAATATTGACCGAAAACTAAATAAAAGCATTGATGATGTTTTATTGACAGCTCAGTAAATGTATTTTTCTCAAGCATACAGTACTGTAGTACTACAGGGCATAAAGTATGAGAATGCAAAAAATAAAATAAAGCGAAGAAGCAATAAAAGTGAAGTTGTACCTGAACTACATCAAAGCCAATTCGCCTCTTGTTTTCAGAGCCATCCCGCTGCTGAGTTGAGGCCAACAACTCTTCTCAAGGTAAGTCTAGGTTGGCGGAGAGGTGGGGAGTGCCGAGGGCCCGAATGGGAACAGACCTGCCCATCAATCAAATATAACCTTCTGCTCTGACTGTTCTGTGCCCCTCACCCGTTGCTTTGAACCAGGGGACCTCCATCATCACACCAAGCTGAGCAAACACACATGTTTATCCCTGCAGCAGCTACGCACGCACGCACACACACACACACACACACACACACACACACTGACCCCTTTTCCACCGGTTCAGTTCTTAGTTCTTCTTAGTCCATGGACGGTTTATAGTTTATAGGTTTATAGGATCAATATAATATAAATTTATGATAACCCTTCCACAGTAGTAGCTTTTTTCTTTCATATTTTCCTATATCTCGTACGGAGAAGATAATATCTTGTACGTACAAGATACTTATTATCTTGTACGTACAAGATATTATCTTGTACGTACAAGATAAAATATATTTTGAATGCATGGCCATTCAGGGCCTCAAAGAACTGAACCGGTTCCCATTGGGAACCAACCGGTGGGAAAGGGGCCACTGAGGAAACTAAATAGAGAAGCAAGAATGCAGTAAATAAAGTTGAACAGATCTGTATGTGTCAAACAAAACTCCTTGGGGAAAGACGTATATAGCCCAAGATCCTCCTCCCCATCAGCCTTGAGGATAAACATGTGTAATGCATGGTGGATTGCATTTCCTGAGCCGTTTTCATCCACCATGGGTTTATTGCTAAGAATGCCCGGGATGTGTTGTATTTCTTTTTTATTCTTTTTTTTATAGGACGGCATCCTTATCTGTTGGAGCTCATGGACAGCCTTTGAGCCAGTACCCTGGTGGCTATACAATGATGCTCTGTCCATGGTGCTCTGCCCGGTTCATGGACAAGTGACTCTTTGCTCACGCTCGTGACTCTGGCACCTATTGCTCGGTGGGACTACATACTGGCAGATGTATTCCTATTGTAGCCTATTTTTATTGTTGATTTAATGTCCATATTCATGACATTACTGTATATATTGTAGCCTAGGCCTGTATCATATTTATACGCATGTCATATCTTCCACTAGGCCGTGTACTGTAATAGAATTTGACCAGGTATAGATTGCATATTTCTCATCCACTGTGGATTGACTGTTCATTTCTACCCACACTACCAAAGGTAGATTGTCTGCTCTACTGTGTGTACTCTTGCACTATAGATGTATACATCTTAATATACTGTTAATATACCATTACTGCACGTATCTACACTTGTTAATAGCTATTTCACTCCCAGGCAGTCCAAGTGCAGATGGGCCAAGCAAGATTTATATACAGTAGTGTAGTATACCTCTAAATACATCTCGTTTGAGATGTATTTCTGGTACACCATTTTATCCCTGTATTGTACTAGTCCTAACTCCTACTAATAGATATCTCTTTTTCTGTATCTTTCCTGTGTTTCTCTTTTTTCTGTCTTTACTGCGGTACAACTGAAATTCCCCCATGGGATCAATATAGGCCTATAATTATTATCTAGCCATCTAGATCCTACAGTCTACATCCCCTATAGGCCCCCAGGGGTGCCTGTGAAATACAAACAAGTCGTGTTCATCCAACACTTTTCCTGGCTCCATTTTATGGTTTATGTCGGTCAGCTAGCAACACCGCTCCCATCCACTTTGGCTGTAGCAGCTCGCCTCCGGGCTGCGTCTCTCTGCCACTTATTGGAATCAGCAGCACTACCCTGCTATAGATTGTCAGAGTGGCGTGGTAGATTGCTCTGAGTGTTTCTGCCATCTATTTCACTCCTCATCGCCCCCTGAGCAGACAGAGGGAAGAGTGTGTCTTTCTGCTCCTATTTTATTAAAGCAAACAGAAACGGTGTGTTCTAAAGCCATTCTGCCTTTCTCTCTACCAGAAGGGTGCAAATCACTGGCAGTTGGCATTAATCAGTGGCCTGAGAGGTTAGCGGAGCATACCTGGCCCCCACGTACCTTTCCAGGGAGTCCTTGGAAAGCTAGGCTATGGCAATCAATCACAGACAGACAATAAGCCACTCTTGGTTGTTTTCTGAAAAAAGGCAAAGGGAGCCTGGGAGCTCTGCTGTTGTTTTTTTAATGTACACACATTAAAAATTAGGTATGCGGTCTAGCTTAAACTTGGACTCAGGGGGGTGGACGCCTCTGCCTTGCATAGTCCCCAGTGAATAGGCAGTTGGCCCTTCACTGGTAACCCTATTTTGGACTCATTTTAAATATATGAAGGTATTGCGGGCAGGGATTTTTTACCAAAAAGCCCCCCCCCCCTTTTAAAATACACACACACATACATACCTACATACATACATTTCAGACGTTTTAGCAGTTTTTAAGGACCCACTTTTAGGCCAGTGCACCAGAGCAAATTCTTGCCTTTTTTTAAACCCTACCCATTCTAACCAAATACATACATACATACATACATACATGGTGACAGCTGCACCTATTACTTGTGTGTATGCGTGCTGCACACTGCCAGAGAGAGATATACACTCCAATTGCAACACCTCCGAATCTAAAAACACATTATTAACACATTAACTAATTTGACAATGAAATGACAATGAGTAAATTGCAAGAGCATGTAAGAAAAACAAAACAAAACAACCTGTAGGCCTACTAATTCACCCCATGATTCATCCGGGGTATTACATTTACGAAGAGCACACATTACCGCCGGTGCAGTTTGCAACCACCGCTGAACACTGACAACACTTCACCACCGTGTGAGACATGATTATCGTAGTTCTCTTGCTCTGGTATTCATTCATTCATATGGCTTTTGTATTGTGTGAAACATATCCTCCTAGAGAGAGAGGGACCAGCTAGGGAAAGGGGTGGTGTCAACTGCTCTGCTAGATAGTCTGGCTTTGCTCTGCTCCCTTCCCGGTTGTCCAGCAAAATGAAAATCAGGAAAGACGAGCACTGATTGCAATGCTCAAATGCTTGACATTGCACTTCACTAGTAATAAATGGGCACTGTCACCGTGAAATGGCCTGATAACTTCTGCCAGCATTCAATGAGTCATTAATTAAATTTGCATAATATTCCAGACATCGGTGAAAGCGCTGTTGCTCTAAAAATGTTGCGTTTTATATTCCAGTCAGATTCAGTTTATTTTTCCTCCCTCCCTCCCTCCTCTGAGCAGGATTTTTTTTTAAATTCTAATCCTATATCTGGTGGATCGCCAGCATCAGTGTTCTTATCACATTGCACAGCGCTGAAGGACAGGACCCCAGTGTGGCAAAGGACGACATGGCCACACTGTGTGTGTGTGTGTGTGTGTGTGTGTGTGTGTGTGTGTGTGTGTGTGTGTGTGTGTGTGTGTGTGTGTGTGTGTGTGTGTGCGTGTGCGTGGGTCTGCTACTCTGTTTCTGACAGCGTGTTTTGGGAAAGCAAGGCTGTTCCTCTGTTTTTGTGTACTAGTCCTTACCCGTTCTGAAAATATGAACAGCAAATGATGTTCGCCAGATGCATAGACTGTAAAAAATATGGACAAAGCGTTCCCCGGGTCTAACATGAACGTAAAATGAAGCCTGTAATAATATACTAATTCCTGATGTAAGTCGCCATCTTTCTAGATCCGTTTGGTACCAGCTGGCCATTGGCTGGCTCCGTTTTGGACCAGCTGGTCATTGGCTGCCCAGACAACAAGGCGGGACTTCCCCCCTTCTTCTCCGTTGGTTTTTATTTTGACTCGAGTGGGAGGAGAAGACTCTTGAGTGGGAGGGGAATCCCGATCATAGACTGTAACGGTAGCCACGCCCCTCAGAACATACGCGACTTTATGGTAATTTTTTTAATTAATGGGACCATAATTTTCCAAAAATAATATTATGACATTAGAAATGAGACTTTAAACTAGTGACTGGAAGAAGAAAGTATTCATGACCATGTTTATTAAGGTAATACAGTCTAGGTGAAGTTGGGCCAAAATACATGGGCCTCTATGGAGCTATGGGGCTTTTTGGGTCCAGTCCAGCGCCACAACAGGCCATTATATGAACTACCGATTTCAAATGAGGCTTCACGAAATATCTGGCTGACTGCCCCCCTGGCCAGATGGGGCAGTTGAGAGTACTCTCTACTGCCCCATCTGGTGGAGTCAGGTTAATATAAGGAAGTGTAGGCTACAGACAGACAGAAGGACAGACAGAATGACTCACTCATTTATAGATAGATACTTGAGATAGTACCTTTTTTATTTATTGAATTACATCTTATCATTCTTGGGTCGCACTGGCAAAAGGTATTGATTACTCTGCAGCCACAAAACAGACATTTTTTAATTATTAAATGTCCTTGCATTTCTTTTGCCATCTTTTTCTTGGATCAATTGTCAGGGCGCTTGTAGCTCAGACGAAATTGAACAACAGCATTTCTGCAGGTCATTATGATCTTTTGTGGTGCCGTGTTGTACACTGTCCACCCTGATACGCTTGAAAATGACTATCGATTCTTGTTAGGTCGTGTCCTCCGGAGATAGGGTCATGTTATTTCTCCCTTCACCACCAATGTCTTCAGTCGAGGGGATTTGTTCGGTGAAGAATGGCTGCAAAAACTAAACAATAATACACTCATTTCCCAACGGAAGCCTGGAAGGTGAACACGGCCACAGAATAAACCTGGACTGCTGTCTCTTATCACAGCATGCTGTCACACTTTTAAAGGCATCACAACGCAACTGCCACTGTGACTGACAGGTCAAGCTTTCCATCTCCAGCAGTATAGCAGGAGAGAAGAAATCTCCCTGCTCGGGGGCTGTGGAATAGATATTGGCAATGAGGCTCTATAGCTTCTGTGGCGGTGATGTGCCAGACGTATATCTCCCTCGTTCATGGGCAATGCTTGTGCAGGAAATGGAGAATGTGGTGCTCTGCTGCTCCAAGTCATTAATCACCATGGTGATCCCCCTTCTCTCGCCTACTGTTTCCTCTGTTCTCTTATACCTCCACTGCATTCTCCCCCTGTCAGTGCATGATGCCAGGGATCTAATGCAGACATACCTCGTCTTATTCAAATGCACTCTGTGCCTCGTGAACGATGGAACGCAATATGTTGCTCGAGTTCCAAGTGGTAGTGGTGGATCGACACCGCCGGCGCGGGGGAAGAGAATGAGGAAGGCGGCGAGGGAGAGAGCGTCTCCAGCTGTGATCCTCCATCCACGAGCACAGCGCCAAGGCCTGATGGGAGCCAGCACTGCTGCTGCTGGTGCTTCTGTGGTGGCAGTGGTCTCAGATGGGCCATGCTTAATGCATTCGTTTGAAGGCCAAGTGTATAGAGCACACACAGGGGGCAGAGGAGCACAAATTAGCTCACCACAGTGGCGCCGCCGAAGCAAGTTAACAGAACAAGCGAGAGCCAGAGAAGAATCAAAAACACAACATTGCATTCATACAAAAATAGCTCTTTCCTGTCACATCCTCCTTATTTCACAGCTCCTTCCCTTAGCAGCTGCTTTGACGGGTGATTTTGTCTCCCTATTAGCAGCCACAAATCCCTGGATGCTTCCCATTTCTATTCCGTGGGAGACTATAAAAAATTTGCCGAATCCATCTAAAAGATTAGCGTAGGAGCGGAAATAAAAAGAGAAGACAAAAGTCTCAGCTTTACCCGAGAGGGGATCAACTTATACTTTATTTAGACCTTTCTTTGCCTTTTAAGTTCTTTCTTTTTTGTCCATTATTTTTCTTCATGTGTCAATGCTTTGTCAACATTAACCATGGCTTTTGCTTGCCTCTTTATTGTTGAAGGAACCCTGTATAAATGATGTAGTCTTCCAAGCTGGCAGGGGCCTTTCAATCATGCATGAGAAGAGGATAAGTGAGGGAAGCTCTGCCGCCACTTTCCTTTCCTCCTCTGGTTTCTCTTTCATCTGGGGGGAGGCTGATGATGAGAGAGATTCTGTATCACACCCCTTGCTTTATATCAAGTTATCAAGAGTTATCAAGAGGGGGAAAAAGAAACGCACCAATGTTTTGAACACTAGTCTCTGCCAAGTGCAGCAGATATATTTAAAGTCTCTCTGATATATCAGCCAGAATGTTGTCATGAGGAATGACTTCCATCTGTCAATCACTGATTCATAGGCTAAGTCTGTCTTAGCCACATCTCCGTAAAAGGTTCATTGCATGTTTCATTGTGCGTTTTTGCGAAAGGAAAAATCAACATTTATCGTTGGCAACATGTATGTACTGTACTGCAGCATGCCTGCATATAGTTGAATTCAAAATGAAAATCACTGTGACAAAAAGCAACTGGTAGCTTTATGTTCCTGTAAATTGGCGAGCACTGTGGGTTTACATTGCAACTGTATCCACTCATTCTGGTTAAATCAAATTTGAATAGATGTAGCCTAATGTTGGGAACAAAAAGGCACAGGCATTTACGTAACACATTTCAAAAGGCAAATGACAATTGCTTAGTTTACATTTGTGTAATATATGGTGTAGACTGTAGAGAATCAAGGGTTATTGACAATGGTTCCTTGAACTGTTTTTATAGGGGAGTATACAATTGTAACATTCAACAGAGTGATAATGTAAATGTGTTATGTTATAAATAATTGAGACTGAATATTTAATGTAAATGTCACTTTCCTTTTATCAAAAGATTTTTATCAACCCATGACCAACAAATTGATATGGCACTAAATCCATACAGTTTTCTTAGTGAGAACAATGTACACTTCTAACTACACAGCAGCTTCCATTTGACTAACTTTTCCGGACGGCAGATGACTGTGTGGAAGTGTTAAGTTCATTGTCAGTGTTAACATCCTGGTATTTCCCAATGCAAAGTTTTCTGTTTATTGAAGTGGTGTCAATCGTGGGTGTGGTCACCTCACCTCATCAGTGCTGGCAGTAGAGGAGAAGTATTGTAGAGGAGGGGTGGGCTGTCTGTCTCTGTATTTAAGAGCAATAGTTTAACACTTAGACTGCTAAACAAAAAACGGGACCGTACCTATGTTCCCTCAGCTCTATGTTCCCTCAGCCTACGACAACCTACCTCCTCCCTCACCCTAACCCTAACCTCCCCCGGGGCAGACACCTAAACCTAACCGCAACCCTCTCCCGACCCGCAGCGCACCCCCGGGGCAGACACCTAAACCTAACCGCAACCCTCTCCCGACCCGCAGCGCACCTCGGGGCTGAGGGAACATAGGGCTGAGGGAACATAGGTATGACCCCCAAAAAAACAACTCTCCCCGTGACTGTCTGTAGGGGACCAGTGGAAAGTCGTATTCCTATGCGATGATGCGGGAGACTCTTTGGCAGAGCCTGGGAGTCGACGGTCGCTGAGGAGGCGCTTGTGTTACAGGTTAGGGTTAAGGTTAGGTTTAGGCATTTTTTTTGTGAGGTTATATAACCCCGCCCTACTAGTAGTAGCTGGCGCTGTAAAACAAGCGTCCCATCAGTGCCCATCGAAACCCAGGCTCTGCAAAAAAGATACTTAATTACGCAGTCAAATTAACTGTAGTATCGAAGCAGTAAATTAAATTCACAAACAATAGGCCACCACAAAATTCTAAACACGTGCAAGTTGTGCATTATTGTTGCTTACCTTGCTACCTTGCTGATTGGTTTGAGAGTGTAAATACAGTAGCATCTCCTCATGCAGATTAATTTAATCACCAGTACATTGGATTCTGATCTGGCTCAAACTACAACACAAATTCACAATTTTTTAAGAGCATCAAAGTAAACTTCACACCAAAGCTGTCTAAGACGGCTTCTCAGACACTCATTAAGAATGTGACGTCGGGCCAAGTACATTTTTTGTCCAACAACAGATGACTTGTTTTTCACATGCTGAAGGCTGACCTTCTAAACTATAGATTCACGGTTTTGACAGTTCTTTTGTGTTTGGGTTTTTGATGCCTCTACGTGTGTTGTGTAGCTAATATTTGTACTTAATTAATGTCTCGATCCTTGCTGCCGAATGCCTTTACTCTTGAAATAAAACACCTGGCACGGCAGAGCAAAAGGCTCTTTGTACTTAGTTAGCGCCATCAGTTGCAAAAGCTTTGGTTGTTGACAGAACATCACAGATTGGCTATGTGGGCGGCAGGAGACGCACCAGGGCCAGTGTTAGGATTCTTGGAAGGTACACAGTTGTGGGTACACTGCTGCAGTCACATTATGCTGTGGACACGAAGGGAAAAAATGACAACATCAGCAGAGAAATATCGCATGCCACGGAACATGCTGTACAAAAGCCCGGAACACTGATGGCATCAGTTCCCAAAGGACTGATACAGCCGAGAGAACGAAAAAGGCAGAACTCCCTTCCTCTGTCCAGGGAATCATTCCGAGCAGCACAGTAATAAACACACAGGGAGATAACGCAGGTCAAGTAGGATTCTATCTGCACTGCTACAAAATGATCCCAACTCTCCACGGAGATGCTTAAGTGTCTTAGACTAATTATTGGCGTAAGCATGTGCGGGTTTCTCTACCCATCATAATTAGAGCTTTACTCTACTGTGTGTGCCTTAGAGATGGCAAAGCTGCAAATTAGTTTCTACACCTGCAGTCCTGCATTGTTTTATTTAGTAAGTCATTAGCCTATACACTACTATTCCTGAATATTCAAGGTCTGTTCCCTGTTAAATATCCTTGTCAAAGTTCTTCCCTGAGAGACATCCAAGGAAATCGTGAATTATGCATTTTATAGGAATAATTGTGTTTCACACACAGGGAAAGTAACACATTATTGTTGCATTAATTAAGATTATCCAAGCAGGTGTGTGTGTGTGTGTGTGTGTGTGTGTGTGTGTGTGTGTGTGTGTGCGTGTGTGTGTGTGTGTGTGCCAGTGCCAGTGCCAAACAACTTGCCAAATACTGCTCTGTTTCGGCTGTTATAGGTGTGGAGAAGAAGGTTCCATGTGTATCCTTGGTGCCCATGAACTGTCAACCATGTTATATTTGTTTCCCTGTAGAATTAATTGTAATTTGTGGATTGTGTGTGCGTGTGCGTGTGCATGTGCGCACGTACGCATCTGGCCTGAGGAACTTTGCTGCATTTAATCTCCCCTCTCTCTCCCACACATTACCTGCCCTGTCTCTCACTGTATCTGTCTGGAAAAGCAGAAAATGTCAAAAATACATCCTATTATTGTGGAGTGGTGCTAACCACTCCTATTCCTTGGGCCAAGTCCCCAGATATGACATATTGGTACCACCACCTTGTGATTTTTTTATTCCTACTGTATACTGTACATCCCTAGATTAGGTTTTGAATTTTGATATGATAGTAGTATCCTGACACATAGGGGTAAGTAGCAGAATAGAACATTATGGTGAATATCACTGCCTCACTTGTATATTGTAAATTAAGTAATGCAGATGTTTAACAATAATTGAACTCTTGGTCCATTTGGTTTCACTCAAGAGTTAAAGATCAAATAAGGGTCAATTTGGTCAACTCTGTGTCATTTACCTGAGGACCACCTGGAACCCCATCAAGGACCACTGTGGTCTCCGGAACCACTGGTTGAAAACCACTGCTTTATAGCATATAGATTATAGAACATCACACACAGAAATAACATCCTGCAGTATAAAATACACAGTCACAAGATCCATTACAGTATTCTGCCCTGTACACACTCACAGGCAAATATCAGAAATATGTAAGAAACTGTGTACAAACAGTGACCACTAGACTGCACCATGCATAACAAAATGCACAGTCACATTAATCAGTAATCGTGTTCATACAACTCGTCAGAGTCTTCTTTGTCTTCTTGTCCATGCACTCCAGTGACAAGGAGATCAACCAGTGAGGTTGGTACGACTGGACCACAGGACCACACTAGATTCAAATCCCCTTTGGTTTTCAACAATCTCTGCCCTTCATCACAGGGGTTTGGTTTTTCCACAATAGCCTCATCAGCTCCCTATTATAAGACAACACGGTGGTTCTCTTCAGAGCAGGGTAGCATGTAGATTAATGTAGATTAGATTAGATTCAATTTATTGTCACTGCACATAGTATACAAATACTTTGACAATGAAATGAAGAGTGGCGTCTATAGCAAGTGTGAGAGCGCAATAAGGAAATGCAGTAAATGAGAGAATAAATGCAGAAAATGTACAGTATGTACAGTAATGTATACAGAATAATAAATAGATAAATAGAATAAATGTAGAGGGTCAACTTCCGATTTAGAAGTGAGTTTGTCATCTTCCCCCACCACTCTTCCACTGAAGACAATTTAAATAGCTCTATATTCTAAGTCTGGCCAAGCCATGTGACCCATATGGCAGGAGCCTATATCTCCTGTTGCTGTAGTGTGAGGCAGCTTGATGTACCAGTACACTCCCTGGACATGACTAGTATGTCACAGGGACCCTAATCGAACCCTTTGGAGATCGAACCCCCGACCTTCCAGTCTCAGGACAGACACCAACTACAAGGCCACTGAGCTGTTGAGGATATTCAGGGCCCCTTACGGGTGTGCAATTCTGAGAGTGTACAAAATGGAACCATGGTTCCTTGAAATTAAAACATTTTAGAACCACTGTGTTACACTATATGGAACAGATCCTTAATTAGTATAGTTGGAGCAATTCATCTGTCTATGGCGGCGGTGGCTCAGGGATAGAGTGGCCAGATGGCCGGAATGGGAACCACAAGGTTGCCAGTTCAAACCCGGGCATCAACCTGCACATTTATATAGCCTGCATTGATTGTGCATTACATTCACCCATTCACACACACATTCATACACCGATGGCGGCGGAAACCATGCAAGGCACCAACCAGCACATCAGGAGCAATTATAGGGGTTCAGTGTCTTGCTCAAGGACACTTCGACACTAACTCTGGGGGAGCCCGGGTTCGAACTGGCAAAAACTGAAAACTTTCATATGATAACAGCCAAAACTTAATATATGTAAAATACTGTATGTCACGGGCCAGGCCAGCCCGTGCCCTATTGACACAATGGTCGAAAGAGTTTAAAATGTTTATTTGTATTTATTGATACTGAAGTTGCATTGGTTTCTGTATGTTTGTCACCTGCCTCTCCTCTGCAGTGCTGGCACTCCTCTCTAGATTGGAGGGTGCCAAGTACTGTAGAGGAGGGGGGTGACTGTTCCTGTGTGTATTCTGTTTGGTTTTTATGTTAGGCCCTGTGAATGAATTGGGCCTTTGAAATATGTTTGAGTGTATATTCCTCTGAAGTATAGTAGTGTGGAAGATTACTCGTAGGCCTTAGTTGGCCGTGTAGTTGAGTCAATTGATTGCCACTTGCTGATTAGGGGATGGTTTGCCCCACCTGTATAAAAGCAGGATTGCGGCAGGTGGAGGCAGTTCAGTATTACCTGAGGCTAGGAGGAGAGAGCCGCAAGCCAGGAACTCATCGAAGGTTAAATAGTCTCTCAAGATCTGTTGTGTTTTTCTTAAAGTTTAGCCAGCAGGTGTATTTTCTTTCCTATTTTTTTAATGTTATTTTGGCCAGTATTTATTACTTTTTGTATTGTCACTGCACTTTGGAGGTAAATAAAATGCCTGAAATATACTTGTGGACCTGTCTACTCCCTGGAACCTCCGACCAACTGCCAGCATTATCACACTGTACATCAAACAGTGGCTATCAACAGCCTGTGGAAGGTGGATGGAACAATGTGCTAGCATCCTGCTATTGGTAAGTTAATTAAGATCCATAAAAATATATCACACACCTAACACCAGAGATGTTACCCTAACACCCCACACTGACAACGTTGCAAGTGAGAAGATCACAGTGGGCAAGTTGAGGCTGTGCATTGATCAGCCCTGCGTCTGAGCCTGAGGTTCTGACGCACGTCAGTGATAAACTAAGTTTTCAGTGCCACACACGCAGACCGAAAGCTTTTACCTACTAATTACCTAAATATTCTGTATTGTGACTGTGCTTTTACTAAAATATTAACTTAGAACACATGGATATTTTTATTTTTATTCAGATTTTCATTACTTTGCACATATTCAGAAATGCAACTGGCAACCCCTCCAAAATGTTTGCTTACCCCTCTGGCGCTGATCTAAAGATTCTAAGAAGGCATTTACTTCAAGGATTAATGCATTTATCAAGGATTATTATGATACCTATTACCTTGATAGTTGATACCTATTATGATTCCTTGCCACTTTCAAAAGCAATGCTGGAAGTCTTTAAATAACTGTTATATGTTCTTTATTTTTATTTTTAATGTTGATGTCATTCTAACCATTCACACTAATGTGAGGGACATTAGTGTGAATGGTTAGAATGACATCAACATTAAAAATAAAAATAAATCGGGACTGTATACATTCACTTTGGGACGGTTCAAATTGTATTTTGGGACCGTTCTGGGATGTTGGTGAAAAACTTTAGTCTGGAGACCTGATCCCTGATCTGGCCAGCTCGTTTCTTGAGTACATGCACTTATGTTAATATCGGACGTCCTCTTGATCGGTGCCCGTGTGTTGGTTCACACAGCACTACATGGCTGGCTAGGTCTTTGGCATAGTGTCCTGTTAGTCTGCTATTTTCTGGCTCACCCTTGTATTGGTATTCCCTCATACATGGTCTTGGTAACATGTTGTACGCGCCCGTCTAGAGACTTCTGCAGGGTTGGCTTCAGGGTCCAGAATTCACTGCCATATAAAGGAACAGACTTGTTTACCGTTTACAGAAGAAGTTGAGTTGGATTTGACAGGGGAGGTTGGAGTTCCATGCCATTCAAGGCCCTCCATGCAAGTGCCTTCCTCACTTTCAGATCTTGCTCAGTTGAGTTGAACCACATGAGCCCAGGTACTTGAAGTCCTTGACTTCCTGTTGTTGTCAGGGGTGGATGTTCCAGTGAGATGACAAACTCACTTCTAAATCTAAAGTTGACCTGGCTCGCCTGGATGATACCACATGACAGCTGTGTGCTGTGTCCATTCAGTTTGATTCCTCAAAGAACTGCTCCACCAAATAATAGGCCACACCCAATTAATCAACTAATTTAATTGGATACAGGTTTGTTTAATTTATAAAAAATAAACGTCCAAAAAGGGTGTTATAAAATTGGAATGTGCTATTGACTGTCTTTTTGGAATTAATGAAAAACCGCCTATAGAGGAAAATAACAAAATCATACGAGTCATGCGATTTGTTACACACGTTACCACAGTGAAATTTGTTCTCCGCATGTGACCCATCTCTTGGAGCGGTGAGCCGCAGCCAAGCAGCAGTGAGCTGCAGCCGTGCCACGCTCGGGAAACATTTGATTAGTAGATTTGACCCCCCAATCCAACCCTTTGATGCTGAGTGTCAAGCAGGGAGATATTGGGTCTTTGGTATGACCCGGCTGGGGATCGAACCCCGACCTCCCAGTTTCAGGGCGGACACTCAAAAAAGCTGCTCCTATGGAAAGTTTATCGTATTTTAATTAACTTATATTGACCCTATAAACAATTTAATATAGGTAAGGTTTTGCCGCCTCTTCGGCGTACCGATATCTCGTCCGGCCCAAGGATTGTATATAGACGGCAATGTGTGTCCCTATATGTACCTATATGTCACTGTTGCGCAGCCTAACACACACACACACACACACACACACACACACACACACACACACACAGAGGCCAGGGAGGAGAGCTTGTACACGACCGTACAGAACAAGTACAGTGCAGCACCACTCAGTTCAGAACGGTCTGTTTTCTTTTTTAAGTTTGTAAGTACATATTTTATTCAGTCAGCTGAAGAAAGAATTTTTTTTAGCAACCATGTTAAACTGAGCCTTAGATATCATAGCACTAGCAAATAGATTATGCATACAGTATAACCCACAGTGGAAAAAGAAAGAAAGAAATAAAGGCCTGGAATGAATTGGACCATTTATACTGAGGCCTCTTCTCCGGCGCTTCCTGGGATACAAAGCCAAAACAAAAGCCAGGGCAATTGAGATGTTGAGAAACAAGGACACGAACAAAGCAGGAGACTGGGCTTGCGGAGACCAATCCAAGTCCTTGCTCTTTTCCTCCAGTAAGTGGCCAAGTTCTCTGTTCTCGCAACCTCTTCCAAATAAGGTCATCACCATGGCAACACAGGGGAAACTGCCAAAAGTCAACAGGATTGTGGGAAAGCGGGCGGGCTGTCTGATTGAGGTCAATGCAAAGGGTCGGAGAGGCATTTTCAGTGCAAAGTTCCTGTTACCTTTGGCAAAACAATTTCCCGTCCCACTGCAACCAATCAAAGTAGTTTGTCAGACCTTTTGCCTCCCTCCAAAGTATTCTTAGGCTTGCTCAGCGTTTGGCCCTTAACGTTTAATTGGAGGTAGTGGGCTGGTATAGTATTGACAAGTTTGTCACGTTCCCCCCTGTGAAAGGGTTTCCAACTCTATTACAGCTGCGTTTGAAACCTCTGAGACCAAAGAGTCTCTTGACTCCCCGGCGAAAATGGCAACACATAAAGACCAAGCATGTTTTCAGCCTGCCCACAGTTTTTAAGTGGCCCTGTGAGACATTGAGGATGTGACTGTGGTTGCAGTTATTAAGGAAAACTGGAGAATGGCATTGATGAAATTATACAGTATCTCGCCTTCATCATCACCTGACCACTTATTTAGATGTAATGTGCAGTGACTGTGAGTGGGAGCTTGTTGCATAAGTAGGCTATAAAGGCAATGCGCGCATTGCACGGACTTGTCATACATATTTCACAGCAATAGTTCAACAGGATGTTAATGTTGTTGCTTCAGCCCTCCGGTAAGGTTAGTCAGAGGCGGACTGATTAAAGTACATACGCAGAGTCATTAATGTCACGACATCCATCAGTGTTTCCAGGTACTGTATACCACTGTTTCCCAAACCCATTTGTGGGTCACGGACCCATTTCTATTTGTCACGACAAATATTTCAAAAGATTTCATTTTTTAAATCAATTATTTTAAAACAACCAAACAAACAAATCTAAGAAATTCCATTCAGGCCCAGGCCGTAGCGTAACGGTCTGGGCACCGGACTGGTGATCCAGTCGCAGTGTGCCGCGGGTTCGACTCCCGGACCCGACACGGCCTTTACTGCATGTCATCCCCCCATCTCTCTCCCGTTTCCTGTCAGCCTACTGTCTGTCCCTTCAAAAATCAATAAAAGGCGTAAGCCGCAAAAAAATATCTTAAAAAAAAAAAAAAAAAAATCCATTCATAAATAGTAGTCAAAATAGCCTATTAAGCTCGTAGATCTGCTTTTTTCACTAGTTTGGGTCCAGGGCAAATGTCCAATCTCTGCATGTTTTGGGTCAGGGGCTAAACAATTTGGGAACCACCGCTGTATACTATGCTGAAGGACTGGCAGAGAATACTTTGACTGACCAGATTCAATTTCACACTGGGAACATGATGTACCATCCAGTCAACATTCTGCATCTTGGCACTTTATGCAGCTATTTGTTTTTCATTGTAGGCTTTTCTTTTTACTTGTAGGTTCAGCTACTACATAATTATTGTAGTGCATAAACATGAGTGACTAACGTTGAATCTTTCATTGTGAATTAGAAACGGGGTGCCGAAGACGGGTTGTGCGTGGGGGTGGCAAATCAAGATGGATAAAAAGCAAAGCCTTGTTAGAATGAAACAAGATTTCGATGTCCGACTGAACCTTTTAATTTTCCGCTTCATTAACGTCTCCAGTACTGGTGCTCTGAGCCCGAGGCCAGGGGCCACTTGAGGCCGAGCCAAGCCCTTTAATAGCCTGTTTACAACCAGACTCGGGTCGAGAAGGGAGCGAATAGAAGGACTGAGCTTGTTAACAATTTAATGGCTGTGGTGAATGAGTGAAAGCTTCACACACTCTCAGAGGTCATATTTGTGAAAGGTTGTTCACCCTGGCCAGACCCCTTCCCAAGCTCTACTGTTTTTACGATGCACAAAGATCGTTTTCAAGGCTGGGTGGTTGTAATGACACATAATTAGAAACCGCTTCTCTCCTGTGCAGTGTTGGCAAAATATTACTTTAACACTAATATACTACTTATTACTTTTAAAAAAAGGAATAAAGTTACACTACTTATTACTCAGTGAGAAAAGTAACTAGTTACTTATTACTTTACTTATTACTTTTTTCTCTCGCCCCAGTAATTGCATATTTTGTCCCCAAAAGTCTTACTTTGCATTTTCAACATTAGCAGTCCCCCCTCCCCTATTCTGCAGTGTTTATTTAACTCTAAAAAGTCTACTGTATAGTGTACACATGATGATGGATCCATTTGTACACATAGATTAGAAGTAGATTTTTTTGACGTGGAATATAGCTTCTTCCCTATGCACAACTTGCAGCGGACAATAATGTTCATCTCGTCTTGATCGCGGACATACTCAGAAAAATGCGAATACTTCCAAGTATTGAATGTTATAACGCTTTGTTGTGCCGGTGTCTCTGTCTCCTCCACCTCCTCCATGCTTAGTTTGTTTACGTCTCTTCTCTCTAACAGTGCAGTCTAACGAGTTACACTCACTAGTTTAGGTTGTTGTTCCGTGTTCCGGACGGTTTAAGGCCCGCCCTTCTGCATCCGATACTTCACACATATGTACCGACGAGTGTGCATCGTTTCCGTATCCGCTCTAGAGTAGATCTAGAGTGGATCAGCAGTCTGCAAAGCAACTTGACCCCTATTTAGTCTACCATTATAAATAAACACTCAAACCCACAGTTCCACCAAGGCTCGTGAAAATAGTAATAATATTACTTTTTGAAAAAAGTAAATGTAATATTATTACTCAAAATGTGAAAGTAACTAGTTAAGTTACATATTTCTGGAAAAAAGTAATAATATTACTGAAAGTAGTATATTACTTAAGTTACTTGCCAACACTGCTCCTGTGGCAGATGGACATGTACAGTAAGCAAAGTCTCCCTTGTAGTAAACATGTGACACAAATATCACTGCACGCGCGCACACACACACACACACACACACACACACACACACACACACACACACACACACTGTAAACAAACCATATCAATAATATACATTTCGCCTCACAATTCTATTTCTTGTCATTATTCCAGAACAACCTCATAAATCAGAAACGGATAAGTTGTCTGTCGAACTGAGAATGTCATGTCTGACGAAATGGTCAATACCATTTGATGGCCATGGCTCTGTCTTTATGAATTGAGTTTAGACATTTGTCACATGAAGGATAGAATAAGGATGGAATTCTCAGTACATGGTATACTGTATCCTATTGTTCTTCTTCTCAATGATTAGCATTGATGTAGTAGCCTACCATCAAGTCTTCTTGTTTTTGTGAAATCACATTCTCTATCACCTCAAAAAGACAAAACACAACTAGCAGTCAAAAAAAAGAAAACCCCTGGATAACACCCCTCCACACTCGTGAAGTTGTTGACACTCGTGGTTATATCATATACAATGTACCAATACAAAATGTTACTATAACAATCCTTTTATATATAAATAAAAGTAGTCCCATATCTCATGGAACTTCCCTTTGCCGTTATTCCTCCTGGCAATTGAGTATTCAAAGGATGCAGTTTCAGTCATAAGTTGGATCCAGTCTGTGATCTCTGGCGTAGCAGAGCTTCACTAGTGATTTAAGAGTTGACTGTGTTTCGTCACCATAGGAACGTTTGATATATCCTGTCTAAAGATTTTTTTAAAAGAGCAGCTCTAGAAACTCAGAGTCACAACACATCGTAATGCGGCACGTTGTGAGCTTGAAGTTCTACTGCTTTTGAAACATTCAAGTTTGCGAAACAGTGGCCTAATACATCCAAGGTTACACATTGTCCAGACAAGGCCCTGGGGCATACAAAGTCAATGGACCTCGACTAAAACACATTGTAGCGAAATGGAATAATCAAAGCTGCTGAGTGTGGCCAGGGATGTGATGCAAATTTGGGTGGGTTTGTTGATTGGGAGACATATACCGGCTGACTGCAAGCAAAGCTGCAACACCTATTGTTGAGCACTAATGAGTTGTGGCATCTCAGCACATAGCTGACCTAGGGCATGGAGGTACTTTTAGCCCTCGTCCTCGCACGCTTCACAACAAACACACAGGGGCTGCATCCCTATACATCTGTCTTGCTTTAAACCCCAACTCTGATATGACATGCCTCTGACTCCGTCTCGTGAATTAACAGAGCCCTGCTTCAAACATGGCTCCAGAAGGAAGTTGCGCATGATCATGCTCAAAGGCCACGCTTGTGGCCCTTTTCACGATGTACATGTTTGTTCACTTGTCCTGCCGTTGTTTCTGCCTGGCTGGATGCCTCCACATGCGATGCGTGGCATCAACAGTGCTTCTGAGCCACTATAGTTTCCCCATACTGTAACTCTTCCTGCAACCTAGAAGATGACCCTAATACCAAGCCATGCCAACATGTGGAACCCGTAGGCACAGGGCTGGGGGTGTGTGCACTCAGGGCTGGAGGGAAGATATACATAATTCATATACAGTATGAATCATATTCTCAGAGCAGAGGCTTAATACACAGAGCTGAGAACGATGTGGATGCTCTTAGCCTTCATAAGAACACACACCGTACAGGAAGTAGAGGCAGCATGAGCGTGGTGAATCATTACAGAGACAATGCCCGGAGGCAAAAAGCACTTGTCGGAGGGAATGAGACGCATTGTGAATTGGCGGAGCAGCGAGAAAGAACAGCGGCGGCTCGAAGCAACCGTGCACTCGGCCTTGGCCCAGTCATGCAGCGGAGCCCCATTTCTCTGCTGCTGTCTCTGCCTCCTGTTGGCTGCCCGTGCGGTTGCAGAGTCCCGCGGGAAACCCGAGCTGACCTCTCCCCCAGCTGGCCCTCCACTGGATGACCTATCCTCCACATGCCTAGGAACTGCCATCTGGACTTTCTCCACCCCAACCCAACCCCCCCCCTCTCTCTCTCTCTCTCTCTCTGCCTTTACACCTCCTCCTTTCTCTCAGGGTTTTTTCTCTCTCTCTCTCAACACACACACACACACACACACACACACACACATACACAGTGAAGAACTCTCATTCAGAACACACGGTAGGTAACCCACTGATGCAAACCCAAACAACCGGTAGGCAGTCTCATTTATTCTTCTGGACATGAAAGCCCCCATGTGATATGAAAATCTGGCACAGGAGAAGACTACATATTAATAATGGACATTTCATTCTGTTTGATATTCTCACCATGTGCTCAAAGACGCTGTCAAGCAGCGGAATCGTTTCTCTACTGAACAGGGGAGAAGGAGGATGCCCCCCCCCCCTTCTCTTCTCTTCCCTTCCCATCTCCGTACAGGTCACTGGACATTTGTATTTCTGCAGGTTTTTAGGCCGTGCCGTAAAACCGAAATGTAGAGATGAATAAAATGCAGCAGTGTCTTTTTATAGGTCATTTTCATGCATTTACATTAGCATAGCAAAGGTCAGTGTGGACTGTTTTTCATAATCCCCCCCTCTTCTCCACTCGCCTCTGTTAAACAGATACATTTGGACCATCACTATTGGACATTTGAATTTCAATTCAAGGTGATGTTCGCGTGTTCTATTCACGTTCCCCTATAACAAAGCTTGCCGCTGTCATTGCTCAGAGGAGTTTTCGTGCATATAGGCTATATTGCCTGAGTGGCATTCGTGGTGGTGCTACATTGACTGATATCACCTCTATCAGCCAGCGGCATGCATGAAAGCACGCTTTAATCCACTTGTTCTCGCGCGTTGCCTGCTCCATGCGGCAATGCCGCATTCTCCATTGACTGCATGATTGAAATTCCAATAATTGCCTATTCCTCAGAGTCCGATGTGGTGTTCAGCCAGGAACAATCACTTGTAGACACACGCGCGCGCACGCGCGGCTGCATGGCGCAGTCTATGTTGGCCATTGTTGTGCTGGGATTTCATCAGGATTCAATAGCCCCTGCATCTCCAGTAGCGTGAGCGATGGTGAGACACGACAGGGGGGACAAGTGGAAGAAAGAATAATTACCGGGCTCTATTTCCACCCAAATCATTCACACACTGACACTGGCACGCACGACAGAAAGAACTTTCCCACTGCACTGTTATTATGAAATGAAAAATGGGCGGGAGATCACCAACAGTGACAAGCTGTTTGCAGTATTTACCTGTCATTTGTCTCCTTTCGGGTGTGGAGTGGCCGGCCATGCAGACGGAAGCGCTATGGCGGCCCACTGATGATATCAGTTTCTATAAGCTCTCTGTGTTGCATTTGTAGATGGATGCATGGAGACTGGAGAGCTGGAAACGTTGTGCTGCAATCTAGCCACACGCCGGCTTGTCGGACACAAAGAGGAACAGCGTATTTTGTCTGTAATGCGTTTGAAAGCGTCCCTAATTAAAAAGCGAGAAGGCACTTGGCAAACATTGATTGTTTGTGTACCTGCACACGGGGATAAGGACGAGACCGTTCAACTGCAAGGATACTCTGTATTAATTAGGGGGGGGGGGGGGGTGGGGGTATAACAGCAAAGGCCACATTTGAGCAAGGGGAAAAATAAATTGGCATGTACTTTCCCCCGTCCTCGTATTGAATCTTAGGTGGTGAGTATACTTTGTTTATTGTCAGCAGCAATACTGTCCAGGTATATATGGTTACCGGCAACAAAGAAAGACATTTACTACAACTATTACTATAGCATATGCACACTCATCTGCAACTATTAGCCTCCTTATGTTTTTCAGAAATGTAGTATTTAATCAACTTCTAACTTCATTGTACAAGTGAATGTGGGAAGTGAGGTCATTGACTGTTCGCCCCTTCACCTCCCATATGTACAGTATGAATGAATGGACCTTTGTAAGAGCTTTGAGTAAGCACATTGTGCATAGAAATGCGCTGTAAAGATGCAATCCATTATTATTATTATTATTATTATTATTGCTATTATTATTACTATTATTATGTGATGGATCATGTCTGAGTCATCATCATAGTGATGCAGAATGCATATTAGCCAATTTTACTATGGAAGGATGTATTATATGTACTGTACAGTATTATTGTTTATGTCCTTTATGTACACAGCACACAAAAAGTCTCAACCAGTACACTTGGTTCGAGAGAGCATGCTGGCTAAAAGTATGAATTTATTGTTTTATCACCATCTTTTGAAGGCGTCATCTGATCATTTGTGAACCCACTTAGTTTTTGCTGGGGTATTAAGTCGAGTCGGGCAAAGCGAAGTCACCTTTCTACTAAATATAACTGGTTCTCCGTGGCCTTTAAACATTATGCATAACTACAATTCATGCACAAGCTGTTGAAGTTAACGCTTTCATTTGAAATATCACCTCATTAAAGTTTATTTCACACCGGGTTCCCTATATGGTGAAACAGAACTCTGAAAGTCAAAGCATATTTCACTTTCTATAGCGGAGGTGATGAAACTAACCTTTTTTTTTTTTTAAGCTCCGGCTGAATATTTTGTGTTAAGCAGACCTTGAAGTGGAACAATTCTACCATAATATCAGTCAAGTCATATGGCCCTGTCAAAGTTTGGAAATGGAGCATCTATCAATCAAATGACACATAGCTCAGATAGCTGCCTTGACTAATCCATCTTCATCATGACTAGAAAACAGTAGACTGCATATTTGACCTCAGCCATGACACATTGAATGTTTTCCGTACCTATAGGGTCGTCTGCAATACTAAACTCACAAACAACTAAAAAGACACTTTGTTTGTTTTTGAAGTTCTAAAGAGCGATGACTGGATATACATCTAACGTCAGGATTACATTTAAAAAATGTATAGGAGGCTGACTGACTGGTTATGCTCGACCATATTATATCTGCTGCCATTTCTCAAGCTCCTTTCTAGGGGTCTGAGCACTATACTCCCCCAGAGTTCCACTGTAGTCATAATTGGCGTAACAGTGGATGGACCTGTTCCCGTGAGATATGTGCCATAAAGGAAAGATGAGGGAAGATTCATCCAGCAGCACTCTGCTGCACAGAATGCTCGACTGACTGAGACTTCTCCATCTTGCGGTGCGCTGACATCACTGGATGTCAATATGTACCGCAAGGAAAGTCAATTTGTAGAGAAACGCAGTGTCACTCAGGGGACTCAATGTTAAGAAATTCAATGGCAGGCAAATATTCCACCCCCCCCCCCCAAATCTACCAGCTTTGTGGTTTGTACTTTTCCATCTCCCTGTTTCAACTCTCCCCTCAATAACCCCCCCCCCCCCCCCTACACTCACTATACTGGCATACCCGACTTCGCCCACTTCTTCAAAATACAGTCATTAGAAAATAAATACATAACGCCGATGGCAATGAACTAGGAGGAGGGAGTGGTAGCCTTGTGAGCCCTCACACCACCTCCTGTCTATAACCACTCAAAGCGTTTACTCAAAACCGCAGTTGACTCTATGGATCCCAGCCATTGATTTTCCTATTTTAAAACTTAATGAACTGGAAAAAAATTGAAGGAAAGAAAAAAAAAAGGGGGAAGAAAGAAATGCCCCCCTCCTTCAACTGCATTGCCTTCCTGCAGTGGCTGATATTAATGAGTTAGTTTGTCATGCATAATTGAAAGCGTGATGTTTTCATTAATGGATGCATGGGGCGGCTTCTCAGAAAGTTGCACTCGTGTTGTACAGTATGTGGCCTGACAGTTGTCAGACCACTCGCTTGTGGTACACAACTGAACAGGCCTACATGACATATGTTCTGCATCAGGGCAATGCTATGACCTTAAAGGTCTGGTGCAATGGAAAATACATTTTATTTTGAAGTTTCACCCTGAAAATGCAATTAAGTTCAGTGATTTTGAACCAATCAGAAGGTCTCATCCCTCCAGGCTATGGGACGTTCTGCGACGTGTGCGATGCGTGCACACAGATGCAGATCTGTTTGTAAACAAAGTCACAGAGCGACAGGCAGCAAAGCTCATGGCTAACCTCTAATGTTTTCAGATACATATTTTAGCATGCTGCTGAAGTTTAAACCGAGTAATACACTGTCTGGATGTCATCTTGAATAGGATTAAAACGGAGGATTTCTGTAATCAGTAGCATGCAGCTGTGCAGTGCAGATATGGGACAAACAGGTGAATTTCATCAAGCTTCTTGTGTACCTCTACACGTCATCACACAGCACGTTTTTGTTCAAAGGAAGTAATTAAAATTTGATTTTATGTACTTTTGATATAAAAATACACAAAAATTTAACTTTTCTCTTTTTTGGCATCCATTGTTAGGTATGACCATAATTATGACCACAGATATGGTCTAAATATTTACTAGGTCTTTAATATCTTAATATTTCCTGTTAAATTGTGTTGATGCTAGACCCCCCGCTTTTAATAAGCACATGCAAGGCACTTCTTTTATTTTTGCATTGTATACAAACTGTGGAACGATCTTCCACCCAATGACATGTTATAGCGTTGTAGGCCTAATGGACCCGCAGTTTTATTTGAGGGGCGCTACCTATGTACAGCTTTGAGGGTTTGTGTACTGTAAACACAAACATTGTCCTAACACAAACATTGAATGCCATTGATAATGAGTGGCTAGTTTTTAGTGTTTGTGCAAACACAAACATTGAATGCCATTCCATGCAGCTTTGAGTGTTTGTGTAAACACAAATATTGCGTAAGCTGAAATTGTTGTGCAGACTTTTTATTCTTACTCTATGATTGTCTTTGATCCGGCACCCAGCTTACATAGGTAATTGGATGTGCGTGTCTTTCGGCTGTTTGCTCAGCCTCTTTTGCTACTATACTACTACTCACAAAAAGTGTTGTGGAAAGTAGTGTGTATACTAACAAGTCAACAAGAAAAACAATTATGGTCCCTCAACAGAGAATAATATACAATGTCAAACCAAGGAGAACTAAAGACCATGAATGGAAACGACGAACGATAAATATGCGATGTCAAAACAGAATAACAGAATAACAGCATGATCCTTCAGCACAGAGAGAATGCAATGTCAAACCATAAAAACTATATGATCTATCAACCATTCATGTTGAGAGTGAAGGAGAAAGTGTCTCACATAAATGGGGGCACGGCCGCACACGCACACACACGCACACACACACACACACCACACATCATGACACAATACAACAGAAAGTGATCCCTCAACAGAGTACACAGTGTCAAACCATAAAAACAAGAATATACTGTATGATCCTCCAACCATTCATTTTAAGAGAGAGTATGAAAGACTGAGACAGTGAGAGTGAGAGAGATTTTGAAAGAGAGATTGAGTGTATGAGAGAGAGAGAGAGAGACCGAGAGAGAGGTCGAGAAAAAGAGAGGTCGAGAATGTGTGTGTGAGAGAGAGATGACAAGTCAAGCAATCAGTAGTCTTGTGTAGCCTTGTCTCTCAAGACAGACTTTTGACTCACACAAATTCAAGGAAAAGGGGGCGCTGTTTTTCATTTTGACGATGTGTTCTCTGAATGCCAGTCTGAAACTCCCGAAAGCAGAGAATGAAAGCTGTCATCTGTTTGTTAATTCCGAATATATATATATATATATATATATATTGTGAGGATTGAAACCAACATCAGGAAACAGACAGGCAGGGAACAGGTTTGAGCCCAGAGTGTGGCACTCATTTATTGAAATCAAATAATATACACAGGGTTTGAACTTGGAAAATAATAATAATGAACTCAGGCTCCCGGTTCGTCAACTTAAAAGTTCAGCATTCTATTACTTAAAGTCTTCTGGGACGTCCAGACACAGGTGAGCCTAAGATGGCCGCTCTGGGGCCTTGTATAATAGTCTTTGTTTTAGTGGTTGCCAGTTCCACATCCTCCAAGCCAAGTACTTGCCAGTTCCTTCCCAGCCGAGCCCAACAGGGACCCGGATATCAGTAGTGATCCTATGAGGTGAGAAAGATAGTCAGTCTGACATACTTGGATTATAGAATATATTGTGAGGGAGTGTGTGCTCGCTTACCGCCAGACCGCGCACCAACCTGCCACGGAGAGAGTCAAGAGCGAGTGCTGGGGGAGGGAGGCTTCTTGTAGTGTTTGGCTGGGAGCACAGGTGTTGCTCATCTGAAGCCCTCCAGCAGGTAATTGTGGTAGTACCTGCCTCCTATGATGCAGCCCAGCCGGTTGTGCTCAACTCCGCCTCCCCTGCTCTCTCTCTCTCCAGGGAGGTGGTCAGGTGGCACGCGGTCCCTCAGCGAGACACCACAATATATATATATATATACCAAATTACATCCATTTAAAAAACTAGACTGGTGCCCGGCTGTAGAGCACTGAATCGGTAACGATGGAAGTTGGAGATCCATGCCCCATTCGGCTATGCAATACCCGTTGTACCCGTGTCAGAGTACACGTTCCACCCATCTGTCTGTCCCTTTTATGCCCATATATGGAGATTTCTGTATCTGTCTCTCTGTGTTACTTTATTCCTATATGGAGTTCTGTGTCAGGCATGCCCAAATATGGAGAGTGGTGTGGAATGCGTGTGTCGAATTTGAAGTCGGTGGGGCCAACGGTTCTCGAGTTACATGTATTACAGCCGTACTTATGTTCGTACCTATAGTGTACGTATAGACAGACAGACAGACAGAGATGTGGTGCAGTGCTGTACCCGTTGGACACTGGTCTATACTTGAAAATGGATGCCCCACCACAGTTATGTCTGTGTCCCTTTTATGCCCATATGGAGTTCTTTATTTGGCATGCCCGAATATGGAGTCTATATGCAGATGTCAGAACATAATTGTGATGTCAGAACAGGCCAGCTCCATATATGGAGCTCTAGGGGTGATCAGGTGAGATCAATATTATTGGCTAATTTGGGCCCTGTCCAGAGCCTGGGCAGGGGCCCTGTCCAGAGCCTCTAGAGCGGTGCCCGTTTGGCACTGGCCTACTTGGCATGCCCAAATATGGAGTCTATATGCAGATGTCAGAATGATGTCAGAACAGGACAGCTCCATATGGATATCAGGTCCAGAGCCCGGGCAGAGGCCTTTTGTGGCGGTTCTGGACAACCCTGGGTCTGACCAACTCCACATCGGGCACTGCACTCCCTGCGGGGGTGTGGAGCGCGTGTGTCAAATTTGAAGTTGGTGGGGCTGGGGCGAACGGTTCTTGAGTTACGTGCATTGCAGACGTACACACATACAGATCGTCGACCGACAGACAGACAGAGATGTGGTGCATTTATAGATAGATGTGCAGAGATACTGTAGATCATTGGTATTTCTTCAATATTTTCCAGGCCAAGGACCCCTTAGCTGAGAGTGAGATGAAGCAGGGACCCCATATGGATTCATGTTAATGTGTATTTTCAGACATTTAACGACTTAAACCATCAATACTTTGTAAACTTGACCTTCGGCTCAGAACCTGGTCTTCTCTTTTTTTCCCTGTAGGCCTACACCAAACCTCTTCGCCAAAAATAGCCAATCTACAGTAAAAATAAAGTCTTATATCACATAAAAATTTGAATGAAGTCAGTAAACATACATTATATGGCTCTTCTCTTGCACATTTTTACACTGCTGTTAAAAAGATATTGTACATGTCTATGAGTTTTATCATACTGCTGTTCTACAGTACCTGCCTCCACCTTTATTTCTATCTCATCAGGTTCAGGTTCAGGTTCAGGTTCATTTATTAGTTTGTCCCCGTGGGGCGATTTGGTTTACAGCAAGGCATAACACAGGCAGGTAACATGAAACACAAAAACACAGCAAAGGCACATAGTACACATAGAACATTTAAAACAGGATGGCAGTTCAAGGTATCAGTGTAGCATTATAATTCATAACTTTTCCAGAAAGTTGTATAAAAATAAGTTTAAAAAAAAACTATTAATACAGATACAATTTATCTCCTCCTATCGGCATTTAGAGCCTTGATAGCTACAGGCACGAAGGAGAACTTATACCTGTTGCTTTTGGCCCCTGGGACTTTTAGGCGAATGCCAGAGGGAAGCAGCTTCCAGTTTTATTACTTTTTTATTATTACATGTATTACTATATCATCATGTTGTGTTGTATTGTTATGTTAGTACAGTTCTGAAGAACAAGTCCCACCAACATTTTGCTGCTTATAGCCTACTTTAATTTTTCTTTGTATCTCTTTTTCTACCCAATTTAGTCATTATGAAATTCATTCCTCCCCACACACATTTCTGTGTTGTCACTGCTGTTATATCCTATACTCACCTTACAGTACCAGTTAGGAGCCCCCACCGCTGCGACGCCTTGTGATCTTGCCTTGTACATTGGCTATTTTCAGCACGCAACCAAGTGTAAAATCAGCCATTATGACGCCATCAAGGCCCACCGAAATACATTCTAGTCGACAAAATCAACTGTAGATTTAGTTGACAAAAATCGCATTTATTTCGACTATTTAGTCGACTAAAAACAATTCAGATGACTGAAATATGACTAAAACTAAATGGAATTTTATTCTAAAGACTATGACTTAACTAAACTAAATCAAATTTGTAACTAGAAAAAGTGCCCTTCTGGGCACAGGTCTCCACCAGGTTATCCACAGATCCGTGCAGTTAGAGGTAAAAACACTTTTCGGCCAGTTATAGCGCCACCTTGAGGCTGAGTTGAAATTGTTCATGTGGCATTTTGTCCTGGGCCTAGTGGGAATGTGGGTGCACAATTTGACGGAAATCACGCGATGTGTTCATGATTTGCAGCATTTTGTTTGAAACTGAGCACTCCTGTGAACTTTGGAAGCCAATCTTAACCAATCAGGATGGAGTCTGAGAAATCTGAAAGACCGGTTTGGTTGAATGGCTCTAGAGAGACTGTGTACCAATTTGCGTGATGTTTGGACAAAATCTGTAGGTGTACTGTGCAAAAACTTGTTTACACAAAGCGGCCTCCTGGTGGCGCTATAACAGGCCGTTCTGGAAAGTTTGGGGCAGAGGTTCATCGTTGGCATCCAGGGAGTGTGTGTACCAATTTGCGTGATGTTTGGACAAAATCTGTAGGTGTACTGTGCAAAAACTTGTTTTGCACAAAGCGGCCTCCTGGTGGCGCTATAACAGGCCGTTCTGGAAAGTTTGGGGCAGAGGTTCATCGTTGGCATCCAGGGAGTGTGTGTGCAAAATATGGCATCGACCGGGTTAACGGTGGCCGAGATTAGCTGTTCACGGACACACGGACGGACACACACACGGACGGACACACAAACGGACGGACGGAGTGCAAAACATACTCTCCCCACATGCCTTCGGCCTGGTGGAGACAATGATCGAAAGAGTCTGAATTATTTGGATTTCTGCTGCACATGAGGATCCCATACGATGCTGTGAAGAAAACGGCTTCCAGTAATCAATGTGAATATGATCCAAAACACTCCTCCTGGCTTACATGGCACATCGGTTTAGAAGTAATGAGAGAGGAAGGCACTCATTGTTTCTTCCTGGGTGATCTTTTTAATCTGCATGTTGAAGAGGATCGAGGTGAATGGAGGGGTGCCCAGGCCTTCTGTACAGAAGCATCTGCATAATAAAATGGAATGCATAGCTACCAATGCTTTGAAGAAGGTTCCATGGAATACATGATTTAAAACAGTGAACAATGAAATAATCATTGAGCTATGTTAACAGGCATGACAGGAACAGAGAAGGATAGACCCGTCCTTGCCAATCCAAGATGCATGTAATGAGATGCAGTGTTCATGTACGACTGAAGCATGCCTTCTAATCTAGGACAGGTTGGGCGATGGCTGTGCAATGCAAACTTTGAGGCACAGCATTAGGGCAGAGAATCCTGAATTCCTGGAAATGTATTATTCAGGCCCGATAGATGCAATGCACATTTATTTTATACAAGCTCCCAGTTTCTTCATAATCGCAGTAAACTATGATTTGTTTCCTTTGGCCCAGAGATTTTTTGCATGCAATGATGATGAGCTATCTAGATGGGAAGATTAAGTTAAGTTGGCCAAATGTCAACATTTAATTATAAATCCCCCCAAAACAGCATCATCAGTAAAAAAACTTTTAAGGGCTTTACTGTAATTATAATTATGGGTCAACGGTGGGTGGGCAGGCCGCCCGGTGGACCACCACTGGCATTGTGTTGCGATGAGTTGTGAGCTTGTAGATTGGGTTTTCTTTTTTTTTTTGAGAGATATAGAGATTTGATGTAGAGGGAAAAAGTGGGTTACTAAAGGCTCATTCATAGTCTGGATTTTGAAGTGACCACCGAACTGCAACATGACGTCACAGAGCCGCGGTGAAGAGCAAACCACCACCACCGCCCCAGCCCTTCTCTCTGTTTTTACTCCCCACCGCTCAACGTTATTTCAGCTCTGGTGGTCACCACTGTTTATGAGAAGATGTGTGTTCATAATGCGTTTTAAACGTGGGATGCATAGCAAGTGTTACCGATTATTATCCAACAAGGCACTTCTGAAATGGTATGGTAGTGAAACCAACATGCACTTTATTACACCAAAAAGATTTCACTGCGTGTATGAGCTGCTACGGTGGAAAAGTTATAGGAAAACCTCTAGCGTTTCTAAAAAGTATCCCCCACCATACAATATATCTCATTACATACACTACACTGTAGTGTAGTTGCGGTTCTATACTGTAGTGACTACAGTATAGAACCGCAACTATATGGATGTATAAAATAATATTTTCCCCACAGCATTTCTTTGTTGGCTCTTTTTAACAGTTTCCGTGCTTTGAATGGATTACTCCAGGTTAATGTCGCTGCCATATCGGACATACGCGCCTTTTGTTTTATGTGTTTAATCCGCCGTAATGTAAACAAAAAAAAGAAAATGCTTCTTCGCCGCGGAGAAAGAGAGTAGGTGCATCTGTTGTGATAAAGAAACCGGAAATCGTCACTTGCTGTGGGCTGCTAGGGCTTCTGGGAAATTGAGGCCAATGTAAACGAATGGGGTGCAACGCCTCATTGAGACCAGTCTTGTGTGCGTCTTCCGGGTGCACCAAGATGGTGGATGCTACACTCGGATCATAACAAACCAGGGGAGCTTTTTTTGCTGGATTTTCGCGGATTAAAAGCCCATATAATAGTTACATCTTTAAATTAAACACCCATATTTGTATTTCCCTTTTGAACAAAAGGCTGCATGGGCATGGCCTCTGTCTGCAAGGCATTTCTGATCAACTGTATTACCAAATTGATCCCTTGGGGGAAAATATTATTATTGTGGGTAATAAACTTTAATGTTATCAACTGTCATCCATGCATAATGTTTTTATTTGTTTTCCACAGTCTATTTCACAGTCACACGCACGCACGCACGCACGCACACACACAATCACACTAGTCTCGCATTGCCAGATGGTCAGAGATCACCGCCTACGTCTGGGGAAATCTAAATTCGGTTGATTATGCAAAGTCTGCATCACAGAAACAATTATGCAAAGTCTTTAGGGCGTTCCTTCATATACGATATGGTATCAGAATTTGTTTTCAAGTTTGTATTACCGCTGGTTTCCATGACTTTAGAATTTCCCCAGATATACTGTATTTATGAGCAGGCGGAGTTCTCTGATTGTCTGGCTACATGAGACTAATGCAGGGGTCAGCAATTTATTGATGCTGTAGTAGGCCAAATATGACACATTACATACCCAAACATGACATTCTTGTGTTCTCCAATATTGTCAAAATAATGTAGAATAAATAAAACGTTTCAACATTTCTGTCAACAAAGATTTGCGTCATAGCCTGCACATTTATTGGCACAGTGCCAGCCAGGTGGCTTGTGTAAACAAACCGGTGTTAGGAGGTAGAACCATCCGGCGTGTGGAGGGACTAGGCTCTGTGGGTTGACTCCTGGCCGGGCACCTCCTCCTCCTCCGGGCACCAGGTCCACTCCTGCTCTCACCAGGTGCAGCCAGGACCTGTGCGTTGCACCAGATTCCCAGCACCAGACACTTCTTTCGGGATAGATTCTGCAGGCCCCACCTGCAGGGAAACTTTGGTGGCAGCCTGCGGCTTGACTGGCCCTCCTAAAGGTCTCATGTGGGTTTTTTGGGCTTCCTCCTTAGCTTGTATCTATGCTGGAAAGGTTAGCTCCAGCCCTGACTCAACTAATTGAAGAGTGAAGACCCCTCATTGTGTAGATTTTTTCCAAAGTTAATTATTTATTTACTTAATTGGAAGTTTTCCCTAAGTCATTCATAGTCCAAAGTGGTTGGGAGCCAATAAATGTAGGCATGGTGTGGGTTGGGCCCTCTTAACAATAATTATTGAGCAACACATAACTGCAATGTCTGATTGTAGTGGTCATAAAAGGTTATCTGATCTGCTCTCCTACGTAAGTAGGCGCGTCTGAAGCCTGTACTGGGCAGGAGTCTCTCCAGACGTAAAAACAAACACACCACAGTCTTATTAGCTGCAGCTGGTTGGTAAACCGTATGGAGCAAAACGTATTTCATATTGAATGCTTGGCTGGACACCTCAACACCAGCCACCCAACTCCTCATTAGTTGTGCATTTAGGGGGCTATACCTCTGTCTGCAGAAATCAGAGGACAACCTCATGATACTAACAGCAGACAGAACTGGCACAAAATACAATTTAAGCTGATAAATTGCAGCTCTCTCCCCTGATTGGGTGTAATTGGTGTCCTAACATGAACATGCTTTTTTTTTTTGTTAAGTAAAGAGCTGGAGGAGAAACGCAAACGGAACAAACACTCAACAAAACACTTTTTTTTTAGCTTGACTCATATCATTTGCACTAAACATGCCTCTTCTTTAGGCATGCACATGCCTCATATTTGAAAAGCATTGATCTGCATGACCCTGATCATTCTACCCAAAGTTCTCATTAATTTCTTTATTTTAAGGTTGCTGTTTCTTTATGTTTGCTAAGAAATGTTAATGTTAATCTGTGAATACATTGTATGGTCTCAGCTAGTCCTCATTATAGAAGGGTAAAGTGTGCAGTGTATAGACATTCACAGGTTCACCGCCAGTGTTTAAATGTAGGGCTTTCTAAATGATTTTGTTCCACTTGGCTGCACTCTTTATCTTTAATGAAAGTGTACAGTAAATGCTTTTGCAATAGTGGAATCCTCTAACTTGTGCGGATTAACACTTCCTTCTCCACAGCCTTGAAGTTTAATTACCACAAGTTTGTTGTTTTCTTTTCTGTGCCTGTTTTGGGTAATTGGTGTGTGTTTGACTATAGCCTCTGCCTGCAAGACAGGGAAATCAGGAAATGTGGTTTTGTGTGTGTGTGTGCTAGGGTGCGTGCGCACATATATTTATAGCACAAATGCTATAGCAGCCATCTTTAATTAGCTGTATTTGCAACTCCTGTGTGATTTACTTCACATGTTGCTGTTCAGTAGGCTATACCAGTACCTACCCTACCAAAATGAGAGTGCAGTACTTTCATCCGACGGATCATTGGTCCGAACGACAACCTACCTCCTCCCTCACCCTAACCCTAACCTCCCCCGGGGCAGACACCTAATCCTAACCGCAACCCTCTCCCGACCCGCAGCGCACCTCGGACGTATGCCCCGTCGGGCCTATGAGTTGTCGGACAAAAGGATGCCCCCCCCCAAATGACAGGGATTTAACATTGTTCCTCTAGGTTCATAGCTGTTTATATATCAATTAAATAAATTCATCAAAGGTTTTAGACGCATCCTCAATTCCTCGTCGACCTTCTGACCAAACCGTACCATTAACATCCACCTGTGTGAACGTGTCAAACAAGAACCAGTGGGGCTGAGGTGGATAATTGGTCACACACAAGAAGAAGCAAAACGGCAATAACAAAAAGGCATTATGGAACCCAAATCATAGAAAACAGAGCAGAGGAAGACCAAAAGGAACACGGATCAAGTTAAAAAAGAAGCGACTGACGTGGAATTAGCTGAAGATTGCCCAAGCCAGACAAGCTAGGCTGGAAACGACGTATCAATGGCATTGTGTTCCGAAAGGTAAGGAAAGTAAGTAAGTATTAAAACATTTATACCTTTAACGTGATGCTGGTCATTTAGTGCATCGCATGTATGATGATGATAGCCTACTGCTGGATTCAAGAGCAAACTAAATGCTAGCCCCTCTCGGAAACCTCCAAGCTTTTCTGAAATTTGGATGTCACTTTATGTAGGGTCCCTGTGCGTATCTATATTTTCGTATGGGAATGTTGGAACGCGGACATAAATATGCTCGGTAACATCGTATCTGCGGCGTTTGACGGCCTCTTTTTGTTTGAGTTATTCTGAATTCGTGAACTATAAGTACCTATACATACCGCTGCGAATATCTCCTGTGGTGCGGAAGCCGTTAAGTATTTTTAATCTATGTTTGACTGATTTGGAAGCTTGGATTCTTCTTGTTTATTTACCGTTCATTGTACCGCCTCCCGATGTGTGGTTGGCTTGTGCCGGCTACGTTCCTGCCTCTGATCTGCTCTGTCATAGCTATAGCGCCACTAGCTAGCCAGATAGGCGGTACAATGAGGTGTCAACAAGGAAGGAAGGAAAAGAAGAATCAAAGCGACCAAATCGGTCAAACAAAGATTAAAAATACTTAACGGCTTCCGCGCCACAGGAGATATTCGCAGCGGTATGTATAGGTACTTATAGTTCACAGATTCAGAAGCCCTCAAAGGAAAAAAAGTCCTCAAAGACCGCAGAAGCACTTATCCGAAGGTGTTTACGTTAATTTATGTGTGCGTACCCGGTGGCAGGGTGGAGGTGGAATAGGACCCAATGCTCTGGGTCTAAAAAAATTCAGAAACTTCAGTAGCATTGGGTTCTGCTTGTAGGGCTAACTAAATGCTAGACCATATTCACATGGTTAAAATGTTGAAATCCTGCTTGATAACAGCCTTACATACTGTGTCAACAGCCATGACACATGAAACCTGGAATCAACTACTAGGAGTTATGCATTTAAAATCACACCTGTGTGAACTGAGCGGTGCAACTATACATTTATTGTTATAGTTACGGTACTGTGCTCTGTAATGTATTGTAGTGTACTGTGCTCTGTACTGTACTGTGGTTATTTTTGGAAGAAATCTTTGAGAAATTTCCTCGGAACATCCAGACCCCCAGGGGGCCAGCCCGAAGATGGCGAGCCTTCCCGCGTCCGAAACGGTCGGAAAATGACATAGTTACCGTGTGGGGGTCGTCCAGACCCGCAGTAACATGGTACAGTACATTAGGGACACACATAGCTGCGTAATGGAGCGGAGGCACCACTCAAAAATGTAAACTGTAAACTGTAAAATGTAAAAAGTGCAATAGGCATATTGCAGACACTTAAAGAGTGCATGGCTGGTTTAAGCAGTATGAACCTTAGTCAACCCGCCATAATAAACAGAACTGATACCTAGAAGTCACAGCAATATAGCTTGAGGAACCTGGACGGCCTCTGGTGGCACCATCTTGAGAGGTTTTCGCTGTTACTTTCAATGACGATGTCACATTCTCTTTCTAGCACATACAGTATGCTGTTAGTGTTCCCTATACGGCTCAGAAGAATGTGCAATCAATTCATAGACATGACATGAAGAATAACAACTCAATATCATCAAGTGGGGAAGAAAGAACGGTACTGTGCGTGCTTGCATGCGTGCGTGCGTGCGTGCGTGCGGGGCATTAGTAATAAGAAAACGAGAGAGGACGAGTGTAGCACGGAGAGACAGAGAAGGGAGGAGAAATGTTTGATGAAGAGAATATTTTGAATTGTTTGTTAAGTCTTTACAAGATGTGTGTGTGTGTGGGGGGGGGGGGGTGGAGTTGTTATCATGTGACTATGGAGAGGACAGGGGAGCATGCTGTCGTGCTACAGAAGCAAGGTTGACATTCACGATGCAATTAAAGCTCGGCCCGTATTTGCCTTGTTTGGCTGAAGGGATTTCTTAGCACATCTTCGGTTTTAACAGGTTTGAATGAGAATGCGTTTTTCTTAGTCCCTAGATTCTCATAGTGAGTTTGGATGAAAATTAAGTTACTGTTGTTTAATGTTTTGCCTGCAGATTTATAAGTGAGTCGGGAGAGGCTAATTGTCGGTACAGAGGGAGTCTGCTCCTGTTACAATGTGCTAGACCCCTGGGAGATGGATTGCTGAGGTGGAGCGCCACACCTCCTACCCTACGACTCCGTCGCCATCCCATGACCTTGTGGTCCAAAGGCAAGAGCTCCAACGACACGCTCATTAAATTGTAAGGTCACTGTGCGTGCATACAGTATGAGGATGAGTCTTAACCGGCCACACATGTGTCTTAACCATAGACTGTAAAAAATATGGACAAAGCGTTCCCAGGGTCTAACATGGACGTAAAATGAAGCCTGTTATTCCTGCACTGTAAGTCGCACTCTTTCTAGATCCGTTTGGGCCCAGCTGGCCATTGGCTGGCTCCGTTTGGGCCCAGCTGGCCATTGGCTGCCCAGACAACGAGGCGGGACTTCCCCCCTTCTTCTCCGTTGGTTTTTATTTTGACTCGAGTGGGTGGGGACTCCTGATCATAGACTGTAACGGTAGCCACGCCCCTCAGAACATACGTGACTTTCATTTATTTTATAAATGGGACCATAATTTTCCAAAAAGAATATTATGACATTAGAAATGAGACTTTAAACTAGTGACTGGAAGCAGAAAGTATTCATGACCATGTTTATTAAGGTAATACAGTCTAGGTGAAGTTGGGCCCAAATACATGGACCTCTATGGGGCTATGGGTTTTTTTGGGTCCAGTGACAGCGCCACAACAGGCCATTATATGAACTTTCAGGAGTTTCAGGCTTCACAAAATATCTGTCTGACTGCCCCCCTGGTCTTAACCAGCCACGCATGTCGGAGCCATGGATGAGTCTTAACCGGCCACACATGTGTCTTAACCGGCCACGCATGTCGGAGCCATGGATGAGTCTTACCCGGCCACACATGTGTCTTAACCGGCCACACATGTCGGAGCCATGGATGAGTCGTAACCAGCCACACATGTGTCTTAACCGGTCACACATGTGTCTTAACCGGCCACACATGTGTCTTAACCGGCCACACATGTCGGAGCCATGGATGAGTCTTAACCGGCCACACATGTGTCTTAACCTGCCACACATTTCGGACAGTTTGTACGTCGGACCAATGTATGCGCCCCGACCGGGACGCCAGTAGCCTAGCAAAAATTGCTTGAATGGAGCTTTTTCGCAGCAGCCATTGGTGTCAGGAAAACGTAGCAGAAGATAATTATGTTAATTACTGTAATGTACGGTATGTTTCAGATGTGTGCCAGCATGAAGTTAACTGGAGCTGTCCGTGCTGGCACTCAGCAACACCTTTAACACCGACAATTAATGCAATTTAATTTAGCTATGTGTTTACCTGTCACTTGTCTCCTGTGAATGGGTCTATTATCATTTGAAAATTACGCTTTGCATATTCACAAGGGAGGTGTCAAGGGAAAGAAAGGTGTGTGTGTGTGTGTGTGTGTGTGTGTGTGTGTGTGTGTGTGTGTGTGTGTGTGTGTGTGTGTGTGTGTGGGGGGGGGAGGGGGCTGTACACGCATAGGGAACAGTGTCATTCCGACGCACCACCAGTTCGACTACATGGCTTCCGCATGCGGATAGTGTTAGGGACAGGGTTAGTATGAGTGCCTTGTTCACCCAGTTTCCATTAGGGCTAGCATTTATTTGCTGAAATCAGCTGGCATATTCCTCTCTAGAGAGGTTTCATCAGGCTGAGGGAGACGGACTGCCAGGTCAACCTTTTGTGGTCCAGTGTTTTTTCTACTTGTGTTGTGGTTGTCATTCAATGATGAGTTTCTAACTAAAATGTCATTGGGAAAGAGGGTTACTGTGGTTTCACAGTTGCCTGTCATTGCTAGTCTTTTTTTGTGGTGCAGCCAACCTCATTAAATATGAGACCAGATTACTGTATCAGGTGGTTGTGAATGTCGCCGGGAAAACGTAACCTGACTCCGCCAGCTGGTGGCAGCAGTGAGTTCCTCCTCCTGCTCCCATCTGGTCCCTCTCGGGCAGAGACCATGCACTCCGGACCATTTCTGACCGGAGACAGACGCGGCCGTATGCGGCCGCTAGAGGCAGGTTCAACGCGATACTGATGATGTATTGAAGTGCAAATGTAAACAAAACAGGACTACAACTCGAAATTATTATGGAGATATCTTCATTTTTGTTCTGCTGCTTCCGGTTTATCGTTTCTGACCAGATCCAGGAAGGAGGAGGGAACTTGTGAACTCAATACTGCCACAATCTGGCGGAGTCAGGTTAGGGACAATGCTCCACACATCCCAAACTCTTCTCCCTTCTGGCTCCAAAACTATGGAATGCACTTCCCATTGCAATCAGAACTGCGGACTCACTGCCAATCTTCAGCCATAGTCTGCTAAATGCGTAAATTGTAAATTGTAGAAAAGTGAGCTCGTCAGATCGCATATCTCAGCTAGGTTGGGTTAGCCAGTAGATAGGGCTGTGTGACAGTACAGGGTGTGATGAGTCTGACTCAGCACCGTTTGAGTTGCATACTGATGGGATGGGAATCGGTTATAATCTATCTCCACCTGTCCTTGAAACTAGAGACAACCTAATGGATACAGTGAGGGTGGACTTGATGACGGCTGTGTAGAACTCAACAATCATATTCCGTAGCCGGCAGATTAGATTGAGGCCACGTCCACACAGAGACGTTTTACACGACGACTGGCCCGGAAGACAATTTCCAATTCATTTTTCCAGGTTTAATAAAGTATTTATTTAAAGACCTGTAAGCCTCTGTCAAAGCCAACTTGGATCGTGGCAACTCATGACAACAAACAATTTTTTTTGGGCCAAACAAATAATTAGAAAGAAGAAGAAAACAGCAGGGTTCTTTTTCAGATATTTCACATTTCCCAACTTTGTTATTTTGGCATTTCATCTCCCCATTTTATGCTTGAATTTTAAAGCATGTCTCTTAACCTCACTTTCCCCCTCTCTTATAATCACAACGTCTCTCTTTCCCTTGCGACGGCCATGTTTGAGCTTATCATTACACCCAGCCGGTGAGGGTGTGTTTGGGTCATCGACTCGCTCTGACCCATATTTAGCATTTAAATCAGGCCAGGCTTGACTGTGATCTCATTACCAGGCCACCTGACTGCATTTGATGTAAAGCCTGGGCATTAATAAAGATCCCCCGGGGGTCAAAGAGGGGAAAAGACGAGCCCAGGTAATTTACTGCGGCAGAGGATGAGATGGAGGGACTGTGTTATTATAGACTTGATCGGTTGGCAGGCTATAGCTCGCCATTGATCCGCATGCTGCAGAAGGAGAGCACAGCGCGCTGTTGATGGAGAGGTGGAGTTGTAGGGGAATTTGGTGGAGAACACAATACACGGAACAGTGAGACGGATCCATAGTTTGAAAACCTAGAGGGGCCAGAGGGAATTGGGTCTGGACAAGTGGATATCGATTATGAAACTTACTTCGCAGTTGTAGCTAGATTCGAGCAAACGCTCAGAGGGAGCGTGCCTTCTCCATGGGTGCAACAGCTCTCCATAAGTACCGATTTAAAGCATAAAGAATTTATAAGCTTGTATATCTGCAATGAAGCTGATAGAACTACCGATTTAAAAGGCATTTGTAGAATTGGCCTCAGGGCTTGATGAGTTAATGAATTAGAAGGTGTACCATGCATCTTGTCACCAAGAGTGGTGACTTTATATTCCATTATTTAAAGGTTAACAACCTTTCTAAAACATAAAACATTGGACCAATTAGGGCAGAGAATATTTCAAAAATGATTGCCCCCACTCAAAAAAAAACCCTCTAGAGCATAATGCTCATCAAATGCTAAATACCCCCATTAGGTATTTAAAAGCCACTTGCAAATCATGCTTGATTGTTAGGATGGTCGGTATACTCACATTAGTGCCTGCATGGTGCATAAGGGATGTAACTGGAAAGAACACCGAAATATAGCCCAGCTCATCTGGGACCGGCACACTTTAGCTGGTGCGTTCCCGTTGTTAACATGCTTTTCAGGTGCGAATACAAAATGAAGACGTTTTGACAGGCAGACTCTGCTGGCAGGCAGAGAAGCACGCATATGGAGAGAAAGAAACATATCTTGTGTCATGTAACTGTAGACCTGCCCTTTATCATCATAAATGCTTCCATCTCTGTATCTGTTTTACTACTGTATACACATGAAGAAAGCGGCATAAGCTATTATTGTCATTCTAGTCAGGAAGTTGAGAGATGAGCTGATTACTAAACACCTACTCCATCCCTCAATACACAGGGGCAATACATCATCTTACTCAACGGAAGCATAGATGAATATGAATCTGAGTGCTTTCAGTATAAAATCCCATCTTCCTGACCTGACTCTCTCTCTCTCTCTCTCTCTCTCTCTCTCTCTCGTGGAGAGAGGGTTGGGGGGCAATTCGATGTATGGTATAGCATTTGAAGCATCATTCCTTGCAAGCAATGAGGCAAACAAACATGTCCACCCTCCACATTCATCTCAAACTCTGTTTATGCTCTCTTCATTGGATAAGACAAGAAAATCTCCCAAAAGCCGGTGGTTGATATCAAAGCCACGGCGCAGGCTGACTACAAATCTGGCCAGACAGTCCTTTCTCTCAGCATCTGCAACAAGGCACTATTGATCCTGTTGCTCGAGGGACTCCGACCTGCAATGAATGGGAAAATGTTCAGCGGGGCCCATCTAAGCTACTCTAAATAATTTTGCTGTCTTCATCACGTCTACTTACAGAGGAGGGGGGGGTCCTTAAGGGGCCCAAAATCAATCGGTCATCCTTGGAGGTCTCCTTATTATCTGCCAGTTGAGGGGCCTGGGAGTTATTTCTGGTGCAGTGGAATACGAAGAGGTAATTTAATATACGTGTGGTGGTGGTGGGGTGGAAGGGAATAGAAATGGATCATAAAAGAACATACATTTTGTGAAAGGACAGTAGTTAGTTATAACAGTAGTTATATGCCGTCATATGTTAACAATATGATTTTTCTTGCTAAGCTTACTGCTTTTGATTGCGACCAAAGGTTGCAGTTTTACTGTGGAATGGTGCATTTCCCGTCAGTGTGTCGGGCACACTGACACTGAACATGTTGGACCCTCTTGGAAACAAGCGCAGTGCTTTATTGGTCGTCCTCTCACAGTTGACAGTTTTTGTATTGAGTTGTGCTTGAAATGTACTGTAATTCTGCAAACTGTTAATAAATACTTCAATCAATCAAACGCGCGCACACACACACACACACACACACACACACACACACACACTTGTGTATAGCCTTCTGTAGGCTACATTATTTAAATTGTTCAAAGCATATTTAGGCAAAATCTTTTGCCAGAACCAGAACAGTTTCTTAATCCAACTCTCTGCTTTATCTTTGGCCACTGAACGTGTTTTTCTCTGCTGCTGCATGGTCGCTTCGTCTGGTTGCTTAGTAATGTACTAATGTTACATCGCAATCCTAAATTGAAGGCTTTGTTGACTCAAATGGCGAATCGAGGGCTTATTGCTGGCACACAACAGGTAAAATATTATGTTTTAGGCAGCCCTCCAGCGCTAATTTAAGTCAAAGAGGGTACAAATGGCGAGTAGCAATACATTGTTGTTGTAGCTTAGATCTTGTTTTATTTCTTCATAAAATTCACACTGTCACACACACACACACACAAACAAAAGTATTTTTTCTCCGCCCACACGGCGGATAAATTACACATGATTGTTCTGTCTGCGAGGGTAAAACACAGCAAGGACAAACAGTGCACCTCTATTGGCGGCCCTGAATAAATTGTCTCCATATTGGAACCTGTGCTCTGAATGCAGTGAAAGAAAAACAAAGACATGCCAGTTTAATCTTCATGTAATCTAATGTATACTGAGATACTAAGGAGGAGAGACGGCGGCTGTGAGGATAATGTGGTATATTTTTCTATACATAATTTACAGATCATATTCAGGAAACCCTGAATAGGCTATCTCCCGAGGCCATGCACGCACGTCCGCTTTCCATTGTCTCACAATGTCGACTGCACGTGTCAACGGAGGTGCCAGGAAATTCTTGTAAGAACAATGTTTTCTCTTGCATTAGCAGGAATTCATTAGCGAGATCTTTTTGTTCATCCGTCCAGATTGATTGTTCTATGACACTCTACATTAAAGCTCCATTAGCCACGCGATTATGCCCCGGCCCATTTTCACCGGAGACAATGACGCCGCAGCCGGAATGTGATCGGGAAAAGTGCGCGGGTTACAAACGTGCCCTGACAGTTACAGAATTGTTCATTATTAGGGTGACATTGTCTCCGAGACGATGGGACTTGTCATTGGATAATCGGGGCCCTGCACTGTGCGTCCTTCCCAGCTGAATAGCTTTACATGACAAAGGACGTTGCTGCCATATTCCAACTACTCTCTATTAACACAACGATTGGGGCGGGTGTGAGGGGTGGGGGGGGTTGTTGTCGGTGGTGGTGGTGGTGGTCCGGGGCCCAACAGAGCACTCGCTAATGACAAAAGATGCGATTCATTTAGTTTAACCACAAAACATAAATCCTAAATTTATGCTCTCCCCCACAGACGCATTTGATTAAGAGATGTGCTGAATTAGCTTTAAAAGGAAAGTGTCAAGAGGAGAAATATGGGCCATTTTCCCTGCGCTTCCGATCTCTCACGCCCGCTCTCATTTCCACTCTCTTACTCTGTGTGATTGATAAGCACAAGGGGGATTATGTGGGTGTTCCGTGGTTGTAGCAACCATACCATTTTACATACCATTTTACGTAACTCTTTCTATGAAGCCCATGTCTATAATGCATTATGAACTATACTCACATTATAATCTGCTCATAACCGTATACATATAAGTAGTTATATGCCGTCATATGTTAACAATATGAAACCCTTAGAAATTCCATATGGATATATGTCAGAACCTGTTCTGACATTCCATATGTTGATCCTTCCCCATCCATCCTTCCTCTTCAATGTCTCCCTTTTGACTGATACCTGTCCATTCAAACTCTAGACTGGCCTGCCCCAAAGTTATTAGTTCAGCCGCGCCCGGCAGCCGGTGAAAACTAGAGTCCTCAACAGGCCCGAAAATTAAGGCCCAACCCTACCTGGGCCCTCATCAAACCCTGTACACTGAAGAGAATGTCCCCGCTACCACCCTTAGATCTCCATGGTGCTGACCTGTTCTGACATTCCATATGTTGATCTGACCCTGTACACTCAAGACATGCTCCTTATATGGCCAGTACAGAATTCCATGTTGATCTGACCCCCCATGCCAAAGTGCCAGCGCTCACCGTCTGTAGTCAACGAGGTCGATGCGTGCATATGGCGAGGTCGCTTCTCGCCCTCAGGCGTCTTACTGGTATAGAACTCACCTGCTGCTGGCACTAAGGGAAACTGAAACAAACATTACATTAATGGATGTATATTGTAGATTGAAAGCAATTGAAAGATATACTTGTAACTTATATGTTTCAAAATGTAATGAAGCAGAACTGAGTATATACATTGTAGGATTAATCAGATACAATTTTATTAACACTTTATTTTCGGTCTATTTCATCCTGTGTGTGTGCTCATTCATAACGTTGTGCGTGCGCTGGTGCTAACTTAAACATGGCAGTGAGTGTCATAACCTTTAACAGAGCAGCAGATGTTTGCATGAAGTATCAGTTGAAAATTACACATTGTTCACAGAAGAGGCCTTAAACCTGGCCCCGCCCACAAACCCCCCTCTCTCCCTCTCTCCCTCTCCCTCTCTCTCTCTCTCTCTCTCTCTCTCTCTCTCTATGTCTCTGTCACGCAAATTGTATTGGGCAGATTCATCTTTCAAGCATGGAGGAAGATGAAACAGGATTTTTAAGATAGTGGTATCAGTATTTCTGTGTGATAAATAATATAGACTGTACGATTATAAACTGTAGTCTCTTAAGAGTTTGCAAATAGTATAGTTTGATTATACAATGGTGCTAAAAGGATAACACAAAAAGCCCTGAGGGCTTATTTCGGTCCTTGTGTATATTCAATTCAAAGAGACATGTAAAGACATAAATGCCATACCACAATGATATACAAGAATAATATACCAGACATCATCAATACTATTAGCAATAAAAAAAACTTTTGTATTGACCTGTACTTTTGTTGAACTGTACCCATTCTACAAACTGTTAATACAATAATCAATCAATCAAAAGCTACAGTTGTGTGTGTGTGTGTGTGTGTGTGTGTGTGTGTGTGTGTGTGTGTGTGTGTGTGTGTGTGTGTGTGTGTGTGTGTGTGTGTGCGCGTGCAGCTGCAATTATTACATTTTGTCATGTAGCTTTTTTGCATATAGCCTCTCATGGGGGGTGGCATAATTGTCTCAGACTTTGGAAATCTCTGTATCCCTGTTCATGTGTGGAACTAACGCCCTTACTTTAAGTTACTTTACATAACGAAACTACTTTTTGCTGTAACTTGTAACGTAACTCTTTACATTTTCCCATTCAGTAACGCCATTATAGTTACTGTGTTTTCAATGGGTGAGTTAGTAGTTACTAGTTACCCACGTTACGTAATGTAATCCAAAAGAACCGTCTCCTCCTGCCAGTGCGGAGTCTGTCATGTAAACTGACATGGTGCACTGAGTGCACTCCCAGAGTGAAACACATTCCACATGAGAAAGAGAAAGTGGCTTCCACAGGGCATCATAATGATGATGATTGGTCAACATAGGTTAACATACATAGGGTAATTACTTTAGGCCTGTCTGTGCATGGGCAGGACATCAGTATTATATCCATATCATTAGACTGGATATTGTCTGTGATTTTGGATATTGTACTATTGGCAGCCGCATAAGTGTTCTATTCCTGTTTTTTAGAGTAGAGCTTAAAACAAACCACAACTGGACCAGTGACATTAGGGAATATTTTTTCCTTGAAAATATTTTTTTAAGTAAAGTAACTAGTTACTTTCCTAATTTAGTAACTAGTAAAGTAATTAGTTACTTTTTCAGACTAGTAACTATAACTAATTACTTTTTTAAAGTAACTTGAACAACACTTTATTACTTATTGATTACTATGTGCTTGAAATACAAGCAGTGTGTGATATATATTTCATATCTCAATTGTGATGTATCCAGACATACCGTTCTTCTTGTAGCCAGTAAAATAAATCAAGGACAACTCAGGTGGTTCAAAGACATGAAACCATCTCAGTGAATAATTGTTTACACTCAGATCTGCCTGAAACTAAATAAAAATCGACCTAACTAATTAACTAGCCCACAACTGTGTGACCAATGTAGAAACCTGCGGGACCCGTGCGTGCGTGCATTCTGTTTGTGTTTCAGTAGGGTGAGAGCATTGTCTTGTCTCTGCTCCTAATTGCAATGCTTATGTCATTGTTTAATATGCAATTAACAAATATTCTAGGAGATTCAATAGAGAATAACAATGAGCAAATAATTACACAGGGGGTGGTACTATCCTAGCATCTGTCATTTCAATCACTGTGTGATGAATATCATTATGACCATTCTGTTTTTCTCCCCAAGTAGAGAGGAAGAATTTTAATTTGCATTGTGTCCTCACCACATTCTCTGGCGGACAATAAGCCATACCCATAAGCCAATAAAAATAGAAATTGAAGACAATATGGAGTGTTCACAAAACGTCTAGGGGAGAAGTCCCTCGTGATCAGGCATTAATAACTTCTCTGAAAGAATTTCTTCGCATAAATGGCAGCCGGCCAACCAGGGAAATAGTCTGGTATTGACATTGTGATCAAAAGAAAAATGACAGAGCAAAGACAACAATTAATTAAGGGGAACCTTCTGGACTAGCAGGCCAAGCGGGCCAGCACTGGGAAATTAGACCGAATGCTTATCATCACTGCACACATCCACTATTGGATTGAACCACCATTGTGTGTCGTGCTGACGATGTGTGTGAAACTTGCTGACAATCTGTACTGGAAATGTATTGGCTAAATAGTTTGTTTAATAGCTATGCAAGCTGCAGTGGGAAGTCTTTGAGGCATGTGTGTCATTTTTCTGACTTCTCGGGCAAGAATGGGAACAGAATGATGATAATGACTCTTAATACTACAGAGCTAGTCTGTGCATGCCACACAGAGTAATAAGCCACTATTAACTTTTCCATCCTTTAAGTACACAGGTTTAAGTGAGTGACTATAGGCTACACATATTTGATTAGTGTACTGTGAAGATGTAAACTCTGTTATGCGCCATTAAAACCATAAAACGCGCTTGCGACAGATATAGGCTTGTCATGAATATCTGATGCGCGCTGCTTAGTACTTAAACTAATTGTGTTCCCCTGTCGTGAGTAACGCTGACGAGCCATTTATCTAAAAGCATGTGATGTTCACCATGCAGGCGAGGCAACATACTGTATGGAATGACAAACAGCGTGAACGTATCGATGTGATGATACCCGACTTCAGCGGTTGCCTCTTCATGGATGAGCTCCAGTGCAATCCCCGTGATTGCCTCCACTGCCTAAATGATAATGACCTGACATTTTTCAGCTTGTGTTCAATACAATGTTCAGTTGTTGCCAGCAATGACGGCTTCTACATTGTATTTCTGTTTAACAGTGGTGGAAAGTAACTAAGTACATTTACGTACATTTAAGTACTGTACTTAAGTACTGACACAAGCGTTCCACACCACCACAGAGAGTGCAGTGCGGTGTTGAGTCCCTCGGATAGACGGTTGTCCAGAACCAGCACAAAAGCCTTAGACTGGGGTCTGGACCTGTTCACCCCTATATCTCCATATATGGAGCTGGCCTGTTCTGACATCACAATTATGTTCTGATATCTGCATAGACTCCATATTTGGGCATGCCTGATAAAGAACACCATATGGGCATACAATTGGGGATGCAGACTTAACTGGATGGGGCATGCATTTCCAACTTGCATCGTTCCAAGTAGGTCAGTGCCCAACAGGCACCGCTCTAGTTATTACAAAACACACTAACCATTTCAGCCCTTATATACATTTCGGCCATTTGAAAATATAGCCGATCACAACACTCACAACGAATCGCAACGCTTGTGTAGATCTGCTGTTTTCGGCAAATGTTCCATCCAGAAGAGGTTAAAATGGTCCCGTTGAAGTACTTTGTTTTACAGCTCACATGCATGCCGCTAAGCACCCTTAATCGCTCTCGCGTCTGACATCAATGTAGGCATGTTCTAAGTACATTGACCATGCTATTATTCTGCAGTGGCAGCGAATTAAATGGTCTTGGAAATGTGTGAATTGAAAATTAAGATATCACACAGAGTCTCTCTGCCGAGGCACATTCCGTGAAAGATTAATGTTTGGTGTTTAAGACGCATCAATCTTTTACATGGCCAGTGCGGGTTAAACTGTTCCGGAACGCTGGTCGACACGATTCAAGATGAATACCATTACCAATGAGAGAGCAGCAGGGGTGCTTATCAGGTCACAGCATTTATTAATTTGACATTTGTTCAGTATTATAATCTCTTCGCGTGTTAACACATTTCATTTGGTCGAGCTTCGGTATTGTTGACAACCATGATGATGATGATTACGAGAATGATGAGGAGGTGGAGACGATGTTTAATGCCCCACCTGTCGCTTCCCAAAAGATAGTTACACATTTAGTGTAATGTAAATCCCATGCAGAATGATTTATGCGTGCATGATTTACAGTGGATTACCAAACACCTCATTTTTGGTATGTATGAAACAAAATCTACAGTCCTGTGTCTAAAATTCTGACATTAACCTATTTTGGTGTTAGCATCATGTCGTGCTTTAACTATTGAAAAATAGCAGATCTACAAGCTCATATTAGCGGTAGCTTGTAGGTCTGCTATTTTTGAAAAATCGAAGAGCGACTGACATAGAAGACATTTTTAGAATCTGATCTCAGGTCAGAATGAAAACTGTCAGGATGTAGAAGACATTTTTAGAATCTGATCTCAGGTCAGAATGGGTTAACAACTTCATTCTGAGGCCCACTGGCACTTGTGCTCAGCAGGCCCAGCGGAGGCCTGCGGGCGCACTTCCTCCGGTTGCACAGGACCAGCGGATTGGCAGGCTGCCTTAATTACAACACAACTGGCTGCATGCTCCAAAGCACTCTCCATTTCCTCTCTTTCATCCACTTAATTCCATCTCTCCACACACTTTGCATTCATACACTGGCACTTTTCATCGCATCCAGTCCAATTTAACTTTCACTTGTGTGTATTTTGTGCACTTTGTTATTAATTTTCCATACATATACCCCGATTGGCTTTGTTGTACTTTAAAGATCTGATGATTTAGGTAATTTGCAGGTTGCGTGAACGTCATTAAGCATCTTGTTCATAATACACCATTATTATCCATGAAAAGAGTTGCTTTCATCTCTAATTCAGAGACAGTTGATTTGGATAAATGGAATTACCATTTATTAATAGCTAACAGCCCACTGGTGTTGATTTTTTCATTTTCAGGGGATGACTGTCCAGACATGGACAGGTGTGCCTACCGATCAATTATCGTCTAGTAGCAGTTCAACATGTGAATTTTTTTGTTAAACATTTTGACACCACATGTATGGGGGTCCCTTGCACAAAATAATTTCAGATGGGGGTACGGACCTCCATCTGTAAATATTTAGTTTGACAACCACTGAACCAGACCACACCCTTGTGAAACAAGCCAAGGAGGCAGATTGAGGCTGGCCATTTATGTTGGCAGCTAAACTAGGGAGTAAACAAAGCCAGTTGTCAACACTCCCACACAATGAACACAACTCCCAAACACATACCCCGTAGCAGCTCATAAAGCATGTTAATTGACTAATGGAGTTCATTAATAGAAGATGAAGTCTCTCCTCTAGCTTCCTCTAACCGTTTTCAGTTTTCAAACTATTTCAGTCAGACAACTCTTCTATTTCAGTCAGACGCTCAATAACTATATTTATTGAGCATAAATATACTGAGCATAAATATTTATAGCCATATTTGTCGTCACGACTCTGTCTCATTTCATTCATTCCCTGTATTATAATAAACTAATCCATACCCGTTCAGGGATATGACCCATTCTGTCTCTCTCCACCCCTCGATCTGCCACTAATAATATAACGGGCCCATACATGGGCATTTTTCGGCACGTTGAAATGCACCAATTCCATCCTCAAATTTTGAGGACATTATGAGTTAGATGATTTGCCAACTATATTTTATAGGCACTGGAATGGAATAGTAACCTGACGCGGCCAGATGAGGGCGGTATTGGGTAACCATGTTTCCCAACACAGCAATCATCTGGGATCTCTCAGGCAGATGAGCTGACAAAACTCCGTTCCGTACCGGACCAATCAGCGTGAGCTAAGGGCGGGATATGTGCGAAACCGGACGTGAAGCTATATAGACACGTCAATATGATTGGTTGTGTTTGCACGCCCACACGGTGATAGACAGACGGTCCCATCCAATCATCTACCAAGTATCTTGAAAAAAAGGAACAGCCCCGTCATCGAATTTGCTTCCGCGATCCCAGATCCCAATAAGCTGTGAAACAAATGTGTGTAGCAAGCTTCTTGGATCTGGCAGCGTCAGGTTAATGGAATAGACCCCCATAAGGGAATCATAGAGACAGAATGACAGGTGGCTGCTGGGGTGGATGCTGGGATGGTGGTGGGAGCACTAAAATAACTTCCTAGAGCAGAACACAAAACAGTAGCAGAGCAGCAAGGTGGCAGAGCAGTATAGATAGCGGTTTAAATAGCCCGCCCCAACCAGATGGAGTGAGCACGTGACTGATCAGTTGATCGCAGTTGATCAGGAATTGGCGCTCCTTTGTCTTGTCTGCCTGAAGTTCTGCAGGCTTCGCATCATGACGGCAGAAGTGACTGACAATTTGAAATATTGTTATGTTGTTATTAAGTTTTTCCAATTTCGACTTCAACTGTACATCACATTAGTTCACTGGATAATTACATTTATTATTGATTTCTCATATTCGTACAATATCTTGAGTCTTTGAGCTCTGTTTTTAAACAGACTCAAAGTGGAGGTCAGAGGCTTGAGCCCAGCTAGCTTGTTATGGATAGCATATTAGCAATAATCCATTCTCAAGTATTATGACTTAAAGACAATCGCTAGTCAATCTGAAATTGGCCCAATTTAGCCTTTTCTGTAATGTTTCACTTGAGATTTATTAGTTCCTTGTGCATTTTGTTGTGATACATCCTAAGATACTTCAATTGACATGCAATTAACTATATGCACCTAAAATAAAGATAGATTATTGCATTACACAAACCCGTGGTTGACCAGTAATCAAAAATGTCATGCATTATGTAGCTGTTAACCATCCAGTGCCATGGGGCGTATAGTTGCTGTAAGGTTGTCTGCTGAGTTATGAGAGAGATAAACAAACAAATCAGAGATCGATTAGAATCTGTGTGTTTGTGTATGTGTTCATCCCTTCATATTGTTGTTTGTGTGCTTGAGTGAGACAGTGTGCTTGCCAAAGAGTTATTGTGCACCCGGGGCCACAATAAGCAATGTCACGGGTCATTTATCTCATATGCCACAAATCTAATCTACAGTTGAAAAGGTTGCGACAGGCTAATCCAACTCACCATGTGTACCTAATTGAAGAAAAGACAGTAGCACATCTGCTTGCTGAGATATCACACAACTCCAATATTTACATTTGTTATATCCCCTGCCGTGCACTATAGAATTAATCTGGGAAATTAGGCTGCTGCCTGCCCCAGGTTGTAAACAAAGAATTAGATATCGCTGTCTACGGAGCTGCTCTAAAATGTTGTCAGGCAGCCGTCTCCCAAGAACATTAGTGACACATAAGCTGTAGCTCCAACCCATAGCCTATAGCCCTGGTCCGTGTGGTCCGCTGCTGTCTAGCAAAATTTCCCACTGTCCTGTGAGGGTTTAGAATTTCCCGAAAATAAACAAAACCAAAAATGTACTTTGTGCCATTTCAATAAAGCAATGTAGTAATGTACCGGACAGAGTAACTTCCGGGTTGTGCCTGCACGCTTTCCAGCCTGGAGGGTAGACTTTCACCAACACAAAACAGGCATTGTTTCGATGATTAGCGGAGTAGTTTTGTTTATTTTCGGTAAAGTTGGACCCCTCACCCCTCGCACAGCAGTGGAATGTTTTTTATAGCATCGTCATTTGGAGTAGGACACACATACACACTGTTTGCTATTTGACATTTTGTAGTGAGTGTTGTCACATTAAAATGAATGATTTTTTGTTCCCTTAACAAATGGTTTTTCTATATTGCCAAAATATAATGAGATGGAGGAGTCCTAGACATTTTGTTCCAGACAGCAACAGTGAGTTGACCCCGCTGCATCTTTGGATTCTTTGCACCTTCTCACAAGGTGACTTCTCTATTATGCCGGGGCTCCACTGAGTGCGTTGTGTTGCGATTGACGTCTGACCTGACCTACATCCAGCATGCAATGCCCTGTACTTGTTTGTGTGTGTGTACACCTGTGTGAGCACGAGTGGTGTGCGCATGCGTGAATTTGGAACGAGAGAAGTATGTGACATTGCTGCCACCTGCTGGACGCAAACGATACAGAGAAGAAATTGGAATGATACAGAGAAGAAATTGGAATGATACAAATTGGAACGATACAGAGAACCAATAGACAGGAGTTGCACCACTTGGTTGACACTGGTGTGATTTTTTTTTACTATTTTGCAAAACATTTTTGAATAGTTGAAATGGCCAGTCTACAAGCTAACAACGTATGTTTTTCAAAATAGTAAAAAAGGCAAAGAAGTTTAGGTATAAGGGGTTTAGCGGTGACGAAAATGGAGCCCGGGGGGTCAGATCAACTTATGGAATGAATTCTGTACTGGCCATATATGGAGCGTGTCTTGATTGCAGGGTTGATGAGGTCAGATGTGTAATGTCAGAACAGGTCAGCTCCATATATGGAGATCTTAGGGTGGCAGTGGGGGCAGTGTCTTGAGTGTACAGGGTTTGATGAGGGCCCAGGTAGGGCCGGGCCTAGATTTTCGGGCCTGTTGAGAAATCAAATTTTTCGCCGGCTGCCGGGCGCGGCTGCAGTCATAACTTTCGGGTGGGCCCCTGGACGGGAGTTTAAATGGACGGGTATCAGTCAAAAGGGAGACATCGAAGAGGAAGGACGGGTGGGGAGGGATCAACATATGGAATGTCAGAACAGATCAGCTCCATATATGGAGATCTAAGGGTTTGAGTTCAGATGTAGAGTTGCTGGCCAGCTTCATATATGCAGATCTGTGATGATCCAGTCTTCTCCATGTATGGCTATCCAGGGTTTGATGATCCATATATGATCTTCATATATGGAGATGGCCATATTTAGAGTGTGTCACGAGGTGTTATGGACTGACGGCCATATATGGTGGCGTGACGTGTCTCAAGGCGTGATGTCACGAGGCGTGACATGTCAGGAGACTTGACGTGTCACGAGGCGTGATGTCACGAGGCGTGATGGACTGTCACTGACGGCCAGATATGGTGGCGTGACGTTTCTCGAGGCGTGACATGTCACAAGACATGACGTGTCTCGAGGCGTGACATGTCACGAGACATGACGTGTCACGAGGCGTGATGGACTGATGGCCATATATGGTGGCGTGACTGACGGAGCGACAGGTTTTGCAGGTTTTCATAGTAATCTGTGACCCACGGTCGCAAAAAAAACAAGGTATTTCCTCCCGGCAATGAAAGTACTCCATCAGTGTAGTGCTGGCCGTCTGCCCAGCACAAGTCCTGCCGCACACCAGCCTCGAAAAACAAAGAAGTGTTGATTTAATAGAATCAATCTTTGGTTATTTCTCGCTTCAAATGTTTTCAAAAACATTCTTCAGAGCAATGTTTAGTTGTAAATCACATTGTGTGTGCATGATTCCAATCAAAAACAAGCATTCAACCAAGTCGTAAATACATTTAATTATACAATGCAATTGTATTTAATCATATTTTATATATTTTATACATGACTGGAATGGACTGCTGGTGCGACGGCGTAAAATAAAATAAACCGGTGCAATTTTTGAGGATTCAATACTCACTTCCCAAACATTGCTCCTGCTTTGACGTATAGAAAATGTTGGTTCTCTTGCTTTTTAGTTTATTAGCTAATTTCATTGCTTAGTTTTTATATATTAGACGTTCCTGTTCTCCCTCTGAGATTCTTTGGTAGTGGGTACTGTATTTATCAGCTTTGCATGTTTGTCCTGTTATTGTCTTGTATTTATTGTTACTGGCAGAGCTGTGTTATTTATTTTGCCTCTTCTCTTGGCCAGTTCACACTCAGAGTACCAATGTGGTCAATTCTAATGTAGTTTGCAGGTCATTCCATGTATTAGGGCCACAGAAGCTAAAAGCAGATATACCAAGTTCAGAGTTAACTTTTGGTACAGTACCTTGACTTGATCTGGTGTGGTAGGGTTCAGACTCAGAGTCCCATTTCAGAAATGATGAGATGTATTTAGGACAATCTCCAAGCATGGCTTTATACAAGAACAGGTGCCAATGCATAGTTTGCATACATTTGCATATACGCAATAACAATCTGAAATACCATAATCTAGGATGTTATATATTTTCAATTTGCTCATTTGCAGACGCTCATATGACGAGCTAGTCAACGACAGGGTAAAATGGCCACATGGTCACAATCTGAAAAGTAAACCGTTATTTCCTAACCACAAGGCACAGTGTCTGTGCAGCTTTTTTGTTTATAAAATATCTTTATCTTGCATCTTTGTTGCAGTTTAATGGGTGCAACATTTTCTGGATGTCCATTTATCTCCCTGCCACAAAACTCATTAATTGAGTAGAAAGTGAGAGGAAAACAATCACACTGCATATGCCATATGTTCTCCTCTGCCAGGCAATTTAGACTGTTTGAACAAAGGCAGCTCTCTTTTCACAGTGGCTGATCAGGCTTTGCAGTGAGATGTGTAGCTACTTTTGGCAAGGGATTGATTCTACCCCAATGTTCTCAGACTTTCTACCAAAATGAGACTCCAGGGCAGGCCCTCCCGTCCATTGACCTGAGTGTTTCCTCTACCCGCATCTGCCAACCCACTGAAGCCTTTTGTTGTCTCCACTGCCTGGGAATGAAGAAAGCTCTTGTGGAGGTCGCCGGAGGGCTTCCTGATTGATTAAAACTCTTCTGAGAGAAAAGTGCTGAGTGGTTCTGAGGCTGGGAGTTTGGGTGGGAAACACCAGGTGACCAGGCCATGTTAGCAGCAGAAAATGTGCACCTTTGTATAATGCTGTTTGCTGAAAGCAAGAACAAACCGTGCTGATTTCAGGTTGTGTCGAGGCACGCAATTTAAAAGCGGAAATGCACTGGGGATCTTTGCAGGTGTCTGCGCAGGTGCTGCATCCAATGGATTATTGCCTCCCGGAGCATCAGCACAGTTGGATGCTAAAAACACATGACCTGCTGGTTTGAAATAGTGTCGTACACATGTTTCTGACCTCTTACTGAAGGCAGAACAAGGGAGGACAATTATTAATGGCTCATGGGCGTGTAGGGTTATTAACATTTGACTTTAGTAGTAGAGGACAAGCAATGCAACAGAAACCATGCCAAACTAAGATTTGGAGAAGATTTCCTTCCTGGGGGCAGTTCAAAGTGTAGCATCCCACAGCAACTCTATTAGTATAGGCTACACATACTGTATACAGTATGTGCTCTCATTTTAATGATGTCCTTTAATTATACAAAGCAGGCCTACCCCACTCACTGACAGGCCTGGAAATCTCAACTTCCGCACAGATCAGTTTAGTTTGTTGACAGGGTGACCATATGTCCTCTTTTACCTGGACATGTCCTCTATCGGGGGCCTGTGTCTGTGTATCACAGTCAAGTCAAAGCCCATTATAAGCATACATATTTACAATGCATGTTCAATGGTTCATTTGGAAACAATCTGAGAGGTGGATTTCTTCTCTGAACCACGGAATGTGTATTATTCATAACACATGAATGAAGCTGAATTAATTCACTGCCTGAGCTCTGATGAAATGATGAAACAAATCTCATTTCACAGATGAAATGCAGATATTTGGCCCTATAACGTATGTCATGCCTTACCCGCATAATGTAAGGTTTACCTTATCTTGCGGCCACGCAACCCACTATACATTTTGCCGACTCCTTGTGGGTGGAGGTGTGTTTGTGGGCGTGTTGATGCACTTTCCTTTGAGAAGAAAAACAAAAAAAGGTGTTGTACCCTGCCCCTTTGAGTGGTGCAACCACGCCTATGGACAGCTACAGTATGTGTGTCCCTGGCTGGCAGGGTCTGTCTGTCTGTCTGTCCGAGCACGAAATATAGCGTTTGGTTTATTCTTTCTAATTATTTGTTCGGCCCAAAATAATGTGTTTATTGTCATGAGTGTCAACTAGGCTGTTGGCTTCGTCCAAGGCTTACATATCTTTAAATAAATTATTTTTGAAAATTATTTCCTGGTGCCCTCGTCGTTCTGAAAGGGGACGCTCTATGGCCCTCATTTATCAACCGTGCGTACGCCAAAATATGGGCGCACACCGAAATTACCGACATTTTCGGCATTTAACATTTCCGGCAAAGCTTGAAATTGAACTTGAGTAGGACAAAGAGTCACGTCTGGTCGCGAGCTGGCGTACGCTGTTTTTCTGTTTTACACAAGCGGAGCAGCCTTGTCTGAACTGCTGAGAGGCTGTCACAGGCATCAAAACATATATGTATTCACTCCTAAAATGTTTATATAAAAGGTATGTATAATGTATATGGGCTACATGTAAAAAATAAATAAATAAAAATGTTAAGAAATACATGTGTCATATGAAATTAGTAGGAGATAAAATCGCGCAATTAAAAACAATGTTGCAAGAGATGCTTAAGCCATTTAAACAGTGTTTTGCATGAGCGCATACATGCGAGGATTTGGGCTGTCTGTGCTGAAATATTTCCATGACGGGACGTTGGAGAGTAGGCCTATAGTGCAGCAGCTGCTGCAGCTCAGCTGCGGAGAGTCCCAACGTGCAGGTATAGCCTACTGTAGCCTAATCTACAGCATGAAGGCCGATGTCTTTCTTACGGTATGTGCAATATAATAAACCCGACGCGTCGCTCGAATGCCAAATGTACCGTGCCAGGCTCCCAGCGCAAGTGGGAACTGCATCGGAGATATAGGTATATTACCCAGCCAGCCCATGCACCAGCCACATGGCTATGGTTTTGGCTGCACATTCATATAACAGTGACTAACGACTGCGAGGCAATCTAAATAGACTGGCGAACGTCGGAACGTGCATGGTCAGTTGGTCACGGACGGACCACTGTGATAGAGAGAGACAGACAGACAGACAGGACAGGACAGGAGGAGCACCTGCAAAACAGCAGCGTGTGTGTGCCTATTTGTTATTTAATTATGGTTCACAGGTTCAGGTTTTCGTTCACTAATATATCTTGTTGTATATTCAATTAAAATACTTTGCAAATAGCAATATGTGCGTGCGTGCGTGCGGGGGGTGAGGCGGGCAGCAAGGGAAGCGAAGCGAGAGGAGAAACAGTCAGCTTTATTTAATGTGTCATGTAGGTGCGTGCGTGCATGACAGCAAGGCAAGCGAGGTGAGAGGGAAACAGACATGCAGGGACCCTGCATGAATTAAATAAAGTTGTAGGCCTACCCTGTCACAGGGTAGGCCTACAACTTTATTTAGTTGTCTGTTTCTCCTCTCGCTTCGCTTCCCTTGCTGCCCGCCTCACCCCCCGCACGCACGCTTTATTTAATTCATGCAGGTGTTCGTTCTTTATTTGTTTAACAACACACCAGTTAGTTGGGCTTGCAAGTTGCGTGCAGCGTGCTGTGCGTGTGTATGAGAGAGGGGGGTGAGGCGGGCAGCAAGGCACGGGAGAAACCTATTTTTTCATGTAACCATGGTTTCAGGAAACGTATTGCCGTTGTTCATGTCGCAAAAACGAGGGCGAGGCTTGATTTCTTAGGGCGTGCCAGATCAAATTCAGCCGTGACATTTATTAACGTGAGAACAAAATTAAGGAAGGATCAGCTGTTTGCGATCACTTTATAAATGCCGTGGCGACGTGGGTGTACTACGAAACCTGCACTCGAATCTGTGGCAGATTTTACACTCGATTGATAAATGAGGGCCTATGCCTGTGAAAAACTCAACTTCCCATCATGCACCTGTGAACAGTGTGAAGCTCAACAGCACGATTTTGCAACACTTTTTTTCACCCTGTGTCCATTATCTAATCATTACATTAGATTCTAATGTAATCCTGGGCGCTACACTTCCTCTGCCAACCTGGGGGGGCAGCAGACTCACATCATGCTTCCTTATATGCATGAGGAGTCCAATCGGCTTCTTTTCACGTGACAGGGGGGAGTTTCCCCGGCCGGACATAGCGCGTGGAAGGAACACGTTATTCCCTTTCCCCTCCATCAGGCTCCCCGGCTGGCCAGGGCGAGGTAGTTTAGAGACCAGGATTACTGCATGTTTTTTGTGAGGGTACCTACCCTAGGGGACATGGGGAGAACATACAAACTCCACAGCCCTTTCGCCAACCCCGCCTCGGGTATGGACACTGATGACACGGAGGAGGGAGCACGCCCACAGCGTCCCCAGTGGGAATCGAACCCAGGACCTTCTAGCTGTGAGGCGACAGCACTACCAACTGTGCCACCGTGCCCTCCTCAACAGTGCCACTTTGTCACCTGTTGGTACCCTAAACAGACAGACAGACAGACATATAGGCCCTAAACATAGGGACACACATTGCTGTGCATTGGAGTGGCTGCACCACTCAAAAAAAGAATGGTCGCCTATTTTTGTGAATGTTTACAATACCTAGCCCAGAATATCACAGTGTACCTGTATATTGGCACCATTCTTAAAATATTGCTCTCTCTCTCTCTCTCTCTCTCTCTCTCTCTCACACTCTCTCTCAGCCTGGCCCCTCCTGGCTGCGTGTCTACAGTAAGTGTCCTTGAGGAAGACATTGAACCCCTCCCTACCTGCTCCCGAACAGTATGTTGGTGCCTTTGTGCCTTTGGACCACAAGTTCATGGGGTCGATCCCGGGCACCACCAACTCAGCGTATGAGTAGCACGGTTTGGTGCAGCAAGTCGTGTGGGAAGTACTGGGAGCTGATGGTACTGTAGGTGTGGCGCTCCACCTCAGCAATCCATCTCCCAGGGGTCTAGCGCATTGTAACAGGGATAGACTGTGTTACCGGCTGATACCGACAATAAGCCACTCCCGACCTACTTCTTGCATGGTTGTGTCCACAGCCGGTGTGTGAATATATGGGTGAATGTGAAGTACATTGGAAAGTGCTTTGAAGCGTCGGAAAGAGTAGAAAGGCGTTATATAAATTCAGTCCATTTACCATGTGATACATAACGAAGGATCACTCTAAAGACCTTACATTGGTTCTGTGATACTTTGTTTCCTTCTTTTATTGTTTCTACACAGTTATAGCCAATTCACTGAATATATTTCACTAGACATATCAGTAAGAAGAAATCTCTGATCGTCTGGCTACGCTAGACTACTTTCCATTCAATAACAGTTGCGGTAGTCTGGTTCTTTATTACTTTGGTTTAACACTTTACGGATCAGCAAATCCACACAAAGTTTCTCCATTTCCCACTGTCTCATGTACGCCCATCACATCAGTGGAGGATAGCACTTCTTCCCACATCTTCAACAACAGCTATACTGTAGGGAGACGTTTTTTCCCCAGCTCAGCTCCCAGGAAAGCTATGCAGTTATTTTTGTAACTACGATTTCTGCACCTTCTCACCTCATCTCTGCTGGCCTGTGTTGTTGAGTGATCTCCTTCCTTCCTCATACAGCAAACAAAAATAAACAAATGTAAGCTGACAGTGTGGCACAAGGAAAGCGTACACTAACGTTGGCAAAGGTCATCATTCTGAGCTCTGTTTACTGGAGATGTATAATAGGCACCTTTTTTAGAGGCCTTTCAGTGTAGGGAGGGGCGAAAGCAGGTGTTTAGACACGTGCTGTTATTACATTACAGTTTGCTGGGCGAACAAGTGACACCACGTCAAATAATTGTGGAGAGAGCTACAGCAGAATCCATAGCTAATTAGAGCAGCTGGCTCTTAGGCCAGGCCATTTGATGAGAACATCAAGAACACCATGTACACTGCATGTCAATAGTGTTTTTGTTGCTCCCTCGTGCATTCGGACCATGGGCCCAGCGATATTGAATTGTTTTCAGTGCCTAGAAAATAAGGTGAGTCGGCGATGAATGGACACGATGTTGGTGTTAGAATCGAAGGAGTTTGTAGAAATCTTCTGCCAAAATGAGCTAGTTAAAGTGAACATGTGTTATATAGAGATTGGAACCTTGGTTTAATGGTGGGCAATGTGACACTGCTAGCAAAAAGAGCTGAATGAGTTATCACGTCCACCAGCAGAATCCATTCGTGGAGGGCAGCTCTTAGGTCTTAATTTAGTTCTTCTCGTCCTCATTAGGGTTGACTTGAGGAATCTTTGACGCGAGGATTTCTCGGTATATGCAAAGGAATAACCTCCACAGACATGTGTTAATCACTAACTGCATTATTTATCGGCGTCTGCCTTGGATGATGGATGGATGCGCTGCCGAGGAACAGATAATTAAGTTCATTATTTTGATAGGGCTTCTGGAGAATTGGCTAATTGAATTTGGCCATTTCACCACTTATCAATAGATATATAATGAGCGAGTAATGCTCTGCTAGTGAAAGCCCACTAATCAACATTGACATGTTCTTTGTACTGTGCTCTGATGGGTCTGAGCCAGGCGGATGCATATTTCATTGTGAATATACATGCAGGAGTACCCAAAAAATCATTTCTCATTGACAGCCGTTTTTGATTCGGTCGCTGTAAAATTGTTTCAAGTACTGTCAAGTACTCTGACAGGTTTCAAAATAGTTCCACTGCCACATTGCCTGCAGCAAAATTCAGAGACTGTGAAACTCTTCCCATGAAAAATGCATATTTTCTCACTAGTCCTTCGTCGCGAGAACCTCTCTCATCAAGTCATAATTTGCTTCAACTATGTAGTGTGGGTGGTGTGGCTGCAGCACAAACACAATTAAGGAAGATGTTAATTATAAGAAATGAAATATGTCTTTATGAATCATTAATGTATTTCTGCATTAATGTGTAATAATGAGTAATGAGTAGTAATAATTCTAAAATATAAACGTTAAATAATAATTTAATAATAATAATAATAATAATAAAGCACTAACAAATGAACTGCACAGATGCCTCATTTGTTTTTAGTTTTTTTTATTAAGTCAAGTGAACTTTTTTTTTTACTTGTACTGTATTTAGTCAAACCGTTGGAACTGTCAATCAAACATAATGTCTCATCTGTGTCATTAATGAAGTAGTAAAATAACATAATTTAACAACAATGATATTGTAATCAATATTCATGTTACAAAAACAAAATATAGATATTATCCCAGGGTATGAGAATAAACAGAAATAGCCTTTCTTTTTGCAATTTAAAAAGAAATCCCTGAGAAGCATTCTCCTTTAATGCAAATAATATTTAGATTTTCATAGAAACATTGACCATGATTGGACTCAGGAAGAGTACGTTCTTTTTGACAGCAGCCTGATTGGAGAGTGCTGGGATGGAATTCACAGAGAATGGCTCTAATCATGTTGTTTGCGATTTCTGAGACTGAGGGGAAACATACTTTATTATTCATCGAGCAGCACTCCCTTTTGTAGAAGTAGTAGTGACAGAAACTGGCAATTGATGCACAAGGACACACAAAAATGGTACAGACCTTCATTATATTAGTCAAATCTGTCAAGGTAAAAAATAACTGTAACCAACCAGAAATCAGTGCACTCTTTCCAAATTAGCGCGGTATAGCGTAGGTTTTCTGAAGGTCGTAAGGGGAGAAAGTGGGATCGAAGAACCCCAGTCCATCTGTTTCGTGTCACCAGTTCTATCTCCTAGCCTGGCGGAGTGAAATCTGCAACCATTGATTCTGGCTGCTAGGCAGCCTCCGTAATTAAACAATTATTTGTGGAAGATCGTAAACACCGCTCAAAGCCAACTGTGGCAGGGCTCCTCATCCTTAATGAGATTTCAGTGGAATGGCTAAGCAACCAGTCCAACAAATCAATAGAGTTTCTTTCTCTTTCTCTCTCAAATGCTTTTGATAATCTTCTCTAAGGCTCTGATCAATTTGAACCGATGGATCTCATTAATAACACTTTATATCTTATGTACGTAGCAGTTATGTACTATATCAATTGTCTTTTGACCTAGGCATCATGGGAATGTTTCATGCCTCTGAAATGATCAAAATGAGCATTTGCGCCTGTCGTAGACATGCGCAGAGCAAGTTCAGTCAGGGAACCTCAGTCAGCGCGCCGGCCGTTAATTGGGCCACCACAGCATCAGGCTCTCTTCCACATGATTCACTCAGCCAATCACACGCTCACCCAATCTCATACCGGCTACTTTAACCGAAGGTTTTGCATTCATCCTCCTGTTTGCTTGCTTGCTGCTGCTTTATTGTATACTAGTGTGCGCTGCTGTATACAAAGTGCTCACCCACCTCCACCCCAACTACCACCTGTCGTTTTGGATCTACTGTTTAGGTACGGGGGATTCAGAGTCCCTATGGGACTGATGCCTGAGTACCTAAAAAGCAGATCCAATACATCGCCAAACCATAATAAATATATTGCATTGATTATCTTATATTCAATAAATATATATATTACATCCTCCTTGAGTTGTCTGACTGAACTGATGGTTTAGAAAGTAGACGTTCTCTCTCTATTTGATTTGATACCACATGAGCTTGGCAGAGGGAGCATCAGACTGTGGATGTTCAAAGGTGCAGGAAAGACTCGGGCAGATCAAGCAGCCGCAGCAAGACACCGTTTGCCTTGGTTGCATTGCAGTGAAGTCTCTAGGCTTTATTAACATCTCATCACGTAATATCTGGGGGGGAAATTAAAAAACTTCAGTGCACTGTGCCTACACATGTTGCGACCACAGGTCGCAACATGTGTAGGCACAATGCAAGGAATAAATGCATTCGCCATGTATCCGAAGGAAGTCTGATCCAATCATTTTTAGATTTCTCCAGTTTAATCCTGAGTTTAAGTTTTTGTTGTGTTCAACATCTGATTTTAGGCATGTTTAAGCCTCCAGGAAAATCCGTGTTGAGGTTCTTAATCCACTGTTTTTCATTAAAACGTCTTTGTCCTACTGTCCAGTTGGGATTGTGTTGAAGTCCAGCGCATTTTAGAGCTTCAATGCCGTGAGCCATGAAATGTTGCACAAACCTTGTGGTTGTCTTTTTTCCATTGTTAATATTGTATCTGTGTTGTCCCAGCCTTGTACCTATTGTTTTACCCGTTTCTCCGACATATTGTAAACCACATTTTTCACATGTGATTAAGTAAATGCAGTTGCTGGTTCTGGTTGTTATTTGTTGTTTAATCTCTAACACGCGTTTTGTAGTTCTATTTTTGACTAATTGTTTGGGTTTGAAGTATTCTGGTCCCTGCGTGCTGGTGTGTTGATTTCTTTTAGCTTGCTGTGTACTAGATAATCTTTAAGGTTTTTGTTTTTTCTGTAGGCCGATATAATTTTATAATCTTTTAGAAGATCATCCGTTCGGTTCTCAAAATTTATTTTTATTCTGTTGTTGGCTAGTGTGCTCTGTGTTGAATAACTGGTTATCAGGGCCAATTTGGGACCTGGATCCTGCACTCTTATTTCTAAGAAGGTACTTTGAGCTTTCCGGAGGAATGTCCTAGTGTATCCTCTTAGTCTGAGGGCCTTAAATAGTGTTTTACAAGCTATTTTGAAATCACTTCTTTGCGTGCAAATCCTATGGAATCTTAGTAGTTGTGATTTGACTATCCCTGTGTAGGAGTGTGTCGGGTGGAATGACGTTTTGTGTAATAGGGCGTGGGTGTCTGTTTCTTTAAAGAATACTTTTAAGTCTAGTTTCCCATTTGTGTTAAAGTTTGGGCCCTTGAAGATTGTTACATCAAGAAAGTCAATCCTTTCAGTGTGTGTCACAAATGTTATCGTTATGGATCTATGATGGCTATTTAGAACATCAATAAATTCCTGGAATTCTTCCTTGCTATGTTCCCATATTCCAAATATATCATCCAGAAACCTATAATAATGTGTTTGTTTAAGTCTGCATTTTACCTCTGTGGTGGGCTCTTCTGTATTGGTGCGGTCAGGGGAGGGAAGTCTACTTGCGACAGATCCCTTCTGAGGGGGACCTGCACTAGGGTTGGTGGTGGTCCCTTGGTGATATGTATGTTGGGGAACATACATGGGGTGGAGGGGGTGGGGGTCAGAGAAGGTGGGGAGAGGGGGACAGTGGATACACAAGGGTGGGGTAATGGTGGAGAACAATGGGGTATTATACAAGTAGATGGGGTAGGAGGAGGGGGAGTGGAGACATGCATAACAGGAATAGGGAAAGGAGGGTGTGAATTGGGGACATGCAAAGAGACAACAGGTTCAGGTTCAGGTTCAGGTTTATTTGTCATTTGTATAGATACAGAGTATACATACAATGAAATTTATTTTGCTCAGAGCACTCTCCGTCTTACATACACAGGACATAAACAAACATCTATAGTGCAAGAATAGACAAAAAACAGTAAAAGAAAGTGCAAGTGAAGTGAAGTGCAATACAGTTCAAGGTCAGCTGTTCAGCAGCCTGACTGCCTGGGGGTAAAAACTGTTACTGAGACGGGTGGTACGAGATTTGATGCTCTGGTAGCGTTTTTTGGAGGGGAGTAGTTTGAACAGGGTATTTGCGGGGTGGCTGGTGTCTTCCATGATGTTATGGGCTTTTTTCATACAGCGAGTGGTGTAGATGTTATGGAGACTGGGTAATTCTGTAGTGCCGATGATTTTAGCTGCTGTTTTAATGGTCCTCTGCAGCCTTTTGCAGTCCTGAGCGGTCGTGTTACCGTACCACACTGTGATACAGGGTAGGAGGGGATGGGGCAGATATGACCGTTCTATTTGTTCTTAGCTGTGTGATTATGAGTTGGGCTTTGTTTATCTCCAATTGTTTTAGCCTTTTCCCTAAGTTTTTTCTAGACCATCTGATTGCTATGGTAAAGGCTTTTTTCTCTTCGTCCTCTGTTAGGTTATCTGTTAATTCTTGTTTGGTTGTGTTTAAGAGTGTAGTGTAGTGTTCTTCTAGGGCTAAGATTGTTGTGTGGCACCAGTGTCTGGATATCCCTTCGAGTAATAGGGTGGTTTTATCCGTTGGTTGAGCTGGTTTTATCAAATTTATGAGTTCAAGGGTTTTCCTTGCTATACTCGCTGGTGGTCTGCTATAGAAGAATTTACATTCTGCAGATGATGTGTATATTATGATCAATTTGTTCATGGTCCTGATGGCTTTTAAGAAGTGTGTGTGTGTAGATGTGTGTGTTGTATCTTACTGGACCCATTTACTTGATTTTGTATCTTGCAACCTCTAATCTGTGGACTCCTGTCTCCACTGTGACCTCAGAAACCTGCCTGCACTGTTAGATTAAAAGGGGGTGCAGTGGATGCAGCAAACAAGAGTTATTTTCCATAAGCACCTTGCCTCTATTTTGAGACTAGGTGAATGCCTGCAACCTGGCACGGTACTGTAGCTACATTTGATCATAGCGGGAACTAGAATCTATGAAGGCTATCCTCATTCTCCCCACATAATGAGATGATCGCTCTCCCATACTTTTTTGATTGACATGGCTCTGCAGGGAACCCTCATTAAGGTAAACAGCTCAGCAGACTACTGGAATATAGCCTGCATAAAAACACATGTATCAGAGGAAATCAGACGAGACCATTACCGCATTTTCTGTTTGTCTATATATATATATTTTAGTACGCGTTATATTTATGTGCCGAGATGTATTTTATAACAAGTATAGGGAATTGTAATATCTCCCGTGCTGCAAGGTAAAAGTTCTGACTTTATTAAACAATGAAAACACGACTTGTACATTTTCCTATAAGTTGGATATAACTGAGGTTAAATAGGCCTACCTTAATTGAATTAACGGTACCTTATAGTTATATATGTTTTTGAACAATGAACATTGTGAAAATAATAATATATAAAAGAAATAAAATAAAATTACTTGTGCAGTTAAGTAACACTGCACAGTTTTACTAGCCATTCAGAACTGTATCCATTATCAACTAACATGGCTAGTCTGCTTTTGGTTGAAGATGAGTTGTGTGTGTCAGGATGAAAGATGGATGTATCTACAACACTAGCTTCAGTGTTCATTTTTGAGGGGTGTCTATGCCCAGCTTTCCAGGTTTGTGTAAACACAAACATTGGCTTGTAATTGGCTGATCACCCCATAGCGATGAATTGATTGGTTGAGCAAAGTACATATTGAAGATAAAAGTGAGGGCAGAAAAGTAAAGACGCCAAAAGTGATTGGCCGGAATTACTTTTGTGGTGATTTCATTGGCTGAGCACGGAATGAATAATAATGATTAATAAGCAGTTAACTGAAAATGACCAGATGTTAAAAGAGCAGAAAGGTACACACGATAACATTTGACTAAAATCAATGAGAAATTCATTTAGTGTAAATATCAGTACAGATCTGTTTAATAGATACTCTGGATATAAACATTCATGCAAATTTAATTTGAACAAAATCAATTTTATACTGACAAATATCAGCATTGAATATGATGTAAAAAGTGTAAAAATGTAAAAATCTGTAAAAACTAGATACACAGATCGAGATCAATGCTTTTCACTTCTATGCCGCAAATTAGCCTGCAATGCTGTGTGTATGTAGTATTGACCTAGTCAGCTCGCACACTCGCACAGTCTTGCGCCTAAGAAGGATAGTTTGAAAATATTACATTGTGCTCTATTTACGGTTAGGCTACACACTCACAAGTGAGATTTATGTTTAGTTATTGTATATTTAGTATTATGGTTAAAACATTGAGAGCTTCTGCTCTGCTGTCTGCAGACAGTGACGCTGTGTTGTGGGGTAGCTGTGGAAATCTCTAAAGCCTGCCAATGTCGCTGTGCATGTGCGACTATAGTGTATAGCTGTAAAACTGGCAACTGCATTTGTGCACTATTAGTGGCTTTACTCTTTCTTTATTGCTCATTAGTGCACTATTATATGGCTACTAGTGGCTCCATTCATTCAGCGACTATAGTTTGTCTGTCTGCCTGCCTGCCTTTATCTTTTGGGGGGCTGGGTACACCAAAATTAGAGCAAAATTCGACCGAAACGCACTGCGCAGCCCAGGGGGACCCTGACATTTTGTCTAGCCCGGGGGCCCTTGGAATGATAAATCCGGCCCTGCAGGGTTACACACATTTACTTCCTGAGAGAAATCTTCGGAGCAGCATTTCGTATTTCCTTTGAAACAGCTGAAACAGAGCAACAACACAAGAAATCAACACAAAGCGAAACAGGGAATCCCTGCAGACCTCTAGGCTCCATGTCAAAGTGTGTAGAAATAGTACTGCAACCCAAGCAGCCCACAGCTGGTGATAATGTTGCCAGTAATTACTCCCATCCCTACGGGGCACGAGGAGCTCATCTCATTCCATACTGCATCGTCTCTGTCAAGCGGGGGGGGGGGGGGGGGGGGCGGGTGGCATTAATGGACCGTGGAGAGGGGGGGTCGAGGTGATAATAACATCACAGCGATGCTGCCTTGTTTAATGCTACAGGCCAGGGTTCCCAAACTCTAGCTTGAGTCCCAAAAGAGCAAACTGGTGACAAACATACAAAATACAGTATACATTATTGAAACAACCACTTCAGCAGTGAAAATAGCCGATCGACAAGTTCACAATGCATTGTGGCGTGACATGTTGTGAGCTTGTTTTCAAAAGTTTTATTAATGTCTGAAACATTTTCTTAAAATATTATGTTGGACATTTTGAAAAATATTGAAACATTTGGGAATTTGTCTGTGTGTTCATGAGAACACATTATAGCACATTATAGAAAGCTGTCAGGCAGTTACATTTGTTATTAATTACAGTTGGCAGAAATGTTCAACATCATGATCTGACCTCTGTAAATGAACGAATCGAAGCCACAAACAGCAGAAACCTCTCACTTTTTTTTAGATGACAGTTTGGAGACACTGTCAACTTGTCAAGTCTGGCACCCTGCCTGTACTCTATATCCCTATAATTACAGTAGTGGATACAGAGCTTATCTCATCGCTTGACACAATAGTTTATCAACAACAACCACGTATACCCGATTCTACCTGCCGCTGTCAAAACAGATTATTTTTTGAGCTCTGTGGCAGTGCACAGAGTATATAGCTGCAGTTACACACTTGACCTTTTTGCTTCTAAAGTTGGAGTTTGTGGAAAGAAGTTAGAACTCTTATCAGATAATTACTTTGCCTCTGCAAGCCTGCACTACACAAGTCAATACAGCAATGGCAGCCGAATGATTATGTATAGGTGCATGGTAGTCAGTGCCAGTGGCCAATCTGGTTTAAACATGCATGCACGTCGTCTGCATGTGCGTTCACTCACACACGGCACACACACACGCATGCACACATACTGTACACATTCAGATGTGTCCCCTTATAATTCCACCTCATTGTGTGAAAAATAGATGATGGACAATGGCACAATTTGCATCTGTATTCCCAGCTGATCGATAGGAGATTAAGCTGAGGCCTATAGGGAAGCGGGCACAGACAGGTTTGTTTAACTGCAGCTTGAGCTCGTGAACGAATCAATGTGTCGGCTTTTTTAAGACTTTTTTCCCCCCGTTTTCTTTTGTTGTTGCCGTTTGTCAGCCAGCCGGTCCAACTCATCACGTTGTTTATTCAAGCACCGTAAACAGCAGCGACGCCTCCAACACTTCCTCCTCTCATTACTCAGGCGTATGAAAACAGGATATAGACACACCAAAAGGGGGTCAATTTGTGCTGGCAGACTGAGTTAGGGAAAATAAGGCAAGAATGAGCAGATAATGGGCTCGTGTGCATAATTCTGACCTGTGGGGATGGGTTACCAAGAGCATGGTGAACATCCACTGAGAAGGTGGCCAGGTTCAGGTGGAATTAGTCAGTGATACTGGCTCCAAGGGTGTGCCTCTGCCTCATACAGTATTGCTTTTGTTTATTTTATGTTAATGTATTCTCTCCCCAGGCTTTGCGAATTATTTAATTGTTATTGCTTTGGCAACAAAAGCAACGACTAGAAAAGTGTGCTCTTCTTTAAGTGCAGATCTCGATCAGGCCTTTATTTTTGAGGGCCTCCTACATCAACCTTTTAGTTACCATCCACACATTTCTTCTTAAACAAACATTAAATCTCCATTTAATTAATCCGATTTCCTGACCTTTCCATTTCACTTGATACTGTTTCGTAGAGAGGGAATACACTCACTCGAACTCGAACTTACACAGCACTTTGAATATTAAAAAATGCTTCCAATTTGAGCGAGTTGTGAAATTACGAGTGTTCTTGGTGCATATCTGTGCACAGTGGGAAAAAATCCACACTATATGCATAATGTAACGGGTAGCAGAGGTGTTTTAAGGATTTGGGCTGTGTGTTTGTGCGTGCGTGTTTGTGAACGACAATCGCAGCCAAACAGATTGGGGTGGAGGTTTTTCTTTGGGCTACTGAGTGTACATGTGCGTGCATTAAGTGTTTCACACGATCAGTCCAGAGGTGACTCGTGACCAGCGGTATACAGACATAATACACAGCAGGGCAGGCACACACAGACTTGCTCTACCTCTGACAATGAATTACTATTGAAGAAAGCTCCACTCAAGTTACTGGAAGTGAAATTAAACTTAACCTCTGATTACTTATCTCAGGTTTTTCTTTTTAGATGATGTTTTAGACCACTGCAGGGACAAGGGTAGAGAGGTGGATGGCAGAACAGTTCTCCTACCGCAAACGCTGCAATTATATTGCAGATCCGCACGCCCTGTCAATTATTCCAGTTAATCTAAAAATATAGCCTAGCCATATGAAAATGATGGAGGATTTTGAAATTCCAAGGCCTTCTATTAAAGGTGACATTTTTGGTCCATTAGTAACAGACGTCTAATGCACCTGATGCGACTGCGGAGTAGGTGGCACAACCATTACAGTAGATCATACAGTAAGTGCCATACACGGAACACTAGGTCGTTAAGGTGGAAAGATGAGAATGAGAGACAGTGGGAGAAGTTTAATGTGGCCAGCAGTACTCCCGTAGGGGGGAAACGTGACATAAAGTCAAGCAGGTGATACACGAAGACCAATTACAGGGCCTGTGCTCAGTCGGTAACATGGTGTGCGGTAGCACCTTAGAACGATTCCCTAACTCGGGATGTAAGTGCCACGGATATTAATATTGCACTTCCTGCTGAAGAGCAGAGGACATGACTGCCTCAAATTGACAGAGGCATACAAAGGTCAGTAATCAAAAGCCCTCGTATCGTAATGAAGCAGAAATATTTAACAGTACATCCTTGCCTTTGATCCACGGCACCACCTTTGGGCATGATAATTAGCGCGATGCTAATGTACTCTAAGACGCGCTTACAATAGACACTAACTGCTCAGGGTGGCAGCTGAATGCAGAGTGGAGACTTAACATCTGATCACATGGATCTCACTGGGAATGGGTCATCCATGAGAGAGAGAGAGAGAGAGATAGATAGAGGAAGTAGATCACTCAACCAAAACACCACCACTTCATGGATACAATTATGGAATGCACTAATTTCTGCCAAAAGAATGCCACAAGACATAATTTTATTTGTAATCGTTGATATAGCTTCTCTAGTGAGTTATGTTCCCCACATACAGTACAATGCTCCCATCCTCGTCACAGTTTATTTGACCGCAAGCTCCCGCCACAGCAGAGTTAATGCTCCGCCTGCTCCCATAATATTTTCATGGGACCCAAATACAAACAGCCAAAAGTGTTCGACCTACTAACACTTCCAATGAAGCAAATGAAAACTTATTGGATATGCCTATCCATTGAGGTGGGCCATTGCCAGCCTCAATCATCTTTCCGCCCCACTGAACACAACGAAACAACTCTAAAACATTTGTTGTATTGCAAAGCTACAAAGAGACAACTAAGTCATTATGTTTGAAAATAGGGCTGCTTGTTAAGTTTTATGAGACATTTTCAGCACACAGGTTTTTGGCAACATTATGCATAATTTAGCTGAGCAAGGCATTCATGTACCCAGGGTTATTTACTCTGAAATTAAATGCAATTGGCTGCTAGGGTGCAAGGTTAAGTGGGCTTCTGCTTGTTTTCTGTAAACTGCCTGATATGATGGCACAAGCACACAGCTAGTATAAATTGCAACATGATCAAAACTCATACCCTCATTTTCAAAAGCCAACACAGTCTGACCAGTGACCACATCTTTTTTATTTTTAACGATGAACCCGGAAGCAGCGGGACAAACATTTGATATCTCCATAATTTCGCCTCTAGCGGCCTCATACAGCCGCATATCGCTCGGGCCAGAATTGGACCGGAGTACATCATCTCTGCCTGAGAGTTCCCAGACTCTCCCTGAATGCAAATGTTGCCCAGCAGGGGGAGTGGTTTCACCAGGCTAAAGACTTAGGCCTAACGGCCAAAATGTGAAGCTGTCTGTTATACTGCTACCATGACTATTTGAAAGATTTGGATGGTCTTCCTTGGTGGTCTACTGGGAGTGTGCAAGGTGAGGCCGATCAGCCCGGGAGTGTCCGAGATGAATTGTACACATACGGACATAGGCAGACGGAGGGAAAATGCTCCTCACCTCCCAGCCTATCGACCTGGCGGAGATATTTAATAAACACATAAAATGCACTCAGAGTCAATCAATCATAAATCAACGTGTGTTTTGAAGGGTAAAAGTAGCATGGCGATGGCATATTTGGGCAGTAATAATCATAATGTAAGCAGTCATGATTGATAGCTTGTCTCACACTGATAAAAATAATGTATTTTCTCAACCAACAAATTTACATTAACAAGTATAAGTGACACAAGCAATTTAAGTGTCGTCTGCAGATGTCTTTGAGCTCTTTTTAAGGAGGTGTTTTTAAGGAGGTGTGTAAACCTTATTACCTTATTACTTATCAATTATTGCATATCACCAACAGTATCATATCAGCCACTTTATGCCTGATTGTTGCCACTACTTTATTGAAGCAAATTCATAAAAACAATCACAAGTAAAAGTCCATTGTGATCAATTGTGATAGGTCTGAGCAATATACAGTACTGATACAGAATATTGAGATTGATGAGACTATAATATAGTCTCATATATTATTTTCTGAGATTAAGTCTTAGCGATATGAACAAAATCAAATATCACAATATATTTCAACAAATACGTAAGGCTTACGTAGAGGCCATTCTGCCTGCTTCTATATACCAAAGTTGTTTGATCCGACCGACATTGACATGAATGACATCATTATAGCACCCTATAGACCGATTCCGTACCGGTTTCATGGTTGCAGCCTACGTATTTCCTGTAGGCGGACTCGACATAGCTGCGGGAGTAAAACCCTCACCAGGCGCACCTCTTCCACTACAGTGAACGGCAGAGTGACTGATGTTAGTTTGCCTCAAACTTTACTCCTTTACCTGCTTTTTTACTAACACTAACATTACAAAGATGCCCAGAACATCGAGATGAACCTGTGTAGTTTATGGCTGCTCCAACAGTAGTGGCAACATAAAAAAAAACAAAAAAACGGAATGTCTAATATCCACCTCGGTGGCGGAGACCAGAGCCATTGAGTAATGGTTGAGACAAAGCAGTGAAGGGTCCTGAAAGATACGTAATTTCAGTCTTACCCAATACCCAATCTTTCTGTTTTATAAACACAAGGCTGCTGTATTTTATACCTCATACTAAGCATTTAAAGTATGAGGTATAAAGTACAGCAGCCTTGTGTTAATAAACAGAAAGATTTGGTATTGGGTAAGACTTGCGTTATGTATCTTTCACTGCTTTGTCTCAACCATTACTCAATGGCTCTGGTCTCCGCCACAGCGGTGGATATTAGACATTCCGTTTTTTGTTTGTTTTTATGTTGCCACTACTGTTGGAGCAGCCATAAACTACACAGGTTCATCTCGATGTTCTGGGCATCTTTGTAATGTTAGTGTTAGTAAAAAAGCAGGTAAAGGAGTAAAGTTTGAGGCAAACTAACATCAGTCACTCTGCCGTTCACTGTAGTGGAAGAGGTGCGCCTGGTGAGGGTTTTACTCCCGCAGCTATGTCGAGTCCGCCTACAGGAAATACGTAGGCTGCGACCATGAAACCGGTACGGAATCGGTCTATACTCTCACAAGTAGGATCATTAAAATCAGTAGGGTTCATTCACCCTGCATTAGATTCAGCATTAGTTTCTGAATAGATTTTTTGTCTCCACCAGGCCGAAGGCATGGGGGGAGAGTATGTTTTGCACTCCGTCCGTCCGTGTGTCCGTCCGTCCGTGTGTCCGTCCGTCCGTCCATCCATCCGTCTGTCCATGAGCAGCTAATCTCGGCCACCGTTAACCCGGTCGATGCCAAATTTTGCACACACACTCCCTGGATGCCAACGATGAACCTCTGCCCCAAACTTTCCACAATGGCCTGTTATAGCGCCCCCAGGAGGCCGCTTTGTGCAAAACACGTTTTTGCACAGTACACCTACAGATTTTGTCCAAACATCACGCAAATTGGTACACAGTCTCTCTAGAGCCATTCAACCAAACCGGTCTTTCACATTTCTCAGACTCCATCCTGATTGGTTAACATTGGCTTCCAAAGTTCACAGGAGTGCTCAGTTTCAAACAAAATGCTGCAAACCATGAACACATCGCGTGATTTCCGTGAAATTGTGCACCCACATTCCCACTAGGCCCAGGACGAAATGCCACATGAACAATTTCAACTCAGCCTCAAGGTGGCGCTATAACTGGCCGAAAAGTGTTTTTACCTCTAACTGCACGGATCTGTGGATAACTTTCTATGCCAACTCCCTAGAGGCCAAGGAAAAACCTTTGCCTGGAATTTTTCACATCTGCTCTTTATAGCGCCACCAGGAGGCCGACATATGTAAAACACATTTTCTATTATTACTCCTTCAGATTTTATCCATATTTCACGCAAATCGGTACACATGATCTCCATAGTCATGTTATCAAGACAGGTTTGTTTGATTTCTCATATTCCATCCTGATTGGCCACAATTGGCTCCTACAGTTTTCAGGAGTAGCCCGCTTTGTACAAATCGCCACAACTCCTCAACGCAGCGTCCGATTGCGATGAAACTGTGCATGCATATTCCCACTAGGCTGAGGAAGAATCCTGGTCCTGCCCAGAAGGGCACTTTTTCTAGTTTTATTTTATTTTTTGAAATTTTAATCTGAGGGTAGGCCTAATTGGAGAGGAATGGTTACTTGTCGGGGTTCATCGTAAAGAGCGAGTGTATTTTCCGGCATCTGCCGCGGTAGTGTTTCTCAGTGGCATCAGTCCGGCATCTACCCCAAACCCTTAAACTAACCATAACCGCAAGCACGACGCAATGCATGTCGGACCAAACGCACTGCCGTGGAAGCGAGTGGCGGCAGTCGGGTGTCATAATCCCCCCCAGTTTCCCCGGCAGCTGCCGCCCCTTTCTCCTGGCAGCGCCACGGCTGTTACCTGCAGTTTACACGCAGTTGCTGCGTAATCGGTGGCCACGACATGGAGCGGCAGTGGAGTGACATAATCCCCCCCCCTCCTTCCGTGGCTGTTACCGGCAGCCTAATCCATCCACCTACTCCAGCAGCTGCCGGTCCTCCCCCCGGCAGTGCTGCGTCTCATGCCGTTGCCGTATTATGCACTCGCTGGTTCTGTCAGCTCATGGCAACCCGACTATTTGATTTGTACTGTCGCTTGGGTCAACGCAAACACTAGGGTTGATCCTTCAGAGAGCATGAAGAAGATGCACACAAAGCTGTTCCAGGTCAGTTTTTCATTTGTTTGATTGGATCATCAGCAGATTTGAATTACATGACGCCTTCATGTGTTTCGGGCTCAAATCTGCTGCTGAGCCATTCATATATGAGAAAATGACTTCAAACTGGAAACGGGTATATGCCACCTTCCGGAAAAGAGAACTACAATGATGCACTTTTCCAGATATCTTGTTTGAGATGGAGATCACCATGCTTAAAGCCCTATGCCACTAGTGGGGCTAAAAGATGGGGGTAGAATGTCTTATTCATAGTTTTAGAATGCTACAGTAGTATTCCTTCTTGGCCTGCTGCAGTTTGAATGAGCAATTGTCACTGTGATTCTGTCTTTTGATGGCTGTTGGGAGGCATTGAGGGAATAATGTGAAGGTAATTGAGGGTATTTTATTTAGTCTCACTGGAGTCCATGGCTGACTTACAATGGATGTGTCTTGCCTGCAGTCTGCTGAATAGTCCTATCATTGTCTCCACCAGGCCGAAGGCATGGGGAGAGAATATGTTTTTCACTCAGTCTGTGTGTGTGTGTGTGTGTGTGTGTGTGTGTGTGTGTGTGTGTGTGTGTGTGTGTGTGTGTGTCTGTGGACAGCTAATCTCCGTTGGCTTGATCGCAGCCATACTCTGCACACACACTCCCTGAATGCCACAGCTGAACCTCTGCCCCAATGTTTTCACATTGGCGTGTGTGTGTGTGTGTGTGTGCGTGTTTGCATTATGTACTGTGGGGATCTTGTCGGGGGTCGTTTTTTATCATTTTAGAAAACATGCGTACCTGATGTAGGGATGTTTGGTAATAGTGAGTGAAAATGAGGCCACTTGTTGACTATATATAAACTATATCACAAAGACATTGAGTGTCACACAATGTTCCGTCGAATCTAGGTTGAACTGTAGTTAACCGTTTTGGAGATAAGAATGGAATAACTGACAAGATTATTATTAAGGACCTGCTCTATAACTGTCTATAACTCATCCATTCATACAAATGTTTTTATTACATTTGTAATCATAACATATTCTCTAGATTTCTGCCTTTCAAACATTGCTGACATCCATACAATATACACACTGGGAAGCTGATGGGGACAGTTGGGAGAAGACATTTTGTACAATATTCAATGAATGTCATTGTCCATGCAGGGTCACTTTTGGCCATGATTGTCTAATTCCTGTTTGTACTGGTAGTCTTCTGTCACATCATCTCATGTTATACTTCTTAGAGTCCCCTGATTGAGAAAAGCACAAGAGAACCTTGCTTGAGCAGCAAGACAATCAAGTTCAAAAGCAAAAAATGTCTTGGTTAATAGATGTTTTCAAGCTTTACCATTAGAGATTTGACAGGTAATGCATTACTGTTCTCTATCATTATTGCCTTAAATGACGTATAACCCTCGTCCTAGACAGGTTTTTCATTACAGCAGAGCCGTATGATATTGAATGTTTAGACTGCTGTAATGGTCATCAGTCTGCGTCATTGTAATTGCAACGGCCAAATATAACTCATGTCAAAGACAAAAGGCAGCAACATCTCACACAGGCCTAAGTCAGGACAAATTATGTAAAATATGAGAGACAGTCCTCTCTACTATATAAAAGAGCAGCAAAACCCTATGAGACTTAAATCTTTATGTGAAAACTGGCCCGCTCTAGGCAACACTTTTTCTGGCAATGTTTTGAGAGCAAGGAAGCCTAATGCAAAGTGTGCTTAATTACTGTGTTCAGAAGACTACTTGACCTTGATAAATAATTAACACATGGCATAATAATTTATTATAGGAACAATATAGCTTGTCAACAAGTTTTTGGATAATGAATAATAGGTTCCAAACAGAACCTCATATTATTCATTATCCAAAAACATGTTGACAAGCTATATTGTTCCTATAATAAATTGTTATGCCATGTGTTAATTATTTATCAAGGTCAAGTAGTCTTCTGACCTTGTGATGAGCACCACAGTTTAATCAACAATATCGGTCATGATTGTAAACAACCAATCAAGCAAATGTTTTGTTTTTTTAGGCCACCACAATACTTTTCCAATGGGAGTCACATTGTTTGACCAAACATTTGTGTTTGATTACTGATTGCTGGTGGTGTTCTGCCCCTCCCCCCGCATCAAACAAAAATGTTTGGTCAAACCATGTGACTCCCATTGGAAAAGTATTGTGGTGGCCTAAAAAAACAAATAAACGGCCAAACATTTGCTTGATTGGTGTTTGATACGTGTGAATGAGGCCTAAGAGTGATATTTCTAGATGTAGCATATTAACTTATTAGCCCTGATTATTCTAATCGGTGCTCATTAGAATGCCTCTCAGTCAATCACTATGTGAGAATAAAGAATAAATTGTGGTACACTATTGAATGTTTATGTTGATAAATGTCCCTAGTATAGACAGCCATCATGCTTTGTGTTTTTTCCCTCTTAGCTAGCCTGTGGCACACTGCTTTCAGATGGCAATGTTTGGTAAAGGGTACAGTACATGTTCATGTAGAAGAATAGAGATGTTGTCTCAAATTGAGGCCAACGTCCTCTTCCCAAACTCTTCGAAGAGAAAAGTTCGAGTCTGTATCGAGTTTGAAACAATTTCATGGCAGCTCTTTGTATACAGGCCTTTTCTTTTTTTCTCTCTTTTTTCCGACCATTCCTGCCAGGAGCGAGTCTAGGAGTCAGAGTGGTTCCATACATCATTGTGCCGAGGCATTACTGTGGGTAATGAAGCGTGAACCGGGAGCAGCACTTGGTTTTGTCACAAAGAGCAGGAGGGACCGAGCCTATACCGGAAGATTGTGGACAGTCTTCAGGCGATCACAGCCAAGTGACTCAAATTACGACGGGCACTTTAAGTTGAACGCAAAAAACCCCGAAAAAAATAATAACGAAAGACAGAAGCCACCGACCGCCTTTTCCATTTCTTCCTCTCGCAAACAAACATTTCACTTTCGGAGGGTGAGGCCCAGCGATCCGGTGAATTGGGAGAGTAGGAGGCCGGAAGCAAAGCAAAAAAAAAAAAAAAGGCTAAGCGTGGCTACATTGCTGCTGAGTCATTTGGAGAGCTGAAAAGACCAGCTTAACTGATTTGTAGTTTGTTTTGCACAAGTGTCGCTTCGTAGCTTCATGTCATCAGCAACCATTGAAAATTACTTGTAGCCTGTCGCAAACGCAGCAACTGATGCATGTGGCTCTTACACCAGTTTCTCTTCTGAGCATGCAGCCTTATTTCTTATTAATTTTATCTTGTGAATTAGTGTTTCTGGCAATTGATACACCATCAGAATTCTGCAAGCACTATTTGAAGCAGTTCTCATTGGTTGCTCTAGAGCAGAGGAGATAGCATCGCTGAACATAGCGCATGCTGCAAAAACAACAAAATATACCCCAGAAAAGCTATAACCACCAAGCTGGAACCATGGCAATAACATTGGTTCCATGGTATAATCGATGTCTTTGTTTGTTATGTCACACCATCAGTGATCCTGAGCCATTTGAACATTTTAAATATCCCACATATTATTTTCATGAATGTGACACAACCCATTCTGACCCTAAGTGACAGTTAATATAGGCCTACTGTATATTGATTTTGGCCTGGAGTACTGCACATCGAAGATAAATAGAATCCCAAATGTGTCTCTCAGTTCTTTAGATATTTGGCAGACAGTTGGGAAGATTCACTAATACAGATTGAATTATTGCTACCAGTAAGACACCTGAGGGCGAGAAGCGACCTCGCCCTAAAAGGTTGCTTGCTTGATGGAGGATTGCTGGCCGAGCGCTGGCGCTTTGGCATGGGGGGTCAGATCAACGTAATGAATTCTGTACTGGCCATATAAGGAGCATATTGAGTGTACAGGGTTTAATGAGGTCAGATCAACATATGGCTCGCTGATAACGAACTATCTTTACACCTGGGAAAAACTGAATCCATTCTATTTGGATCAAATAGTAATCTCAGCAAGGCAGATGGCTTCTTGGTTAGATTGGGTGACAATATAATCACACGAAAACATGAAATTACCTACTTAGGTTCCATCCTGGAGGCAAATCTTTCTGGTGATAAAATGGCCACCAACGTAATCAAAAAGGTCAACCAAAGAACAAGATTCCTTTACAGGATCTCCTCACTGGTCAACAAAAACACCTTGAAGACCCTAACAGGAGCCCTACAAGGTTTCTTCGACTACGCTTGCACCTCCTGGTACCACAGCACCTCTAAGGCCCTTAAAACAAGGCTCCAGACTTCCCAAAACAAACTGCTCAGGCTACTACTTGGCCTCACTCCCCGAACCCACCTCACCCCTGCCCACTTTGACAGGCTGGAATGGCTGAGGGTTGATGACAGAGTACAGCACCTTGCAATGGGTCTGGTCCACAAGATTCGATACACCACCAAGATACCCATGTACCTGTCTAAATACTTCCTTAATGTTAATGAAGTCCACACCCACAACACCAGAGGGAGTTCAACAAACCATGTGCAACCCAGATTCGGCACAAACAAGGAATTAAATTAATTTCGCTCCTATGCCACCAAAATGTGGAACGCCCTACCAACAGTCATTAAGACATGTGACTTGACTCCTTCAAAACTGCTCTCAAAGGGCACCTACGGACGGCTGAAATTCAAAACTGGCCCCCGTAAAATCTGAATCCCCCACCCACCCCTGTTTCTTTTCCCTTTTTACCTCCTATGATGATTTATTTTTGACTAGTTGTGTATATTCGTACGTCTCTAAATGTTTTGATGAATTGAAAATGGTGGGCCCTATTGTAAACAAGTGTAATGCTTTATGGTGTCGTCCACTGTTACAACTGTTAACAGTTTTTGTATTGAGTTGTACTTGAAATGTACTGTAATTCTGCAATCATTCAATCAATCAAAATAAGAAACATGAGGAATTCTGTAAAATAAACTGTGGTACCGTGTGACTAAGCCCAGCAGGGTATATTAGAAAGCAACATTATTTCTCATACACAGTCAGGCACTGTGTAGTCAGTGTGTATGCTTCAAACCAATCTATGAGCTGCTGGCGGAAGGATCGAATTGAAGTGACATGCTAAAGGTCAAATCTGTTGCTCCAAAAAACGGTAACGAGTCCGACCCTGGCCTTGAGGTGACGTCCATTTAGGTCGGTGCTGCCTCATATTCTGTCTAAACGATTCCTTTCAATAGTTTCAAAAGGCTTTCCAGTAGTAATGATTGATACCCTGTTAAATATTCTGTACTGTAGTGCTGTCCAGTAGCTTATTCCAACGACCCTTTATTGCATTGGTTATTCTTTTTTAATTATTTTATTCAACGGTATATAGTCTTATTGTGTAACAGTAAGAGGTTTGAGTAATAGTTGTATTCTTTTGTAATCAGATTACTGTCACTTTACTACCTTTCCCCCTAAACCTGTCTACACAGTAGCTAGGATTCTAGTTTTTATAAAGACAATATTTATTTGAGTTGAATGAATCCCAAGGGATTCTCCAGTCAATAGTACTAAAAGGAATAAACAATCATATACCGTACAAACTTGTCAGGTCTGTCTCAGTCTAAAGACACAGATCTGATGTGTTGTAGCTACAACTGCAGCCATGGTTATCATGCTGTTTGTACTCTATTCCTGAGTGGCAGTTCAAAAGACACACTAGACGTCATTGTGCATTTGTTTTGCTTACTCAATTCAATTTAACACGCACCTTTGGGTAAACAAAAGTCACTTTTGCCATTAATTGCATGGTTTTAACATGTCACAAAACACAAAGCTCGTCATTATTGGAGAATCAGGTTAACTTGAAATGAAAACGGGTGCATATTTTATATCCTCAATCTGCTCGATTTCCAAACTTGAAAAACATAATTGAGGCTGTATGAAGAAATGCTCATGCACATGTCGTATAATGTGCGTTACGTTACATTTCATGATTCTCAAAACAAACGGCTTGCAGGCTGAGGCAAACCCTTTGATTGAAATATGCATAGACATGTTCCTAGACCTACAGTATAGTATACACACACATACGGAGTGCATGATTTATTTTCTGCGCCTTGCCCCAGGCTATCTTTGATGCATTGCATTAGCAAAAAGTAACTTCTGTTCTAAAGCAAGTGTTTATGTCACAGTCAGAATGGTTTGAGAGAGCATTGGCAAGACAGAAGTTGTCTTGGAGTATAGCGACGTGTATTATGATAGATTAATACAATGGACCATTTCATAATGATATACGCTGTTGCTTTGTTTTGTTGGGAATGTGTTCTCTGCCACAGCTGAATTTGACTTGTATGCCTCTGGCTATGCTAGCATAGTACCACAAGATTTCAACATATTTTCATATTGTGCTCACTTTTGTATTACTTTTTGCCTTTTTGAAGAATTCCTAATCGACAATACATAATGTGTTGTCAGGGCTGACGGGTTTCCTAGTTCCTTAAGAAATTAACGCATTCTCTTTATAATGTTTCAGACATTGTGTGTGCACATAACCAAGTTTTATTTGACACAGATTAATTCTTGATGAAATGCCCTCGAGCATAGCGTCACCTGCATGAATAACATGAAGACAAGTTTTTTCTTCTTTCTTTCGCTTCCATAGAGACAACTTTTATATCACGTGTGTATAAGGTTGTATTCACTTAAAGGAGAATTCCATACTAAAAGGCTTTCTTACCTTTCTTTGTAGTTGTTACGTCCCCACCAAAGAGGTCCAGGTGTTATTTTGTGCAAAAGCTCCTTATTGGCTGTTTCCCCTACCATAAGCCCTAAATGAATTGCATTGAATTGAATGGGAATTGAATGGGGCTATGGGTGTTGTGCTAATTCGCTTATTTCCATCGCTCAAAATTATAATTTCTTTGTATATATCCTCTCTTCATAATGTAAATAATATCCCAAGCGGCACACTTTACTACTTTTTTCGATGGAAATAAGCGAACTTAACAACTACAAAGAAAGGTAAGAAAGATAAGAAAGCATTCTAGCATGGAATTCTCCTTTAACCCTACTAAATGAACCTGGATCACCCAGGGCCAGGGGTCTTTATGCCCCCTCCTTCTGTCCCTCTACAGAGTTTACATCAAATAGCCTACCTTCGTTGAAAATAGACCATCTATGGCTCACAATGTGCTGTAGATCTATTTTCACCAAATGTTTGCCTATTATGACACTGCAGGCAGCAGCAGCTCTGAATCTGAAGAAGTACATACAAGGAAATCAATCTGATATAGAGAAAGCAAATAATGTTTGCCAGTGAAGGGAAGAATATAGTCCAGGTGTGTGTGTGTGTGTGTGTGTGTGTGTGTGTGTGTGTGTGTGTGTGTGTGTGTGTGTGTGTGTGTGTGTGTGTGTGTGTGTGTGTGTGTGTGTGTGTGTGTGTGTGTGTGTGTGTGTGTGTGTGTGTGTGTGTGTGTGTGTGTGTGTGTGTGTGTGTGTGTGTGCTTGCGTGCGTGCGTGCGTGTTGTGGCGAAGGAATGATTATCACTGGTTGATTTCCCCCCTGCTTGTCTTTTGTGCTTTATGTGTCTTTTCTGTTCTTTTGTTCCTGAGATATTATCTCACGGTGTGTGTGCGTGCGTGTGTATGAATACAGTATATATAAATACGGTAAATACTCTCTCTCACATACATAGCTGACTAAACAGTGGTGTTACCACTATTGCATCAATATGCTTTGCTTTCATAAGCAATTCCGTTCACTTCATTGTACTAGAGTATCCAGAACTCACTTGTTCCTCAATAGATGATATTCACCATACATGAAATGTGTTTGAGAGGGCATGAAGTAGATATTCTGAGCCAGATTCCCTGTAGAATATGTTAATGTATTGTGTGCTTTACTGTAGTGCAGGCATCATTCAGCACACAAACAGTACGTGATTAATGCATAGCTGCTTTGTGTGTATTATATAAATGCCTGACTGCACATAATTAGCATTTAAACAGATGCTATACTGTACTTTAGTTCTTGCTGTGACTCAACGCTAGAATGCTAACACATACAGTATTATGCATCCAGAAATTATCTTAGCCATGGTGGCCATAGCTAGCGGATCGGTTGCGGAATTCAATTTCATTTTCATTCTGAAATGAATGCAATATGATTTCAAGAGGGAGTGGTTAAACCAGGCTAGGCTGATAGCTGATTCAGGGCACTGAAATGCGCTCTATACTGTACCTCCTGAGGCACTGCCACCCGATAACAATGCACTTTTTTCAATACTGAGAGCGTTTCATTCACACAAGTCAAACTGCTCATTGGTGGAATAATTGGTCATAAGGAAGCATGGTTTCTTCTCCATATGGACAATGTGCCATGGCAAACAGTTACTGTATCATACATCTTCATTAGAGGCTTTCATACATGGGCTATATGCTTCCAGATGGAACTCTGCCATTTACGTAGAATCCCTGCACATAGGCCTACCTTTAATCAGCTTAAAATGTCATTGTATCCTAAAGTCTGAAAGGGCCTGCACCTTTAGCTCTTGCACCTGCTATTGATTTGTTTGTGCCGTTAAAGTGTGCTGGAATTCAAGTGTTGTTGTATCTGCCCAGCCAAGCGCAAATGCACAAGTCGGGCATCACAGTATACTGTACTGTGGGTAATAGCTGACACTGCAGGCAGCAGCAGCGCTGAATCTGAAGAAGTACACACAAGGAAATCAATCTGATATAGAGAAAGCAAATAATGTTTGCCAGAGAAGGGAAGAATAGCCCAGTGCGTGCGTGCGTGCGTGCGTGCGTCTAACTAAGTCTGATAAGTGTGTATGCACAGGTTTTATCTATAATCCTGTGACATACAGTATAGTCTAGCCTATCAATTATTATTATTATGACAGTGACTGACTAGAAAGGTCCGTAAGCTGTATGCTTGTTGCTGTCATTCTAAAAAGGCCAGCGATCACCTCTATGGTTCAATGACTCAAAACAAGATGATGGCATGACAATGCACCTCTTCATCTGGTGCAGCATCTGCAATGATCTTCAAAGCAGGCTGTTGCATGAACACATCTTGTTCCTTATGATGGCACATGCATGCACGGAAATGGCTTCCCGACAGTGATATGCCTGGTGGCACATGAGTGTATTAATGTTCTTGCCTCATTCAAAGACAGCAAGCAGCAGTAATACAAAGTATTTCTTCAATGTCAGACACTTTATTCCACCAAATCCCCCCCACCCTCCCGCCACAAGAAGAATGTTACTATTATTGTGCCGTTATTTATCTGTCAGTGTTCTTGTTTCACTCAGTGATTGCTATTCCCCAGTTGGCTGTCTACAGTATTTGAGGTCCCGTAGTTGCCAAAGATCCATTAAAAGGGTCCTTTTTTGCGCATTAGCTACCGGCAGTTTCTCTGTAGTATTATCTAATTGATTGTCCTTCTCTATCTATTTCTGGCCTTATTTCATAGTATTGCATCAAGGTCTGTCCAAGTCATAGTAATATGGGGAATGCTATGCTGCAAGCTGTCAGAGAGGATGTGAAAAGCACATGAAATTAAATGGAATAGTTATCATTTTCCATGTTTCAGACACACTCCCCATTTCAAAAAACAAAAAGGAAAAGAAAAACTAAATTTGCTTATTCATGTTCATAATGTTCCATTTCCACTGCCAATATCCAAGAGGAGGAAAGAAAAAAGAAAATGCTGGAAGAAAAACAAAGCGACTGACATTTTAATGATGTGTTTTACATTTAAAAGTGTATAGCTGCTGTTGGTTTTTCGTTTTGCAACTGGGGTCGGATATATAGGAATCTTGACAGGCGCATGAGAAAGTAATGATATCTCGTTCTACAGTGTTGTTTTAGTCTCCAAGGGGCTAATTACAAAAGTGGAAGTGTGAAGCTGTCAATACAAGGTAGGATTTCATCAAAAAAAGGGTGCATTCAGATGCTGTTTGCTGTGTAATTGAAATCGCATACAAAAGTCCAGTTTTTACCTACTCATAATACCTATGGCACATTGCTATTCGTTGCTCATCTCAGCATTTGCTCGTGCATTCTATATTATTTATGTCCCAAATTTGTCGGCCCTCGAAGATGCAATTTCTCTTGAAACATGCAGAGGAGTGGCAGTGTACTTTGTCGATAAGATTATTCAGACAGGTTCTTTAGACAGGCAAATGTCAATGGTGTGGACATATTTAGCATTGCACGGTAACCAGCACAGGTCCACTGGGCCAGATGCTGTCAGAGCAGTCACTACATTATAATCTTGTTCCGTCTGGCATGTGGTGAATCCAGTCACCAAAAATATTTCACTCGAGGGTTGTGTTCTCCTTATGCTCGGCATATCCTCCTGATGTCAGCATTCGTCAGCAGCTCTGGCGCAGACTGACTCCAAGCATTTCATTTTCGCTGCATGTCTCACAAATGTCACCCCTGACATCTGCACAAAGAGAGCTATCTCCACCAATTGGGTGGCTCAGGATGGAGCAATAAACTGCATTCATTTGGGATAGAAAACACATCTACGGGGCACGGTGGCACAGTTGGTAGTGCTGTCACCTCACAGCTAGAAGGTCCTGGGTTCGATTCCCGCTGGGGACGCTGTGGGTGCTGGCGGCGTGTTTCCTCCTCCGTGTCATCAGTGCCCATACCCGAAGGCGGGGTTGGCGAAAGGGCCTTTCTGTGTGGAGTTTGCCTCCCCCTGGCCAGCCGGGGCGCCTGATGGAGGGGAAAGGAACTGGTTGGAATAACGTGTTCCTTCCACGCGCTACGTCCAACCAGGGAAACTCCCCTCTGTCAGGTGTAAAGGAGCAACGACACTCAGGCATGAAGGAAGCATGAGTTCAAGTCCGGGGTCCAGGGTGTGTAGAGCCCAGCATCACATTAGATAATTGACACAGGGGTGAAAAATGGGTTACAAAATCGTGGGATAAAAATTATAAAAAGAAAAAAAGAAAACACATCTAATATCTACAGTGTCCATAAACCATCATAAACCATAAGTTGTGCTGTACAGCCCCTGATAGACTTACACATATAACTCTATTGCCCCAGGCCCTGTGGGAAAGCAGGCCAATCTTTTCTTTTTGGGGACTCTAAAGAGCTGATTTAGAGCCTGCTGTAGCCAGATTAGCAATATGTATTTTCGTGTGAAGACAGCTGGACCAAGCAAAAACATCCGGTGCTGTTTTGACCTCTGAAAAGCTTGCTAAGCACGAGCAATGAGGTTTGTATCAGCATCAAAGTGAAATAAACACTAACGTCATTAACGTATTGTCTGTTGCTTTCTTTGCAAAAGGGGGAAGGTACAGTAGGAAGGAAGCAAAGCTGAAAAGAAATGATAATGTGCTGATTCACGCACACACACACACACACACACACACACACACACACACACACACACACACACACACACGCACACGCACACGCACACGCACACGCACACACACACACACACACACACACACACACACACACACACCATAATACATCAGTCGGGCGTGCATGGTCAGTTTTTTCAAGCCAATGATGGATCATAGAATATTTCAGCACAATTTCATTTATCTTTTTTTTGTCACAGTGAGCAAAACCAAACAGCGGTATAGGCAAAAAAGTGCTGTGGCAGGCATAGCTGTTTGAACTGAGACCTGTTGGGAAATGTTTTGTTTACCAATCCCACCAGACCACCAATCGATAAAAGACTCAGAACCTATTAGCCTCCCTGAACTATTTAACACCAACTGGCCCCTATTACTCAGAGTAGTCAATGATGTTTGTCACTTTAATGCGATTAGGCTAGCACCATTTTCTATTAAGCCTATCAGAGATAATCTACCTGCATATCTACCTTATGGGTAGCTACCTCACACTTCACCAATCTTTGGGTGGCTAATCCCCCGCTGTCTCCACCGGGTCAATGTCTAATTTCACTTTAATTGCCTCTAAAATGACCACATAATGCCTCTGTTATAGGCTTTCTCAACACCAGGCATTCTGGTTATTTTGTAGGCCCCTTCTTCTGCTGTTCATAATGTAATAAGGGCATGTGATAGTGTGATAGTGAGTCATTGCGTGAAATGATTTTCTTTACCGACAGTTTTCTAATCATACTGATTTAGAAGTAGGAAAGGTTTCCTGTAATTTTCTCAACCTGTGGGTCGGGACCCCCAGGGGGTTCCCCACATGATTTTGGAGGGGTCCCCAGATGAATATAAAGTGACAATTTAAGGGCAAAGCATATACCACATCAAAAGTAATCAACAACCTATACTATAAAAACTGGTCAAACATTGGCCAAATTGTCAAATAATACCAGTAAGAAGCCCATGCCAGAAGCGACCTCGTCCCAAAGGGTGAGGTCACGCTGAAACAACAGAGCTTCTTAATACGGCACAGTTGAGAAGCAGGAGTTAAACTATTCATATGGTGTCAGTGAGGTCAGATGTAGAGTTGCTGGCCGGCTCCATATTATGATCTAGTATGTCAAACCATCTATGGCTATCCAGGGTTTGATGAGGTCAGTGTCGTGATCTTCATATAGGAGATCCAGGTGATGATAGTCAGCTCCACATATGGAGATCCATGTGTAATCCATGTGATCCAACTTGGCCCATTTGCAAGTGTGACTCGAGAGGTACTAATTCAAGGGATAGGCTAAGCACGCATAGGGTTGCCAGATATTAAGCCATTGTCTGATGAATCTCTGCTCAGAAAACATCTTGGTCCACTCCAGAGTATGTTTTCCTCCAATAATAGTCAGCATTAATGAACGTACATTTCACTGGACAGATAGTCGGGTAGTTTGCAACTTTGCATAATGTTATTCATGGTGTTCTCAGCAACCTACATTATACTGTACATACGTACAGTGGTGGAAAGTAACTAAGTATAACTTTTACTTAAGTACTGTACTTAAGTACAATTTTGAGGTATTTGTACTTTACTCGAGTATTTCTAATTTCCAGTACTTTTACTTCTACTCCACCACTGTACATCTCAGAGCCAATTTTTTTTCTTTACTTCACTACAATCATTTGAAAACTTTAGTTACTAGTTACTTTGGAGATTTTAATTTTGATTAGAAAACATACATACAACATATTAACCACTTCAACCCTATACATTTCGGCCATTTGAAAATAGCAGATCTAACAGCTCACATGCGTTGACGCATTGTGAGCTTGTAGATCTGCTATTTTCAATAGATTTTGTACACATTTTAAACTTGTGAAATGGGACATTTTGCAATATATGAGTACCCTTTACTTTTAGTACTTTAAGTACATTTTGATGCTGATATTTTTGTACTTACTATTGGCAAGTAAAACAATTGAGTACTTTTTTGACCACTGACAGTATGTAGTTGCGAACGCAGTGATTGCAAATGCAGTGAGCACTAACTATGAGACCCTGCAGATCATGTCTGTGTGTGTGTGTCTGTGTGTCTGTCTGTCCCGCTGTGACACCACCCGCCCGCCACCAGAGGGCGCAGCTGTAGCGCACACACACACACACACACACACACACACACACACACACACACAACCACACACACACACACACACACAGTAGAAAACTTAAAAAAATTACTAACTGAAAAGAAAAAAAAAGTACGTAATTTATTCTAATTTATTGCAATTTACGAGCTGCGTTCGCTTCCCGCGTTTGCGCGTCTTACTTGTGTAACATCTGTGAACCACATTTTACATGCCAGTTTGACTTGATTGGAAAGGGAAGGAGGGCATTGATGAGTTGGGTTGTTGATAAGACGGGTTCAGACACAACCTTTGCCAGGCTCCAGGAGACCGTAGACATAAGGTCGATGGGTATCGAATTGGGGTGGACCAGACAATTCAATTGGCTGCTGGCGAGGTAAACCAGAGACGCTGACAAGCGCCTTATTATGATCATAGATAGTTATGTTTCATGTCATGGAGGAGTTGCAAGAAAGAGTGGTCTGATGTAAATAGTTCTGATTTCTGAGAATGTGGAAGGTCAAGGTGTGACTCACTGCAATATAAATACAAAAGGCAAGATATAATTTCAAAATCCATTCAATGTGTGTCTTGGCTGTGGCACTGACTGCATGGTTTCCTGGAGACGAAAATCATAGAAGATGCGGTTGGTGTAGTGGAAGGATCATCTTGGAATGTGTAGCCTACTGTATATCACTAGAGTTTATACATAATACAATACTGACTGATTGACTGAAGTTATACGTGGAGTAAAAAATAATACTTAAGTATTCAAAAGTATGCTTTTAAACAATGGGCTATACGGATGTATTCAAAAGTACTAATTACAATGTAAAATGTTCTTATTTTTGTATCAATGCATTAAAAAAATGCTATTAAAATGTTGTAATTTTCCAAAACTAATTCCAAGATGATTCCAATACAGAAATATTCCAAAAATATCAAATGTAGTGAAACTATCAGATCTACAAGCTCACAACACGGGATGATACGACGCGTTGTTACCTTGTAGATCTGCTATTTTCTGAATGTTTTAAGTAGCAAAAAAAGATAATCCAAGCACATACTCAAAAGATGTATAGTACTTTAGTATAGGACTCAAGTAAAAGTACTTTGATACCGTCCACCATGCACGGACTATACCTACTGTAGTCTATTTTTCCAATATCTTGTCTCTAATCTCAGTTTGTTGACTCTGAGCTCCCTGCTCTGGCAACACACCATTTGAGCACAACACTTTATTTTCACCGCATAATAGATATAGTAATTGTCTTTCCACCTCCCAGCATTCAATACCAACACAGTATTACGCTTTTTCTTCCCATTCTTCTGCTGCGCAGATAAGACCATAGGCCAAGATGTGCGCTTGTCACATTACCCGGAAAAAATGCATTAGTATTCCAACTGTAAAGGCGTTATATATTGTATGCTAATGAATATGTACTATGCCTCTCTTAGGCTGTTGTTGCCAGGCCAAGGGCAGGCAATACTAATACAAAATATTATTAAAATGAAATGGTTCTCATGTACGGTATTTTGAACCAATTTTGAACTTGTAACTAAAGGACAACTTTAGTTTTTTTCAACCAAGGTTCATGTTTTAGGTTGTTATTAGAGAAACTAAAAGATGAGTGTTCTTTTTTTTCATTTGGTGCTTTCTTTCGTTTTAGGGATTTTAGCTGTTTTTGACAGGGGGCGGGGGCATTCGAGCATCGGGCTAAATATGTATTTTTTTACAACATTTTATAGCGATTTCTTTTTTAATTATTTACTATAGTCCTAATAAACCCCTGGAAATTACATCTGGCCACAAAACATCACGAGATCTACTGAATGTGTCAAACTGACATTGAGCCTATGACACACATGCAGTGTGGCTTCCCCCCCAGTAGGCTACCTTCACATTCAGCAGATCCTGTGATTTATTTGTGGCCAGATGTAATTTCCTGGGGTTTATTAGGGCTATAGTAAATAATAAAAAAATAAATCTCCATAATATTTTGTAAAAAAATACATATTTAGCCCCATGCTCGAATGCCCCCGCCCCCCTGTACAAAACAGCTAAAATCCCTAAAACAAAAGAAAGCAGCAAATGGAAAAAAAGTTTAACACTCAACTTTTAGTTTCTCTAATAACAACCTAAAACATGAACCTTGGTTGAAAAAAACTAAAGTTGTCCTTTAATACAAAAGAAAAAAATAAATTGCACAAATTTTTCAGAGATACGGATGGTTGCAGGGGAACCATTTTGCTGGCAGATTGGTTGTTTCTGGCAAATGAGCATATACTGTACCTTCTCCCTCGTTCAAGCTGAGGATTTTCTTTTCCTCCAAGTTGTGATGATTTTTTTGTGTTGGAAGACATTGGTTTAACAATACCTATGTACTGGTGCTGTAGTATTATAAGATGAGATGCAAATTATGATCGTTCAAAATGTACACAGTGTGTGATGCGCATGTAATGCCATGGCATTTCTCTGTTTTTGAGTGCTCCTTACGGAGCTATGTGTGTGGGTGGGTGGCTGGGAGGCTGGGAGGCTGGGAGGGTGCGTCTGAGCACGAAAACAGCATGGTTGTTTTTCAGCACCTGTGCGCAACCTAACACACAAACACACAAGCACACCCCCCACACGGAGTTGCACCACTCACTTCACACGGGTGTGATTTTTGTTTTGTGTGAGAAGAAAAGGAAGATAGGGAAGCAAATTGTCAGAGCCCTTTTCTACGGTCTTTGACTTGTTACTTGCGCAAGCAGAGCGCGCAAGTAATAGTTTCGCCCGGTCCGTATGCACCGTCCCAGCCAACCCGCCACTTTTGATGCGTATGCAAATAAAACAGCAAATTGTGCCTGATTTGCTGGGACCAGATCACATACATGACCATATTTCTTACGTCATCATTGAGAGCTAGTCATACATATACTATATATATATAATCTGTAAAATAAAATAGCAAATTGTACCTGATTTGCTGGGACCAGAGTACATGGTGTGTATATGTATAACTAGCTCTCAATGATGACGTAAGAAATATGTGGATTAAAGGACCCAATGCCAGAGTGTAATTGGTCTTCGATTGTGACATAATAATGATATGTTTTAGTGTTGGGAGGATTAAAGGTAATGTTCCTGTGTAAACATGTATGTAACCTGGTCCCAGCAAATCAGGCACAATTTGCTGTTTTATTTGCATACGCATCAAAAGTGGCGGGTTGGCTGGGACGGTTTTTGGCGCAAAGTAACCACAGTATACCGCTAATCAACTTACAAATTACATATATATAGTATATGTATGACTAGCTCTCAATGATGACGTAAGAAATATGGTCATGTATGTAATCTGGTCCCAGCAAATCAGGCACAATTTGCTGTTTTATTTGCATACGCATCAAAAGTGGCGGGTTGGCTGGGACGGTTTTTGGCGCAAAGTAACCAAAGTATACCGCTAATCAACTTACAAATTACATATATATATATATATAGTATATGTATAACTAGTTCTCAATGATGACGTAAGAAATATGTGGATTAAAGGACCCAATGCCAGAGTGTAATTTAATTGGTTTTCGATGGTGACGTGTTTTAGTGTTGGGAGGCACTAATTGACATATACGTCACAATCCAAAGTCGTCATTACGTATTGTGAAGTATTATTACAGAAATTGAAGTTAGAGACACATATTACTCTGATCATGATTTAGTAATAATATCACAAGTAAGACGCGCAAACGCGGGAAGCGAACGCAGCTCGTAAATTGCAATAACAACAATTAGAATAAATTACGTACTTTTTTTTTCTTTTTAGTTAGTAATTTTTTTAAGTTTTCTACTCTGTGTGTGTGTGTGTGTGGTTGTTGTGTGTGTGTGTGTGTGTGTGTGTGTGTGTGTGTGTGTGTGTGTGTGTGTGTGTGTGTGTGCTACAGCTGCACCCTCTGGTGGTGGGCGGGTGGTGTCACAGCGGGACAGACAGACACACATACAGACAGACACACACACACAGACATGATCTGCAGGGTCTCATAGTTAGTGTTCACTGCGTTCGCAACTATAGTCCAAGATGAAATACATTTAAAACAATTGACGATTTACAATAAATAATAAAATTATTATACTGTATACGTGATAACATATTTTAATTCAGTTTATATACCTTTTTTTTCATCACATATCAATGATTTATTTTTCTTTGAAAAACTAAAAAGGGATCCAGAATATTTCTAAATTGATAAAACTGTATTTCTTATATAGATAGAAACTTGAACCATACTTAATAATACTAGGTGTTTACATGCATAAAGTAGGTAGGTAGCAAATAGTTACACCTAATAATTAGACATTTCAAACGTTCCTTCACAGAGATACTGAGATTCCACAGTTTACAGCAGTCGAAAGTACTTGCGCGCTCTGCTTGCACACTAGTTGGCCATTTATGGCCTACTAGTGTGCAACAAGCAAGTATGCACTCGACCGAGTGCAGTTCTAGTTCTAATTAGTTTCAAATTTCTGTTCCTGTTTTTTTTTATTACTGTTATAGCTTGAAATGAGATTGCTTCCTCAGAGTTTCAGACACAGCCGCTCTGTCAAGGAGAGGCAATGCATACACTTCTGTAATACAGAGGTGTATTGTATTCACTCATGCACACGCACGCACGCACACACACACACACACACACACACACACACACACACACACACACACACACACACACACACACACACACACACACACACACACACACACACACACACACACACAAGGTTACATCCACAAAGTCAAGGCATGTCCTCATGGTACAACAAGCATGTCATGTCACCCAGCCGTTCATGGGCACAATTAAGCAGCAAGGTGGCTGACAATCATAGTAGTCAGAGACAGCAGAACACAGCCAGCCCTCCTGCCTCGTTTCTGGGCATCCCAAGTTGTCGAAAGACAACCAGTCCGCAGGCATGTTCCCAGTCCACTCCCACACTGCCAACCAGTGCCGAAGCTGGCAGCTGCTCCCATGAGCCCGAAAGTCCACCCATTGTTGTTCGGGGCAGCTATGGACACAAAGCTAGAAGGCCATCAGGTCTTTATCCCAGGAGGGGCGAGCTCATTTTGAGACCTACGACCTACGTCAGGACCTGTGTTTATCCAGTGCCGGATGGTAGGCACCGGCTCTCTTCCAGGTACAGGTAGCTGCTCAAGGGACGGGCCGCCAAGCCACACAAACGGGGAACAGAGTGGAATTCCGACGCACCGCCATTCCAACTACGTGGCTTCCGCGTGTGTCGGAATGTGTAACCGGAGAAAAGGGTGTGTGTGTTGTGGGCAATGATTCCTCAAATTAATTCCAGTCATTCAATTAATTTGAGTGATCAATGTCAGTCAGCAATAATGTGGAGACACAACCTGGCAGAAATCCAAAAGGGTCGTATTTTAGTCTGCCTGCTTTACTCTACAAGATCTCCCTCCACACAGCTGATTCAAATTAATGATGAATGCATTATTATGAAGCGCTTAAGTCACTTAACTTAAGCACAAGCATTTAATCCCCATGCAGAGATTCAGGTGTCACAGCAGCAGCAACAGCAGCCACAGGGACGTAGCTGGCCATTTCGTTGCCATACTCGTAGGATATTTGTGCTGCCCCCCCCCTCCTGACGAGAGCGCTGCTATTCCTCATGCAGATCGGCTATTTTCACTGTATTTCGAGGACGCACACACGGCCACTCATTATTACGCGGCAGAGCCACAGAGAATCTTTTGATTTTGAGGGTCGGCTTCGAACATTTTGGCACATGCATTTTGTTGCCCCCCTCGGTGTGTTGCCCTACGCGCAGTGCTTATTGCACATATAGGTAGTGACGGCACTGAGCAGCCAGAAAGAAACAGGGCCTGGATGATTGGCACTAGGCTGCTAATGCCACCTGAGAGCGTGTTGCAGGTTCAACTTCTGAACTTGACAACATATGCTACGTGTCTCTCCCCATCTCCACAACTGAAAATACCCAAAAATATACTGTAGGCCTACTGTACTGTACTGTAACCCTCAATACTCTCTCTTTCTCTCTCTCTCTCTCTCTCTCCCGGGACGTTTTTCAGTTTTTCCCCGCCGTGGCCCGGCCCCGGTCTCCCGAGCCGAAAAAACGAACACTCCTCGTTCTGCTTTTCCCACATGAACAACAACATTGTGAACGTGAGAGAAAGTGAGGTACACTTGCTCACACAGGCCACTGTGATTAATCTGACACTGTATAGGTGGCACAGGTGCTGTGTCTCGCAGAGTGAAGATAAACCTGGGGTTTATACCGATGGCCACTAAGATTACCGTTTCTTATCTGTCACACCTACAGTAACATTTTCCACAAGATTGTGTGATGATTTTATTTTACCACCTCAGCCACGCTTGCCGTTGCAGTCATTCCACTAGCCCAGGGGTCCCAAACCTGGGATGCATGGATTTGGGTGGTCCACGGACTGAGTTTTATATTTATTCGCAACCATTATGTATCCGTAGAACATTCTGTTTAATCTCTCACTAATGTTTTGTTCTGGGTATTTAACCAAACGAAAAACAGTACAGGGGGTTATCGATGCATTGTGCATGACGGCCACCCCCCAGTAAGGCCAGTTAAATGTTATGCCGTTCTGTGCATGTTGCTCATAGAATTATAATTATGACAGACAGTTACAATGGCCAACAAGAAATGCACTCATCAGAGCACAGATTGCAGATCAGGCCATTACAGAGCTAAGCCCTGTTTGACAGTCATGAGACCATTCTATGCCTAATTTGGTGGGGAACACATCTGCAATTTGGAGCACAAGTCTCCGCCAGGTCAGGTATAGGTTATTGTGTCAATTTATAATTTACAATTTACAATTTAGGCATTTAGCAGACACTCTTAATCCAGAGAGATTTACATTAAGCAAGAACAAAAAGCATGGCAATACATAAAAAGTAGTTATCATGAAAAATGCGTAAGCTAAGAACGTAATAGTGGAATATAATTAAACTATACAGTATAAGCTATATGTATAGTATGTAGAGGGGTGGCCTCTGCCACTCATCCTATTATATTATTATATAATTTGAAAAGGGTGTTATTTCTTCCCTTGCCTTTCACGATGCAATCGGTTCATGTTTTGAGGAATTTTGTTCCAGAAATGTCTTTTGCAAAAATCGAGGGTATAGGCTTTTGTGTTGAAGTGTCCTTGAGCAAGACATTGACGCCCTGGTGCCTTGCATGGTTTCCGCCGCTATGGCCTTGGTGTGTGAATTTGTTTGTGCGTCAGTGAATGTGAAGTTATTCGCGCTTTGGAGAAACGTGCTATACTGTACATAATGCAGTCCATTTGCTTTATATTTCACCACCCATCCATCCCTGTGCAGTCAACAGAGACCCCCCCTCCCCTCTACTACTGAATGACAGCCCCAGCATTATGCTGTAGTCGAGCAATTTTGCAGCAATTACCACGTTTTTCTTTCCTTGAACGTCCCCATCGTTCTCTTTTAGCAATTTAGCAGTTATCTGCATTGAGGTATGGTGACTCGGTGCTCGGCGAATGCCACGATTTTGAGCAGATATGGTAGAAAGAACCACACATCTGACTGCTTGGTGCACTTGCACCATTATCTCCATAAAGTTGTATTCATCCGTCATATGCACTGAACCTGTAAGCCATGTGTGTTACGTTTATCAATACAAGGCAAACATTTCTGTGATTCACTGCAATACTGTGTCCCTGACGGCCCTATAGGCCTACAGGTGGATCTATCCCGTCTTTTAGCTAAAGCTGACAAAAGTGTGCCACAACCAGACAAATACAGTGACATATGACCAAAGTTCTGATCCGAACGAACCACTTTAGAGCCACACTGTCTACGGTGAACGGTGTCAGAATCCGCTTCATTGTCACAGTGTTACAGGTCGTAAAACAGTAGGTGAAACTGATTTTTGCGCAAGCTCTATCGTGTTATTCTTATTCCCATAAAAAAGGGGAAGAAGGCACATTCATTGACCTTATTTTATTTTTATTTTTTTGGAAACTTAATATGAAATTGTCATAATTTTATATATGGCAGAAAATAAGGAAAAGCATAATAGGCCCCATTTAATGATAGGCATAGGCTACTCTAGAATATTGCTGAAACAACTCTACTTCTCTTTGCTCTATACAAACTATCCTCTCAGCTGTCAGTGCTGTGGTATTCTGATAATAGGTGGTGCCACTGCCAGTGGTGAGAATGCTGAGCAGACAGAGAGAAGCGAAGGCAATGCATTTTTAATGCAGACAATGGCTACCGTTTCCTTGCTCTGGGAGTAGAGGGACCGTGCCAGGAGGAACCCAGTGAATCTCCGCAGACCCAGCTCCTGAATGGGTGCATTAAGCAGCCCATTAAAATGGATGTCCAAATCAGCAGGGAGAAGCTGACTCTCCTCCAAGCGCCTAATCTTCCCTTTCAGCCTCACTTATCACCAACATCTCAGAGAGAAGTTCTCCAAAGGTGGCACAATTTAAAGTCTCTCTCTCTGCCAATGCCCTTGAAGAACCGAGAAACTTACATCTGACACCGTTTTCTTCTCAGACGCATAATCAAAAAAGTTTTCTCCACGACATCTTTTGTTTGCTCACATCGTTATCTTTTTTTATCTTTTTTTTAGAGGACAACCCATGGGATCTTGTGATTATGGCCTAGTATCATAAATAGGATAAGCACAACTGTACTACTAGTATGCACTCTGCTTTGCACTGACTAGAAAAATGAGTGAATCATTTCCAAATCTACAGTAGATGTGTTTGCAGTCTCGAGTAGGTGTGCGTGCGTGCGTGCGTGCGTGCGTGCGTGCGTGTGTGCGTGTGCGTGCGTGCGTGTGTGTGCGTGTAAACTGTATACTGTATATACTGTAAATACAGTATATATATTCAGTTTCCCTGGACTTTCTGTCTCTAATAGTGGTCTGCCCTGGGCCCTGGGGGCGGGTCCCTGTCATGCAGGCGTTGAGTGGACGTTATTGAGGAAGGTAATTGGCAGGCAGCCTCATCTCTGGAGGTTTCCGTGGGCCTCAGCGCTCTGTCAGTGGACTGTGGGACTGTGCCATTAATCAGTGCGGGGATAACAAAGAGTAGGGATGTGCCGGCGTCAGCATGGACCCCTTACCTTTCCTTTCCCCTGACAGAAAAATCCTTACCCAATCAAACTGCCCGGCCCAATCTCCTCGCAGCATCTCCGTGGATGTGGCAGCACACCAAAACAGGAGGATAACTCACTCCACTTAAATGGTCCTGGCTGCTCCAGAGATGTGGTTGTGAATATGATACATAGCTATAAATTAATGGCCAGATAGAAAGCATTGTCTCATCTTATGTCGGATCATTTTCAGTTTAGTACTTTACTATTTAGTTAATTTATGGTCAGCTACCATAACCATATACCGTTTGTATATATATTTGAGCCTATTATATCACAAACACAGTTTCATGATGTCATTGCCAGTCACTTTGGCACCCGTCACCAAGCAGATCATTTCTTGCCGTGCTCCCTCTCTTCAAAGGGTAATTTTGCCTATATACTTTAAGCCTTATCTGAGATGTCAGAAGAAATGTCATGCACTAACTAACTGCCTCTGACCGTCATGTATTCCCAAATGTAGAGTCTTCACCGAGTTCCATGCATCACTTATTTAGTTCACGATACATACTGCATGAGCTCTTCTTTGCAAATCAATAAGAGAGCGTGTATTTGTGTACAGTTGGTGCAGCTAGTATCATCGTGGTAGAGGTTAGCGTAGGGAAATCACTCCGTGGCTTTATGTACTGCCCAGGGGAGGCATGGGCCACATAATGTGAAATGGTCTGTTTTGTTGAACAGTGATCGGGGGGAGAAAATAGCAGACGCTTGACCCTCCCAGAGAGGTTCACATCTAATTTGTTTGGTTGTCACTGTTTTGTTCCCCTACGGGACAATTTCAGGCCAGAGAAAGGAACTGATTCAATAAGAACCACCAAACATTCCATTGCTTCTCTATCTCCCCTTCAGATGTGAATAACTGATGTGTTCCTGAAATAGAAATGTGGTGACTCAGGCTTTAATTGGAGTGATCTTGATCTGTGCCCAACTTTGTGATATGAATGGCTGTGAAGTACAAACAGGGCCATATTAACCCCCATGAGTGCCCCTGTGCAGATCATTTTTAATGCACCCCCCCCCCCCCATAGCGCGGACACGACCAACCCCGAACACATGGAACACAATAAGGTATAGGCAAATAGTACAACTTCACTGGAATACAACTGGCAACCATTGCAATAAATTACATTGGTTTTCTTTTTTTTACCAGTAAAATGCATTTCAGAAATGTGACTCTCGCGCCCGAGCGAAGTTCGCCCGCCCACAGTCCCACACACACACTGACTGACCTTTGACCCGTGGAAGCTCTTGCTCTTCTTGGCGTCAGAGAGGGCAGAGGTCAGCGAGCTGTTGGGCAGCGTGGGCAGCTTGAGGTGCTGACCGAACAGAGAGGTGGTTGAGCCCTCCTGCATTACCATCACCTGGAACACCACCATGCACACACACACACACACATACACACACACACACACACACACACACACACACACACAGGCGCGCACACAGTTAACGCAACTCATACCCTCTGGTCTTTCTCAGGAGCCATCGCCATGTGGTGGACATTTTTGTCAAAAAAAAAAGTCTACTTTTGCCACGGACATACAAAATTTGTATTTAAATAAACGCAAAGAGCTGTATACTGTATACGGCTCCATTTGGTTCCATTTATACATTCTCGGAGTTAAGGAGGGTCCTTGAAAATGAAATGTTTCATCATCATCATCATCAGTACAGTTATGTACCCCAGATAGGAACAACTGTCCTAGTGGACTCCTAATGTGCCATGCATAGTGCCATAGTTCAGTGGTTCTCAACCAGTGGTCCGGGGACCACCAGTGGTCCTTGAAGAGGTTCCAGGTGCATCCATCCATCCATTTTTTCAAAATGCCCCCCCTTGCCACATGCCCCTGTGCAGCTGCACATAGCGGCGGATGGTAAATCCGGCCCTGAGTACAAAGATAGAAAAGATGTTATCACAAGATAACTTAAAAATGCAAAAGATGAGCATGGCACTAACTTTCACCATAAAGTACCAAAGTAGTTTATATGCTTAGACGTAGCATAACTTTTCTGTCTAGACCTGGGTAGTTGAATTAAGCATTGGATCCTTGCATCGCAGCTGCCTTTGACTTATCACCCTTTATAAGGCGGCCTCATGACTCATAAGGTTGCACCTTTTCCTCTTCCGGATGAGAGTGGCCAGTCTCTATTCATGTTTCTCCTTGTGAAATAATGAGGATTGTGGAGTGGACCCCTATGACGTACTAAAGCTAGAGGACAGGAAATACAAGTACTAACAATAGGGCCTGTCATGTTGAATCATCTGCGTTGGGGTCGTATTGGTGTATGCCTATTAAGATTATATTAAACAATGTGCCATTGCTGGCATGATCAAACAAAATAAAAAACATGGAAGCTGCATGATGTTTTCATTCTGGGGTACTTGTGATTCAGAAGCCCAAAACCAACAAACAAGTCTAGGAGTTGCATTCCAATAAATTGTATTACTATAAAAATCATTGATGTTTTGTTTATACTGGAAGCCATTAAGTTCGACCTTGAGACTTGTGGATGACTAATTGCCGTTCCTGCATGACAATTCAAAAACCAATAACTGTTCTGAGGAAACGGCATCCATCAGATGGAGGAGTGGCAGCTGGCAGCGCAAACGGCTTTGTTTAGACCACAGAACATCTAAAACCCACTGCCATGCACACGCCGTAATTAGGGGCTGTGGGACAAGAAGAGAATGGACTTGAATGGAATAATCATGATGTGTGTAACGGAGGTTGATATGGCACCATTAGAAATGTGATTAAAAGTTGGCTTTTCACTTCTCCTGCGGTACATGCCCTTCATTTGATATGCAGGAAACACAAGGCTGTGGGGATATTTACTTAATTTTCTATCTGGTGACATGGGAAATAGGTGGACTGTTGCCAGCAGTATAGCCCAGAAAAGCCTCATCTTCCCAAAGTGAGGCCATCTACGTACACTGACATTAATTGCCCATAATCCACAACCACAATGGGAAACAGCCTTTCTGGAGCCTCATGTTGACCAAAGTTTTGAGAGAGCCATAAATTATGTAGAGTAGACTTAGTAGAGGTGCATTATTTTGGCTAGACCACAACAACCCTAGACATTCAAATAATGTGACTGACTGACTGACTGACTGACTGACTGACTGACTGACTGACTGACTGACTGACTGAAGCCAAATCACAATTCTCCTTTTTCTATCCTCTCATCCCTCACTTGCGTCATTTCCATGCGTCTTACAGTTCCTCCCCCAAGGAAGGAGTCAACGAGGACAGAGGAATCAATCAGGTCTGACTTGAGAATGGAAGCGCTCCTCAACCCTGATGATGTTAGCAATGATTTTGAAGCAACTTCAATTACTTGTGACATGTTACACATAGCTGGATTAGCTTGCTATTGCTCAGTCATGTCATATCCCAGGCGAAAAATAAATATATTTATTCCATATTTAAGTACACTTTTAGCACATAAAGTATGTTAAATGTATACTTGTAGTGTCTCTAATCATATTAATAGTACATTTTTGCTAAATATAATATAAGTGAACATAAATTAATTTGTGATTTAGCACATTTGTGATAAGTGTACTAAATGATAAATATATTTCAAATAGTATGAAAATATGCTTTTCATGAGTGCATTCATTTTATGTTTACTTTTGTCTAACTTAAATACATATAATCACAAATACATTTGTGGTGATTATATTTTAAGTACTTCAATATCAATATATTCACAACAAGTTCTCCTGAACATGCATTTATTGTAAGATGTACTTTAATATAATAATTAAAAATAAATTTGTGATTATTATATTTTAAGTCCATTAGCAATATATTCATAGCAAGTTCTCCTGAACATGCATTTATTAATATAATAATTAAAAATATATTTGTAGATTGTATTTTTTAAATGCACTCTTAGCATATTTTAAGTAAATATATTTGTAGATTGTATTTTTAATACATTATAAATACAATATAAACTTTCAGTATATTATAAGTTTAAGTATATTAAGTACTAATGTGCTATAAATACTGGCAGGTGAAATGGGAGTGGCTAGAGGAAGTCCATTTCCCAGCATACACTGGGGCGCCAAGGACCGTGTGTTATTGTTCTTATTTGGGTTATTTGAATATTAGAATGTATACTGGAGTTATGTTATGGGTCATTGTGTTTAGGGTTTTGTTGTGGAGTTATTTGGTGATTTATGTTGTTTTATGTGATTTGTTAGTAAAACCATGAATCTAAATGTCTGTTGGTTTGGTCAGTCTCTCTCCCCTTTTCCCATTCATATTATGTATAGTAACATGGTTGCTCCAATTAAGAGTTATATATGCAAATATATGCAAATTTATACTTTTCCGAAGTGTATATATATATAATATATATATATATATACTTTGGAAAAGTATACATTTGCATATATTTGCATATATATTATATATAATGCTTAAAAGTCTATGCATAAGAGTATAAAAGTCATTAATTTGTAATTTGTAATAAAAGTATACTTGTATTAGTTTCAAGTATACTATCAAATATATTTTAAGCACATTAAGTTTGTAATGTTATTATATTAACACATTGGTAGTATATTTTAATAATACAGTTCCTCTGTATTGAGGATTACCCACAATGCAACACAACATCTTCAACATAAAATTATGTAGGGTTAAACATGAACAAACATTAACAGACAGTTGTAAATTATGAACCCTACATAATTTTATGTTGAAGATGTTGTGTTGCATTGTGGGTAATCCTCAGTACAGAGGAACTCCATACTGAGGCTAAGATGGTCTCCTGTTTGCTCAGGCACAAACAAATTAATTACAAACATCTATGCTTCATATAAGTGGCCAGATATGCACACATGTTTACATAGTGTTATTCAGTAACATTCGTTTTTGAGAATTCACTTACATGGAGTGTCAGTGAATTCTCGTGTAACACAGGCTACACAGCACAGCTAACAGCTGTGCTAACAGCTAGCTAACATGCTAACCGTTTTTCAAACAATTAAATAAACAATGTCATATGATACCATGTCATACAAAAACAAATGTTACTGAATAACACTATGTAAACATGAGTGCATATCTGGCCACTTATATGAAGCTTAGATGTTTGTAATTAATTTGTTTGTGCCTGAGCAAACAGGAGACCATCTTACCCTCAGTATGGAGTTCCTCTGTACTGAGGATTACCCACAATGCAACACATCTTCAACATAAAATGATGTAGGGTTAAACATGAACAAACACATTAACAGACAGTTGTAAATTATGAACTGTCGTCACTTTACTATAGGCACATTAATAACATGTACTAAGGATTTATAGATATTTTAGGAATGTTTTACAAAGCATATGTTAAACATGAACAAACATTAACAGACAGTTGTAAATGATGAACTGTCGTCACTTTACTATAGGCACCTTAATAACATGTACTAAGGATTTATATATGTTTTAGGAATGTTTCACAAAGCATATGTTAAACATGAACAAACATTAACAGACAGTTGTAAATGATGAACTGTCGTCACTTTACTATAGGCACCTTAATAACATGTAGGCCTACTAAGGATTTATATATGTTTTAGGAATGTTTTACAAAGCATATGTTAAACATGAACAAACATTAACAGACAGTTGTAAATGATGAACTGTCGTCACTTTACTATAGGAACCTTAATAACATGTACTAAGGATTTATATATGTTTTAGGAATGTTTTACAAAGTATATGTTAAACATGAACAAACACATTTCCCAAATATACAAATACTTACTTACTTACGCCTATTACCCCTTCTGGGGTTTAGGCCGTCGACAAGAGTTCTCCAAGCATCCCGATCCTCAGCCAACACTTCCAGCTGTCCCCAAGTGTGGCCCATAGCTTTCGCATCTGCCTCCAAGTCTCTGCGCCAGGTGTTCCGTGGCCGACCTCTCTTTCTTTTCCCTTGGGGATTCCACTTGAGGGACTGCCTTGTGGTGTTTGAGGCTGGTTTTCGGAGAGTATGGCCTATCCATCTCCAGCGCCTTTTGAGGATCTCTTCCTCTGAGGGCATTTGGTTGGTGCGTTGCCACAGCTCCTTGTTGCTGATGGTGTTTGGCCAGCGGATCTGGAGGATTCGTGGCAGACAGGTGTTGATGAATGTTTGGATTTTGTTTGTGGTATTAACTGTTGTCCTCCATGTCTCTGCACAACTGGCCCTCCAGGTTGGGGGTTGGGCGTGGGGCTAACAACCCCACCCCGTAAAAAATCACATGTTACAGATACGTCAAGTCAAATATACAAATAGCTTGTATATATTATATAACATCAGTTACAAATGATTTAATAATCATTTACAGATGCATTATACATGGCTTATTCATGAATAGTTTTACTACTTACTAATACCTTATAAATGATTTGTAAATTTGTTATAAAAGGTTTTAGTAATAATTTACAAATGTAAATAAACAGGTTGTTAATGATTTGTTAATAGTCTACAAACTGCTTATACATGTTTATAAATGCTTTATAATGGGGTCATTACAAATGATTTAATAATCATTTACAGATGTATATAAATGGCTTATTAATGAATAGTTTACTACTTACTAATACCTTATACATTATTTGTAACCATAGTTATAACGGTTTTAGTAATCATTTACGAATGTCAACAAACAGGTTGTTAATGATTTGTTAATAGTCTACAAACTGCTTATAAACGTTTATAAATGCTTTATAACGGGTCATTATTGTAAAGTGCTACCGACATTTCAAAGTATTTTTAAAGACCTTTTACGCGTTGTACAAAGCCAACTCGAGTTGTGACAAATCATGACAACAAACACAATATTTTGGACCAAACAAATAATTACAATGAATAAAAACAACAACAAAATTGTTGTAACCTGCCGTTTTTTTCTTTTCTGATTATTTGTTCGGCCCAAAACATTGTGTTTATTGTCATGATTTGAGTTGGCTTTGTCCGCAGCGTAAACATCTTTAAATAAATACTTTTTGAGGAAAATGAAAGGGGAATCATTTCCTGGGTCCTGGTAGGGGCCGGGACTGCGACATGGTTATCATGAGACTGTCACGATATGGCCATACTGTATATTGACATTCACATGGGCTTGATATTGATGACATCAGGGATCTCCATATATGGGCATTCCCATCCGATGCCCTGGCCTAATACAATCCCTGTTATGCCCATTTATGGATTTTGTTTTTTAATTGACGATTTCAGGCCTGAAACAACAGAGATTCTTAATACGGCACAGTTGAGAAGCACGAGTTAAACTATTAATCTGGTGTCAGTGAGGTCAGATGTATAGATTTGCTGACCGGCTCCATATTTGTAGATATAGGTGATGATCCAATCTTCTCCTTAGTGTCGTGATCTTCATACTGTATTTGGCAACCACAGTGGTTGGAATGACAACCATATATGGAGATCTAAGGGTCTCCATGATGTCACGTGTACTTTATATAGTATGTGTTTACGGCAAAGTGTGTCAGGAATTACAATAGGATCTTGAATTACTTGAGCAAATGAAGGTGGTAAAAAAAATCATCACACTATCTTGTGGGAAATTATAGCTCTGACAGATTGGTTTAAATAAATGGTAATCTTAGTGGCCATCGGGCATAAACCCCAGGTTTATCTTCACTCTGCAAGACACAGCACCTGTGCCACCTATACAGTGTCAGATTAATCACAGTGGCCTGTGTGAGCACAGACTCACTCTAATTTCACTCTACTCCCTTCATGCTCTGAGTACCTTTCTCTCACATTCACAACACGTATAGAAATACATAGCGCACAAAGCACAAATACAGTCTGTGTTTATGGGGACAATCGGACATATGGTTTTATCTCTACAAAGGATGATGTTATTATAATCGGCAACAGAAGATTCTATGAACATACTGTACAGTATCTCAATGCAGAGAATGCTTTTAGCTTGTCCTGGGAGGGAATATATAATTATTAGCTGACTTTGACGGATGATAACATCTAATATAATCAGCGTTTTATATCACACATTCTGATAATAGATATTGCCTTTGTGCTATTATTCCCAGAGAGCAGTTGACAATTATTTTATTGTACATGGAGTTCAGCTTCGAAGGGATTGCTATATTAATTTTGTTTGTGGTTCAGTCAACTGCAACTGCACAAAATATTATTGAGTTTGGAGTAGAGATTGCTTCTTGTCTGCAAATGTCTGAGATTTGTGAGAATAGTATTAAGACCTGAGGCTGATTCAAAAGGCCAAAACTATACGTTTTCTGAAAAACCTTACATTTTATTCAAAAGATAAAAAATGTATACTGTAATAGGTCTAAATGGGTTAAAAATTACGACATGTCTTAGCTTCCAAATACAGTACATTATTGTTATGGTTACATTGATGCTATTTATTTTCAAGTATTTGATACAAGCATGTGTGCATGTGTTCCAAAACTGAAACAGAGACCACAAAGACCACAAAGTATTTTCCTTTTTTAGTTTACGAAGTGCTGTCATTCTGTGCAGCTGCTTGTCAAACCAGTGTGTACACGCCGGTATGCCTTGTTGTTCCTGTCTCTCTGTCGGAACTCGGAACACTGCTTGTTCCTCACCTGCCCTGCTCATACAGTCTTGAGAACGTTATGCAGATGAAGCAGGTAGCCTACCACATACGCTTTGTATTGCCAGCCTTTTCTCCAGCTGACACAAACACAACAAGGTGAAGGTCCTCTCCGTCTAACTAGGTGTTGGCGCTCTCTGACAGTATACTGCTGCCCCTGATGTGTCTCTTAAATAATACACAGAATGTATAAACCGTCTGTCATTCTTCTGTCAACCTTGTCATTGCTCAATCACTTGTGTTTTCAGCATTGCATATACCCTAACAACCTAATGCAACCTCTGTGTCAGGACCAGGGATTCTGCTGTGTTGTGGTCTCTAAATCCCCACCTCATTGTCAAGCTAAGCCGGTTGATCCACTATGACCACTGGCTTCATGGTTAATTTTGTGCTGTGCCTAAATGAGGCCCTCTGCCAGATTTTGCCAACGTTTCACATACATAATGTGAACCATAAAAGAGCCCGTTCTATTTGGATAAAAGTAAGACATTGATTAATGGCCTCGCTCTCTGTACTTTTATGTTATGTAAGGTGGTGTGTGCATGCGTGCGTGCGTGCGTGCGTGACCGAGGAGCATTGAACTGCACAATAACCTTCTCTGTATCATGTCTGGGCATTAAGAGTCAAACTATTTCAAGTCTGAGGAAAGTCCATCTTTTAAAATGGATTTGCAGGGAATAATATTGGAAGAAAGAGAAGAAAAATGGGTCTACTAATGATTCATGTCCGTGTATATTGTGTCTGGATAGATTGGGAGAAGGCTTCAATATTTTAAACATTTTAAGAAAATTAAAGATTTGTCATGGCCAAATGACTATCCCCAGTGAGTCTTGCATTCTATTTGCCTTTGAAACCAAGATACAGCGAGTATTCATTTATCTTCAATGACTTGAATCAAAACTTCTCAAACTTTCCTCTGAGGGACTGCCAAGTCGTATAAGTAGTTGTTTTCTAAGCAGTGCTGTATGTTTTAGTTATGTGTAAAATGCAATCAATCATAATCGATCATCATCAATCAATTATACAAATGGTCAAGATGGTGATTATGTCAAGATCCATAAACAGCACACCTAATTATATCAAATGAAGCCAAAGATTTTCATCTAGATGATTACTCACCACTGCCTTAATGACTGAGTCATAATATTAGCAGCATTCAGTTGAGCTGGCTGTAGCTTATTATTGACCCTTTGGCAGTAGTAGGAGGGAGTATTTACTGTGACCATTCTCTATAGTTAATGTTTTGACGATTGACCGTAGACCTTTTTCTAATATTTTGCCCGCAGGTCCCTCACAGAAAACCTGCAGGCATTTTGTTCTACAGGACCATTTTATCGAAAAAGGTTGATGCACACCTCAATGGGTTGGTGGGTGACAGGTGCGTAGGGCAATAGTGCATATTAAAAAGGGTATCTTTGAAAAACAAAGAAGAGGACCCGCACACTGCCAAAAATGTTGCTCTTTTATTAAGTCGACGTTTCGGTCATTAGACCTTCATCAGGACAGACCAATGTTCTACAGGGCCATGAAATCCAAATTGGCCCGTATGAAGACACTTTTTCATATACTTTAATTCAGCATAAGGATTCCAATTCTGAAGATCAAGGATTCTAATAATCAATAATAATCAAATTGACTATGCCACCTTAACCTATATTCATTGCATTGATTAATTAATTAATTTTGTTCACTGGACATTATATGTGTATACACACACACACACACACACACACACACACACACACACACACACACACACACACACACACACACACACACACACATATATATATATATATATATATATATATATATATATACTGTACAAATACATTTTGTAGTGGGTGTTGTCAATATATATATATATGTATATGTGTATACATATGTGTATATATACACACATATGTATACATATGTATATATATTCACATGTGATGGCTTATTTTGTCTTATGTAATTTTGTTTTGAATAAACATTATACAATTCAATAAAGTTCTTTCTCTTAGTTGTTATTAATCAAAAGTGAGCTTGTTTAAATAAAGTCACAAAATGTCTTATCTTTTAATACAGGTTATTGGTACACACTCCCCAGAGCCTTAGATACTCCCTAAACAGTGTTGCCAGATTTTGCGAGAGAAATAACCAACCTGGTCTACGAAAACAAACTATAGGCCAGACGAGCACTTTATACCTACAGACCTATTGGAAAATAGCTTGTAGATTTGCTATTTTCAACAGAATCTTGAGGGGGGAAAAAGTGCTAAATGTGTATTTTATACATGTTATATCATGGGGTCCGTGGACAAATGCACATTCATTTGGGGACCTTGACATGAAACTGTCAAGTTCAATCCCCCCCCCCCCCCCCCCCCCCGTCTCTCCCCCAAAAAATAAAATAAAACGCTACCCGCAAGGTTCCACAATACGTTGTGGTATTCATTCATATTTACAAGCAACTTTACAGAAATACAAGCCCAGATTTGCTTATAATAAGCAGACCTGGCAACACTGCCCCTAAGCAGGCTTCAGGCGGGCTGTTTAAAATCCTCCGCGCCCACACCACATCTGCTCCAAACAAACACTTTCACACAAAAGCCACGTTATGATTTTGAATTAAAACAGTGACATTTATAATATAAATATATAATGTTACACCTCATGGAAGCAGAGTGGCTTATTTTAGTTAAATGTCATGGAGTTATATATCTGCTGAGTCATGTGACAGTTCAGCTGTGGTTCCTACTTTGAGTTTATTATCCAGGTAGGTGAGTTTGGCTAGCTGCTTAGCATTAGCATTAGTAAATTAGCATTTACATGAACTGAATTGTGTGTAATTTCTGTCAGTCACTTTTATTATTTCTCTTAAGTAAAGTAAAACCAAACTTAATTGTCAGCATTGCACGGTTGTGTGCTGTGAAAGTGAAGTGACATGTTATATTGAGCTGTTTGGTTATTTCAGTTGTGGTTAGCCTTGGAGACCACAGGTGTTAAATCAGTACAGGTATGCTATGTGTTGTTCCATGCTGTGACTGTGAGTGAGTGTGAGTGTGAGTGAGTGTGAACTGTGAATGGCACATTTTATATTAAAATTCAAACCGTTTTATGAGAGAAGTTAAATAAAGTTAACTTCTTTGTTGATGGCTCTAGCCATTCAAGTATCCATTATAAATGAATGAAGCTCGGCTTAATTGGCCGCAGCAAGATAGTGAATGAGAGATGAGAAGAAGGTGGAGGACTTTAAGTAGGCTACTATAGGGTCAACATTTCAGAGCAATGGAGTGGAAAAGAGGTGAAGAAACGAGTGCAAGCAGGTTGAATTTGGTGGAGAAAAGTGTCAGGTGTGATAGGAAAGTATCAGCAAGAATGAAAGGGAAGGTGTACAAGACTGGTGAGACCAGCTATATGGTGTATGGATTAGACTAGCCCATTTTGGGCGGGAACCCCTTTTGGTGTTTTAAATATTATGTTATAATTTAGTTATTGAAAAATAGCAGATCTACAGCATAGCGTGCCACCGAGTGGCGCGCTACGAGCTTGTAGGTCTGCTATTTTTTTGTGTGGTGCAACTGCTCCAAGGAACAGAATTCACCTATGTGTTCAATAATGAGTACCAGTAGGGGCGCTGTTGTGCCAGAAACAGAGAGAGAGACAGTGCTGCACTGTTGCCTGCTAATATGAGAGAGAGAGAGAGAGAGAGAGAGAGAGAGAGAGAGGGGGGGGGGGGGGGGGGGGGGGGGGGGAGTTGCACCACTCGCTTCACACGGGTGTGATTTCTTTTTTAATCGTGAAAATATTTATTTCAGAAAACTGGAGGATTTAGAAGATTTTCTTTTTTAATTTCGAGGTCTAGGGCTAGAGACAGTCGCACTGAGGAATAGACAGGAAGCAGAGCTGGAGGTAGCAGAGACTAAAATGTTGAGGTTGGATAGGATCAGGAACGAGTACAAGAGAGGACAGCCCATGTCAGATGTTTTGGAGATAAAGCCAGAGAGGCCAGACTGAGATGGTTTGGACACGTACAGACTCAGAGGAGGGATAGTGAGTATATTGGATGTTGAGGTTGGAACTACAGGCAGGAGGCCTAGAGGAAGACCAAAGAGAAGATTATGGATGTAGTGAAAGATGACATGAAGTTAGTTGGTGGGAGAGTTAAATCACATTTAAGATATATGTGATATATGATAATATGTCTGGGAGCAGAAATTGGTGTGCAGACTTTTCTTGATCTGTGTTGTTGAGAGGGTATACCAGCTGGTATATGTATCCTGTCACAACACTGGCCTGGTATTACCAAGCTGATGCCTCTCTCTCCCTCTCTAGACTGAATCGCCACTAGACTGAATCACCACTAGATGGCGCATCACTCCAAGATGGCTGCAGGTGCAGTGCACATACTGATATTCTGAATTAATAATTGTTGTGTTAATTATAATTGGCACCTCAAACACGCACATAAACATGGTTGCATGTGTGCATGTGCATACATGTATATTCACCCTGAAATTCTGATTGAATACTCTTATGTTACTAACTTCTACTTTGATCCATTCATAATTATGAGTAAATAATTATTAGCAGTATGCATATTGATAATACTTTTTCTGGTAAACATAGACGAGTTCTGTAGAAGCACTACAAAATGCAGAGGCACTGCTGGTTGTTACTATGGGACTTAATGGAAGTCTCTTGTTATATAGAATTTCGCTGGAGAGCTAGCCAGATGGATGGAGATGACTGGAGAGGAGGCGTGGCTCCCAACTCTACCGGTTTCAAAGTTTGACCCTGGCGGCATGGCCATCACTTACACAACTGAAGAAGTCAAGTAGAAGATAACTCAAGGTATGAACCTTGTTTTTTGATTTGTTTTTCTTTGCTGCTGCTGCTGCTTGTGTTGTATGCTGTGTGTATATGTCATACACAGTACGATTGGAAAACCAGCCAGATTGAAAAAGGTGCACTCAGTTTCACCGTCGGAGCCTAGGCATGCTTTCGTTGTGATTCTCTCTATTTTATTCTCACTTGTGCCGGTAGGAGTTATTGCTGAGGGCTCTGTCGGCAAGCATTACAGGCGGAGGGGTAGAGTAGAGACTGAAGCGTTGTTCATAGTCTGGATTTTCGGTGAAGAGCAAACCACCGCCCCAGCCCTTCTCTCTGTTTTTACTCACCACTGCTCAACGTTATTTCAGTGGTCACCTCACCACCGAAATTCCAGACTATGAATGAGCATTGAGTCAACCTGGCTGAGACGAGAAAGAACCTTGAGATTCCGAGAGAGATGAGTCTCTCATAGCGAGAATCCCGTGCTGCTGCTCATGCGGCACTGAAGGAGGATGCTGACCTCGAGACACTCGTTACCAACGTCATCACACAGGTGGAAGGCAGTGACATGGCAGACTACTGGTGGCCCTGGGACATTCTGTCATGAGTCAGATGCACTATGCAGAGAATGTTGTGCACACGAGTATGATGTCTGTTCTGTGTGTGATGTGCTGACATGGATGCTAGCGTACAACAACAATATGGTATGGGAGCTGGCTGCCTGACTACTGGGAAATTCTGACAGCTCTCCCTGTTGATCAGGGTTCTTTCCTTCGTGTTGACACTCTGTCTGTCTGTCTGTTTTTGATTGATTCATTGAATACTTTATTAGACAGAAATGTAAAAGGCTGAGGTACAGTCAGACATTTAGGCTAGATTCTATCACGTTATGTCTGTCTGTCTGTCTTACGCACATGTATATTTATGTATATATGTCAAAGATCAATTCAAAATGAAGCCATATTATTTATTTTGCTTATTTCCTTCTGCACTGTGTCTGACATTTATTGAGTACACCTCTATAAACACAACGCAACATAACAGAGGAATAGAGAGTCCAAGATGCATTTCCCCTTTTTTATTTTATATATTATATATAGTCGTGCCATCAGAGGGACAGAGAGATGCAGAGAACCAGATGTATTTCAGATAAGAGGATTAGAGTCAAAGCGTCTTCTTTCTCCTCATTTGAGATTTCAAAGCTGCTTCGAATTCTCCCCGGGGCAACAGCTGTACCCGGAGTGCTGATCTGGGCCCACCAAAGTCCAAAGAGCCAGCTTTTTAAAGCCTCGTCAGGTTTGTCAGCAAATCAAGGGGGGGGGGGGGGGGTGGGTGTGTGTGTGTGTGTGTGTGTGTGTGTGTGTGTGTGTGTGTGCAGAAAACATACATTTAACACTTCAGTCCTATATACTGTACAGTTTGGCCATTTGAAAATAGTCGATTTACAAGCTCACAGATGCAACGCATTGTGAGCTTGTAGATCGGCTAAACCTTTCCTTTTAGCACTTAAAATACATTTTGATGCAGATACTTTTGTACTTTTACTTTAGTACATTTTGAATACAGGACTTCTACTTGTAATGGAGTATGTACATCTACATTGCAGTATTGATACTTTTAGTTAAGTAAAACAATTGAGTACTTTTTCCACCACTGTGACTGGAGACATGTTAAATGGGGGCTACCTGTGTCAGTCGGCTGTGTAGGAGTAGGAGGGATGATCGTTAATTTTGTATTGTAGAGATTGTTAGCCTGGCTAATAAGTCAGACTAATATCACACATTTATTTTGCCAACGGCTGATTCGGTCTGGCTTATTAGCCAGGCTAAGAGATTGTTGCCGACGCTGGGCAAAAAATAGACGCACACACACACACACACACACACACACACGAAATATATCATAATTACTTCGTGACATATTTCTTAACCCCAGAGCATCGCATTTCGTCAACTCGGCGTCAGCTGCGTTATATAAGAAAGAAGTGAGAGGAATTGAAAGGGAAAGCTAGTGAGAAAGAGAAGAGAATACGTAGAGAGTAGCATCCTCTAAAATCTGTTTTCTGAAAAGCTTTGGACAGAGTAAATAACTCATTGCTCATATCCATCACAAAAAACCATAGAACCCGAGGATGAAATAATATGGAGTTTTCAATGACCTTAGATGACTCTTAAACTTAGCCAATGCACTTTTTTCCACCACTGACCAAATGGATCCTTTGACATCACACTTTAGGCTTCCACTACTTCCAAATAAAGATGGCCCGATGTGACAGTACTAACATCATAGATATGACTTCACAATATACCTATACTATATACCAGTAAGACGCCCTGAGGGCGAGAAGGGAGAACGCATCCACCTGGGTGACGGCAGACTGTTGGGTGAGCGCTGGCACTTTGGCATGGGGGGGTCAGATCAACATTTTGAATGAATTCCATTATGTTGTGTGTCTTGAGTGTACAGGGTTTGATGGAGAGATGAGGTGAGATCAGCATATGGAATGTCAGAACAGGTCAGCTCCATATATAGAGATCTAAGGGTAACAGCGGGGGCAGTGTCTTGAGTGTACAGGGTTTGATGACGCCGGCTGCCGGGAAAGGCTGCACTAATAACTTTGGGGCGGGCCCATCTCGAGTTTAAATAATTTGCACGTTGACACACGTTGGTGTCAACGTGTGGCCACAACTTTGAGCTGCAGGCGCCCAGCAGGGAATGGAGGCACTGTGGCAAGACGAGAGCCACACCTGTGGATAAACCCACCGAGGTTTTATCTCCGGAATATCAACATCAAACCCAGAGACCAGAGACGACCAGAGACCGATTCTCTTCAGTTAAGCACTATGCCAAGATATATATCCTGACTAGAAGCAGCTTGAACTTTCTTCAACTCTAGACCCCAAATGATAAATATCGTTGCTGTCGGACATAAACCTTTATCTCCATCTTTTAGAGATATATTATAGGGATTAGGTGTTCTGCCTTTTTAAATGTTTGTATCTATTTTTATAGTACCGGTAGTATTATTATTGCTATTTTATCTACAGCATTGAGGAAGCCTATTGGCTAAAGTAGAACTACAATGAGCCGCTCCAACTTTAACAACTTGCTCAGGGTTGAGGAGACGAGGGAAATAAAAGTTTTCTAAAAGTGAACCTCCAGGTTATGTCAAGGAGTTTTGGTATCTCATTGGATTCAAGACACTCTCATTGGATTCTAGACACACGCAATGTATGGTCTGGGGTCAAATGGGTCATTTCACTCAAAGAGAGAGACACTTTTCCCACAGGGATCAATGAGAATTGTCTGCAGGATCATTTTTTTTCCCTCATCGTTCATGATTTTCATTATAATGGTTCCAGGGGCTCTACAGAGAGCAGCCAATGCTTTAGTATCTGATATTCAACACAACACACAGACTTATGTGTCTAATCAGATTTTTACCTTTTAAAAGAAAATCTTAATTTGCCCAGAGATTATGTTCGTGGCATCCACGCACACATGCAATGTTCAGAACCAGGTTAATTTCATTGTGAATAAAAAAATCAACTTGTATGAATGAGGCATTAACAATACGCACAATTTAATATTTGTAGACACTTTTATATAGTGTATTCATTATGCCACTGGTGAGTAATCGCCTTCAGTCAGCTGAGAGGTCAAATGGCAGACATAATCTGTACCCTCAACTTCAGGACAGCGGAGCACCCTTCATTAAACTGTAAATCTTGCATCACTCACTGTGAAACATGTCAATTTGCAAATTAGTCATGTTTCAAATCATGTTTTGAAAATGTGTTTTGTCATGATGTGTTTGCTGTCAGGTGAATCTCAGTTTTATATCATTGTGAATCGTTCATTTTGACAAACCCTTCATTCTAACCCAACCCATTATGACACATCACTTTTCCAAAGCACAATTGTGTACTGCACTAGTCCAGTGACTGAGCACGGTTACATGCAGGCTTTTCATTCCGAATAAAAACTTCAGAATAAAATAATTCAGAAGTAATGTTTTTTGCTACGGGTTTACATGGGGAAATTGTCATTCCGAATGAGACGATACTTTTAAATAAAGGAAATAGAGCATGCACCTCCACTCTAGCCCAGGTGCTAGACAAAAGGCAGTACAATAGAAAAAATAGAGTCTGCAACACTGGTATGAAAAACTCAGCTCCACTGGTTTATTTGATTCAACGTTTCGATCCCTTAGGATCTTCTTCAGGAATGAAGAAGATCCTAAGGGATCGAAACGTTGAATCAAATAAACCAGTGGAGCTGAGTTTTTCATACCAGTGTTGCAGACTCTATTTTTTCTACGATACTTTTAAATCCCATTATTTCATTCCGCAGCAGCTTTGGGGCCTGGAAGGCTTCTGATTGGATAGGGGCGGGCATACGTACTTCTCCGCTGTGAAGCTGCATGATCATCTCGTTTTGTACTTTATTAAATGTCTGATTGGGTGTGAAAATAGGCAGCACGGCCAGGGCACGCAACACACTGATTATTGTATCAAGGTCACTCGTTATGAGAGAGAGAGACTGTTGAACACACACACACACACACACACACACACACACACACACACACACACACACACACACACACACACACACAAAGCAGTAAACAGAGAGAGGGGGGACATCGCATTTATCAACTTTTCTGAGCTGCTTGCCTCGAGGCTATTGGATTTCTTTGTGCTTCGTCTTTGCACAATGCACGTACATTGTGTAAGAGCTGATCTATAGGCTGACTACGTGTCCCATCTGTGGTCTTGTACATCGCATAAGGCATAATGTTATCTGTACGACACACCATCGTGTGACGAAAGATAATCCAGGCTTGAACCCATAGAGACAGAGACAGAGTTATATATTGAACTTGTGGCAGCCGCATCATCATGGCATTAAATATATTCCGGGCGCAACAATAGGCTACCAGAGGTGTTTAATACTAGATTGATTGCAGCTGCTCATCAATGCAATTAAACTGCAAAGCCTATTGAGCATTTTCATTCGGATTTAATATTTTGTACTGTAGGTGTTTACATGACAACTTTTTATAGGATTTAACTTTTATTCTGAATTAAAATGGGTTAAAAAAAGTCCTCATGTAAACGTGGTCAATGTGTCTCACTGTTTTTGGGCCAAATCAGGTGGGAATGCTTCAATGCCTCGTAAGATTCTCATTCCAGTCTAATATTGATGCTGTCTCTTTTACCACTACAGTGTAGTGACTACACAAATAATTCAGAATTTATATTTACAGCCAGGTTTCAGACGCTGAGAGTTTCAATTCACTTGATATTTGACATTGGCAGACAATATTTATACACATGGCTGTGTCTTGCGGGACATGACTTCAATGATGTACTCGCGGTTGCCCTCATTCTGAAGCTGAGGGTAAAAGTGGAAATTTGGTGGGTAAAAGGTTGTCCACACCAGAAATGATAACCATATCACCATACTGATGAATGGTAACATTCTTGTACAGTACGTGACCTATACATTTGGATCATGCTGTTAGTGTTAGTGTCTATTGTTAATTAAATTGCTCTACAAATTACACCAACGATATAACTTGCGACAGTTGTCGTTACAGTTTTGAAGGGACCCCACCATCCACTTAATTTTGATAGACATTATTTTCATTATATATATATATATATATATATATATATATATATATATATTCATTTTAGTTATCGTTGTAGTTTAAAGGAGTACTTCACTGAAGAAACAACTTGTTTTCAATCAATTACACACCCCATTTTTGTTTTTTGTAATTCATGGAGAAGTTTTTGTTTTGCCCCTAAAGGCAATAATTTGATGATCGACAGTCTCCTACGGAGTCTCCTACTGACCCAGTCCTCGAATTACAAAAACAAAATCTTGACTTCTAGGCTTCATGGAATGTATAATTGATAGAAAATAAATGTTTTTAATGAACAACTCCTTTAAGATGACAAACTAATCAGCACGAGTGTTGAACATGTGCCCTTGTGATTAAAGTGCCTCCTTTCTTTTTTTTTCATGCCACCCCCAGACAGAATAGCTTACAGCTTCTCCTGCTCTGCCACAGGTCCCCCAGAATAACACCGTCAAACAGGATTAGAGCTTGAACTCAGGATGGAGGTTTTTGTGCACGCACACGAGTGTGGAGCAGGAACAACCGTGAAGTTTTGCTTTTTTTTTGGGCAATTTATGTCAGCAGAGGAAGCTGCATGCAGCAGCTCGGGTGATGCCTTGGCAGTGGTGTCGTGTGGAAAAACAAGACTGGAGGGGCTGAGATAGGGATTTGAGGGGGTGATTCATTACAGTCTGCCACAACCGTGTGCCCGAGCTGAAATGTGGGCCCAGGTTCTGCCTTAATAAAGCCTGTTGGCTTTGAGCCTTATTACTTGTCAGTCTAATGCCAAAAGACATATCATGTATCAAGAAGAGACTGCACTGCATGCACCTACGGTAGTCTGATCATCCATGAATATAGGCTGCTAGACCTTATTTCTCCATGCATTTAGATTTCGGTAATGATGCAAAAGCCATTCATGTACAAACTCTTTTCCACCAATGGAACTATTTTATTTAAGATTTGTGTTTGGCTTTTTGCCTTTATTGATAGTTATTAGTGAAGATAGACAGGAAAGAGGGAGGGAGAGAAGGGGAGAGACATGCAGCAAAGGTCGTCATGAACGGGACTCAAACACGCAACGCGTTGTCAGGCCAGAGCCTATATGGCATGCGCCTGGACCACTAGGCCAGCGGGCATCCAATAGAACTATTTCTACACTATGTAAATTCTCTACATTTCTAAAACGTCAGGTCACATTTACATATCTATACAGTATTAAATTATATATCTCAATGAAATGAACAGCACTGATGCAGACCCTATTAGATTTATTTTCCAGTTCATTACATGCAGCGTTACTGTATCTATATGGGAGATATATGGTAAAGAGTGTGTAATAATCTCAATTAAATCAGTGTATTCTAGTTGATAGGATGTTCACACATCATATAATTATCAGTTTTGCAGTGTGAGAGAAAGCAGGGGGAAAGTTAATTCAGCACCTGCCATTGTTCAAGCATGAATAAGAGAAAGTATTCATTACTAATTATGAGCAATGGCATGGGTTATTTTTACACTCTGCAACAGTTTCAAAGTAGTCAGGTTATTGGGTTTGATGTTTCGGTTAAAAAAAATGCATTATCTTCAACGTCTTCTTTTTTTTTTTTGCCTTTTTGTTGAGTCAATATCACTTTTTCCAGTAATTTCCGCAGAGGGAAAACCATAGAAAGAAAAACTCAGCAGTAGTCTAATCATTAGGCGTTGATTTTTGTACATCCACATATGTTAATGTGGTACATCACCCGACTTCTGCAGGGTTGGCTTCAGGGTCCAGCATTCACTGCCATATAGAACAGACTCTACCGTTGCATAGAAGAAGCTGAGTTGACGGGGAGGTTGGAGTTCCATACACTGGTCATGCCCTTCAGGGCCCTCCATGCAAGTGCCTTCCTGGCTTTCTCACTTTCAGATCTTGCTCGGTTGAGTTGACCCATGAACCCAGGTACTTAACTCCCTTCAGCACAGTGCCTCCTGTTGCTGCCAGAGGTGGATGTTCCGGTAAGATGTTATAGGCGATATCCTCAGTTTTCTTGGCATTTAACCTAAGGCCCACCTAGGCACACTGAAGTCAATTAAGTGTCTGTGTTTTTATACAGTATATGTTATATAAAATTGGACTAAAGTGGTCAGGAGGTGCACGCACATCCCAGGCTAATTCAACGGGTGCTCGAACAAAAGAACAAACGTTTCGGCCCCTGTGGCATTCGTCAGGTATATTGCAGAAATTGGACTATTCATGAACCTAAACGGGAAGCCAGTGGCAGAGATGACCCAGACAGGCCTCACAATGTATTTGTTGGATATTTCTTTACAGAGCAATTAAAAGTTCTTAAGGTTATCATGCAAGTTTGCTCAGAATTCACCATTTCGCCTTCTGATTGGTCCCTGACTGACTAACCAGCAGGCTCTTTCTGCCTTGTTCTGCCCAGTGACCTGATATGCACCTGTGATGTTCTTTTTTACTGACACCAAGTTTAAAATAAGAATTAAGTGCACAGAATATCAATAAGAAGCAACTGAAAAACACAATATTTCAATGGTAGTGGATGGAGAGAGAGGATTTTTGTCCAACCACGAAACGGCAACCAATAGGTGCGAAGAGGGGCACAACCATGGGCGGGACTTGACAAAGAGTGATTTGTCCTATTCTTTGGAGAATCTCACTGAGTGCTAAACCTCATTAACTACACACTATGTTCAGAAAGTTTGTAGATCATCAGGCTTCTGATTAATAATCCTATCAACAGCGCTATGCGCACATTTTGCGCCGACATAGAACATATGGTGTGCACTATAGGTTGGATGCTTGGACACTGGCCCAATAACAGTGGTAGCCTATAATAGGCAGGACCTGCCTATTATACCAGTGTCGGTTACATTATGTGGACTGATGGATAATTTTAAATGGAATCCATCTTTAAAATAATGATACTATGTAAGGACTGTATAGGACTGTATAGGACTGTATTAATAATATTAAACAATAGCTTAGGATCGATAGCTTGAGAGCTAGAGAGAGCTCCGGAGCACCGGAACTGAATAAATACTTTAGAAAGTAATCTAAGTACCATAAATACTCTTTACCAGAATAGAAGCAGAGGGCTTGTAACTTTACAGAAATGGTTATAAAAACCTTTTAGGCTATAATGAGTAAAAGTCAGAGTATAACAGAGTTAACAAAATACCTTAGAATGAATTTGACAGACACAAGAAAGAGAACTCAGACAAGCAGAACTTAGAGGGAGGTTCAATCAAATATATTCACCATTGTCTCGGGAGAGAAGAAGACATGCCATCCGGACAGCGTTACACAACGATCTCTGCCCATGTTCAAATTGAACAGGGTTGATATAGCATACCGTAATCAATACACCGAAAAATGTGTTGAACAACAAGGTTAAAAAACATATTTGTTCACAAATGGACAGATAATGCAAGACGTCACGAATATTGCACACAGGAACTATCTCACGGGGCAGAGATAGTCCTGATATGAATATCAGTTAGTGGGACTGGGGGACAGGGCATGACGTCATTGAGTGCAGTTTACCAGTCTGTTAGAGAGAAATCTAACTTTCAAAGGCAAAAACACAGAGGCTGGGTGTTATGGCCAACGGAAACAAAACAATTCTTATCTACCAACGCTGGCTAGGGCTAAAGTATTACTATCGAGACTCAGAACCATACTATTTTAAAGTCAGTGGGACAACCGGACATCAAATGTCAGTCACAGGGCAATTAGATTAAAAGGTCAAAAGGTCAAAAGAGCATTCACCCACAAACTAGACCAAATATATCTATCAACTCCATCGCATTTTGTGGGCGAATGGTCATGTGACCTTTGACAATATCAAATCCTCAGGGGAAACTTTACTTTAACAATGAATCAAACAGGAACAGAATGGCAACAGGAACAATGAAAAAAATAAAAAACACAATGATTTCAACTTTACTAGGCATAAAATCCTTATTTAGATGGTACTGGGGGAAAGAGAAAGAATTACTTTTCTCTCTTGATGATGATGATGATGGTGATGAAGATGTCTTCGGGATCGGCAACCAACCCAGCAACAGTTGCAGCCTCCTGGCCGGCGAGATGTGTCATTTTGACCACATGAGTGTTCATTTTTAGAGCAGTTCTTCTGGCTCGCAATCAGATCGTTGTCAGAACTGAATCCGCGAGAGTTCTTTTGGACAGTTAACCAGCTCTTAGTCAGAGCGGACTGCATGCCCTAGTTCTTCTGATTCTTCGCCCCTCCCCCCCCCCCCTAATGACAGGTTCACAGATACATTCTCTGCAAACCGCCATGTGGGCGATACTGATATGGCGTCACATGGTTCAAGAGCTTGGAGAGGGGAAACGGGGTATTCCGATGGTGATATTATTCATGCGCTCCAGCGCGAGGTCGCAACAATGTCTTTGGGAGTCCCTTAGTACCATATAAAGGTCAAAATATAGAATCAAGTGATTCCGGGGAGATTAATGCCTAGTCCAATTAAACTCATGATGATAAAAACCAAAAAAATAAAATGGAGAGGTAGGTGTTCCTATTTATTAAACTCAATTTAAGGTGAAAGGGGTGGTTCTGGGATAATAGGTTATGTTATGGGGAAAATAAAGTTAACTGTTTACAGGGGGGATATTCCAATATGAAATTTAAAATAATCAAAATATGATGAGGTGGGATAATGAATTATAATGGAATGAAATTTAGATGGTCCCAAAGATGGGATAAATCAGTTCAAATAATCTATGTAATGGGCTCTCAGATCTTATGATGAAATGGAATGGTTATAAGAGTAAATATTAAATCAAATCAAATCAAAATTACCTAATATTTATTTAATTGTGGGGAGAAGGGAATATTAGGGGAACATGTCTTGGGAAGCAGATATTAGCAAACAGAAAAGAAAAACATTCAATAAACCACATACAACATGAAAACAAAAAAAAAATGTCTGGTGAAACGAAAACAAAAAATGTCTGGTGAAACGTGAGTGGAATAAATTTGTTCCATATGGGAAATCTATGGGCAACTGATTAGGGCAAACTGTTCTGGGGGTTGGGCCTAACCATAGTGAATTCAGACGGTTCTGAGTTGGGTCGGGATCAAGTGTCAAACCTTGTACAAGGATGGAATGTCGACGTCCACAATCAACAGAGCAATCAGACAAATGAAGAGAAGTCAGACCAGCCGAACAATCTCCCTCGTATTTTGTGGAAGTCGAAATTCCGTCGGTTTGTCTCTTGAACACGACCCGCACAGAAGTCCGTATCTGGAGATAAAACAGATAAAACAAAGAACAAACTGGTGAATGAAATGAAAATAAATAAAATAAAACATAAAATAATAAAATAAAATAATAATTCTGACAAACACTTCAAACTGGTTCTAACACCTGCGCATGTGCACTGGGCAGATGAAAGGCAGAAAGAGAAAGGTATCTTAAAAAAAAAATATATATATATATATTTATTCATATTTCTCCTGAGGGCCTGGTCTTTATCAAAATAACCAATATTTATATAGATATTAATATTTCTCCTGAGCGTTCCGTAAAAATGCACTTTTTATGGTCTGACGACCGTTGAATCCGAACGACACATGTTAAAGTATGTAAACGACTGAACGTTCACATGTTATGCACAAAATGATGTCTTAGCTGGTAGAGAGCTGTATGCCTCCCAGAAATAACTGATTATTCTGGGGTAGTTAAAAGTATGTGGTTGACTGATCAATACACATGTTTTGTAAAGTATGTAAACGACTGATCGTTCACATGTTATGATTGCTTTCAGGAATAACTGATCATTCTGAAGGCCTGGATGAACAAACTGATCTATTCACCCCAAAATTGGCACACCAATTTACTGATAAACTGTATGCCTCCCAGAACAAACTGATCTATTCTGGGGGATTAAAAGTATGTGGTTGACTGATCAATACACATGTTTTGTAAAGTATGTAAACGACTGATCGTTCACATGTTATGATTGCTTTCAGGAATAACTGATCATTCTGAAGGCCTGGATGAACAAACTGATCTATTCACCCCAAAATTGGCACACCAATTTACTGATAAACTGTATGCCTCCCAGAACAAACTGATCTATTCTGGGGGATTAAAAGTATGTGGTTGACTGATCAATACACATGTTTTGCATCGGCTTTAGCTGGTATTGCTTTCAGAGATAACTGATTATTCTGAAAGATGGGTGTGGACAAACTGATCTATTCACCCCACTTGGCACACTAATTTACTGATAAACTAGTTGTGCTACTTGCCGCGCACAGAAATCAAGACTAACTGTGACATCTGTTTTTTTTTTGTTTGTTTTTTAAGTTGGTGTTAGTACTATAGACTATAGCACCTGAATTGTCAACATAAAGAATTCAAATTAGAAAAATAAAATTCGATTTAAAATCAAAAGCGAAAATCAAAAATTAAAATTAAAATAAAATTAAAATTAAAATTAAAATTAAAATTAAAATTAAAATTAAAATCAAAATTAAAATTAAAATTAAAATTAAAATTAAAATTAAAATTAAAATTAAAATTAAAATTAAAATTAAAATTAAAATTAAAATTAAAATTAAAATTAAAATTAAAATTAAAATTTAAATTTAAAAAATAAAAACAAAAATAAAAATTGTAAAAATAAATGTCAATAAAATAAATACATTTACATAAATTAATTAATAATACTGGGAAGTTTACCTAACGTAAAAATGAAATATTAAATGTTATTTAGTTGGGTTTTGGTAGAATGGAGGCTATACTTGAGAAATGGTGGAATCGGAGTCTGACAGTAATTGTCGTCTTGATCCTATATTTCTTAATAATGTAATATTAAATGTAGAACTCACGCACACATGCAAACACAGAGAGAGAGAGAGATATCAAAGAACAGTGTGATCTGTTCGCTATGGAAAATGGTGAAATGATCCTTTAAGGGGAAAACATTCTAAAGGGAGAATAACTAAGCGTTTACACTGTTGAATGGTCATGGTCAAGATAGGATATTGTGACCATTCATTAGCAGGAAATAAATTGAACAAAACAAACTTGGGACCCTTCCTAGCACCTAATAATTGGACAAGCACACACACACGTGCACTAAGACTGGGAGGGAGAAACATGCACGCACACACACACGCATACGCACACACACACCCCCACGCCTCCCACTGACATTCCAGAGATAACAGCACCCTCTAAAGTAGGGAGTGTCCTTTCAACCACACACAGACACTAATGGATTTAAAAAGAGCTATTATTAATTTAAAAACAATGGGAATTAAATAGTCAAATTTAATTATGGTATTAATAATCTTATATTGTTTTGGGATGTTAAAAAAATTGAATGAATGAATTAGTGTTAAGTACTGGGAAAAGCGTGAATGAACACCAGTCAGTTTATGGACCGTTATAAGGTAGATAATTTACCCTTGCATTGATCGCTCCGTGTCGACTCGGAGGAGAAAGCAAGAATAAATATTATATACACATTTCCCGCACACAATGTAGCGATCGTTCTACACCGAGCGCTGGAAAGTGTATATATCTAGTCACGATCCACAAACAGACATGCTAAAATAATTTATGACATGATAAAAAGTTCCGCTACTTTGTCTTAAGTTGATAAGCTAAAATGAATGCCTCGCTGCTCGAGGTGTTTATCAGGGGAAGAATTATAATGACAGTATAATCTATTTAAGCTAAAGAAAGACAGAGAAAGACATCAAGCATTGATTTACTTAACTTGTATCGCAGTAGGAAGAAGGAGCCAGCAGTAGAGAGACAGCCGGGGTCCAGGAGGGTTTGGGTCTGTGGAGGACCGTCCGATCATGGACAAACTTGTCAAACCCCATGCGTCGATCGCTCGTCCACAGATCCGTGGGGGGGTCCATGAAGTGTTCACTACTGTTGAGCCGTGAGCCGTTCACGGACCCCAAAATAAAAAAATCGCTTGTCCGTCGAAATCTGATGACATGCATTCCGATACAATGGTAAACACTGATCAAAGGAAAACTCCATGCTCAAAAAAATTGCCCGTCTGATCCCTTCCTTGTGTGTGTCAAGTGAATTTGAGGAAGTGAATCTATATAGGACTGGTTTTGTTTCTTTTCGGAGCAGCTAACAAAATTTAGGCTTAAACTCGTTAAAGGAGGCAAGATTGGACCAAATGATGGATAATTTTAAATGGAATCCATCTTTAAAATAATGATACTATGTAAGGACTGTATAGGACTGTATAGGACTGTATTAATAATATTAAACAATAGCTTAGGATCGATAGCTTGAGAGCTAGAGAGAGCTCCGGAGCACCGGAACTGAATAAATACTTTAGAAAGTAATCTAAGTACCATAAATACTCTTTACCAGAATAGAAGCAGAGGGCTTGTAACTTTACAGAAATGGTTATAAAAACCTTTTAGGCTATAATGAGTAAAAGTCAGAGTATAACAGAGTTAACAAAATACCTTAGAATGAATTTGACAGACACAAGAAAGAGAACTCAGACAAGCAGAACTTAGAGGGAGGTTCAATCAAATATATTCACCATTGTCTCGGGAGAGAAGAAGACATGCCATCCGGACAGCGTTACACAACGATCTCTGCCCATGTTCAAATTGAACAGGGTTGATATAGCATACCGTAATCAATACACCGAAAAATGTGTTGAACAACAAGGTTAAAAAACATATTTGTTCACAAATGGACAGATAATGCAAGACGTCACGAATATTGCACACAGGAACTATCTCACGGGGCAGAGATAGTCCTGATATGAATATCAGTTAGTGGGACTGGGGGACAGGGCATGACGTCATTGAGTGCAGTTTACCAGTCTGTTAGAGAGAAATCTAACTTTCAAAGGCAAAAACACAGAGGCTGGGTGTTATGGCCAACGGAAACAAAACAATTCTTATCTACCAACGCTGGCTAGGGCTAAAGTATTACTATCGAGACTCAGAACCATACTATTTTAAAGTCAGTGGGACAACCGGACATCAAATGTCAGTCACAGGGCAATTAGATTAAAAGGTCAAAAGGTCAAAAGAGCATTCACCCACAAACTAGACCAAATATATCTATCATGGACTATGAGGTCGACACGTGCTGACACTTTCACCCTAATCTAATGTACATTCTAAAACGGGTAGTCCCAATACTTCATTGTGATTGGCTGGTTACCGTCACGTGACCGGTGTAAATTTCACCGATAACCCACTGCTTCAATCACTTTGTATCATCCTGCAGCCTTGTAGCTGAACTGGGGAAGGGGAGCACTTGATTGCTTTACAAACACATGCCGTGCGGGCGTCTAAGCACCGCCCGGCTCATATGACTGTGAATGTGTGGCTCCAGGCAGCCCCGTAAGATCATCAAGCGCTATTCTCCCGTCAGCCTACTTGCCGAGCACAACAAGGAAATGATGTTGCTCGCTCTGGTGGCGCAAAGCGTAGCTACTTTTGTGAATTCAATAGTTTTATTAGGTTAATATTGCTATATGTTTGTAACCGTTTTAGAAAAGCAATAAGCCACTCGAGGCCCCAGCTTACCGGGTATTTTACACTGCCTGGGAGGTAGAAGACTACTACGCTCCCAGGCAGTGTAAAATACCCGGTAACCTGAGACCTCTCGTGGCTTATTGCTTAAACGCACAACGCACCTTGACTAACGTCCAGCATATCATGTAGGCTACAGCAATAGCTGCTCACTCACCTTTATGGCTTACCCCAGGTACTTACTGCACCTTATGTCTTACCTCAGGTAGGTTACTATGTGTAAATATATACATATCATTATTTTGTTTTTTGTTGATCTCTTTCCCCCCTTGTCATCCCCTCTTCTTCCCTTTTATTTTATGGAAATAACAAAAACAATGGATCAACCTGTGGTGTGACAATAAAGTTGAGATTCTGATTCTATGAATGCAATCAATCATGATTCCTGTAATGTGACTAAAGCTAGCTTTCGTGCTTTCATAGTGTTGGGAGCTCGCACATAATGTGTGCATGTGGCATTTTGACCAATCTGGACAAGAACCTAATATTAGTTTGACACCCCTGTGTTAGGGGGAAATTATGGCATTCATCTAGCCTCACAATTGTTTTTGATTGAGCCTTCAATCCACAGAAATCATTAAAATTGTAGAATGGACTTACAGGGACAAGCCAGTCGGAGAGTCAAAGTGACAGGGAAGAGCCTTTTCTTTTCTTTCTTTTTTTTTTTACACCTCACCACACTTTTCTTTTCTCCAGACAAGCATAAGGCCAAGAACACATGTAAGGCAATCTGGGTCTCAATAAAGTCTGTCCCTGGCCTCCACTGTAAACGGAAGGGGAACATAAAGGAATTATTTAGTTAGCCGTAAAACCCTGTGACATATGAAGGCTGAAAGCATCCCACACGACTGGAACAACAAATCAAGACCCCGTTTGATTGTGTTTGCTCAGTCAGTGGACATGGTTTATTACAGTGTTATTCACTAGCTGTGTGGCCTGCATAGGGCCAAGATCATGCCACTCACTGCACCATGATGCAGGCATGCATTTGCAGGTCTCAGTTCAACTGGAATTAAGGTCTTTCTTTTCTTTTCGAAATCTTTTTATTGTCAAGGATGGGAAATGGTCATGGAATTGGAAAGTCCAGGTCCTGTAGAGACGTTAAAGGGACAGGACTTTTTTCACTTGTGATAGAGAGCAATGATATGATGCATTTTGCTCATAGTGTGGTTACAGAACTTTCTGCTGTTTCTGTAGCTATAGCTGTAGTGCTGTAGCTATAGTGTAACTCGTGGATTGTTTCCCTGTTCTGTGATCGCTGACGGACACCAACGCAGCAGCAAGTGGCAGCAACCTCGTGTTCGCCCCCTTCAAGTGTTTCAAAGACAGCACTCGAGGAGAACATTAGACCTTGCATGGGTTGTAATCTCTTGACGGCTTGTTTGTAAACGACTTATACGTTTTAGGGGTAAATATATGTCATGAAGTTGTGGAATCTGTTTTCTTTTTACACCTGTAGCATCTAGTTAAAATTTTTGTTTTTAAAAGTTGCATTTTGGAGGCGGTCAGCTCTCTGGCGTTGATTCAGAATTATAATGACTACTAGACCGGTGCCCGGCTGTAGAGCACAACGATGGAAGTTGGAGATCCATGCCCCACCCGGCTATACATTACCCGTTGTACCCGTGTCAGAGTACCCGTTCTACCCATCTGTGTCCCTTTTATGCCCATATATGGAGATTTCTGTATCTCTCCCTGTATCTGTGTCCCTTGAATTCATTCCTATATATGGAGTTCTGTGTCAGGCATGCCCAAATATGGAGTGTTGTGATGTCAGAACAGGCCAGCTCCATATATGGACCCTGGGCAGGGACCATGTCCAGAGCCCGGGCAGAGGCCTTTTTTGGCGGTTCTGGACATCCGTGGGTCCGACCCGGGCACTGCACCCTGATTTGAAGTCGGTGGGGCGAACGGTTCTTGAGTTATGTGCATTACAGCCGTACCCACGTACGTACGTACGCGGTACGTACTGTATGTACGTACAGAGACGTTGTGCATTTCTGTGGTGCATTTATTGCGACTGCAAGTCGCATTTACTATGTAATTATACATTTCCTGTCAATCAATATCCCCATACATGGGAATTCAATATTGGCCACCAACTCTACATCTGACCTCAAATCTCAAACACATAGATCTCCATATATGGATATGTCAGAACCTGTTCTCCCCATCCAGCCTTCCTCTTCGATGTCTCCCTTTTGACTGATACCAGTCCATTCAAAGTCTCGACGGGCCTGCCCCAAAGTTATTAGTGCAGCCGTGCCCGGCAGCCGGCGAAAACTAGAGCTCTCAACAGGCCCGGAAATTAAGGCCTCATCAAACCCTGTACACTCAAGAGAATGTCCCCGCTACCACCCTTAGATCTCCATATATGGAGCTGACCTGTTCTGACATTCTATATGTTGATCTGACCTCATAAAACCCTGTAGATTCAAGACACGCAACTTACAGTATATGGCCAGTACAGAATTCAGTCCAGTGAGGTTGTCGGGTGCGATGGATAAACTTTTTCTCTTCTCTTCTTATTTGAACTCAATTCTTGAATATTGTTCAAATCATCTATGACTGAACGATCTGAACGTTCACTTCTAGCAACTTAGGATAATGTGCCACTACCAGAAAGATATGCTGCTGTTTAAAAAGTGTCTAGCCCATGCCATAAATTACCACAATACACTATGCTTTAATTGATGACCAACGTTTTGGTTCATCCTTCAGCCTTCATCAGTGTGTGAAGTAAATCACTTTATATATGGAACATCATCTTCCAACCAGGGAAATGACAGCCAGCCCTGTGTGCTAGATAGTATATTTTTACACAAAGTTGTCATGGTTAAGTGCACATTGACATCCCTTATCTCTTGTGAATCACGGCCACACTTCCTGCAGGGGAGAAGTTCATTAAATAAGGCCTACAGTCGTGCTTTCTCAAAAGTCCCACTCTAAGGCCACAAATATTATTGTTGAAACAAATCACACAAAGTCTGAGGATGTGGCTACTCTAAAGCTGCCAAACTCACCGCCATCTCCACAGCAAAGGTCTACTGTATATGATTTGCTGTCTGAAGCAGTGCAGTCACAGAGGAGCTGGCCTCTATCTTCTAGCTCTCCTTTCCTTTCCACATATTTTATCACCCCCCCAGCCATCCACCCCTCATCAACCCTCAGCCGCCATCTCTGGACTGCACTGCAGTATACAACAGAACATGAAGAAACATAGATCTGGGTTTTTGTCATCAGACTTGGAATGGACGGAGGCCTGGAAATTGAAAGAGGTAGCTGTAGTTTAGGCCCCACATATGATTGAGTGCTTACAAGAGATCTATTGGCCTTCCTCTCTCACGCTCGTGGGTTTGAGATACATGTGGTATGAATCTACAGTACTGGTGGTCAGCCAAACTGCCCCATCACACAGAGGGCAAACTTCGTCACATACAAGTCCGAGTTCAATTTACAATGGCAATCAGATGGAGCTGGCTCACCTCCAGTCCAGTATATTCATTGTAGTCAGATAAACCATTGGGGCAGCAAAACTACTATGCCTTTAGCGCCGTACTAACGTGTCATTGAGAATAAAAAGAGAATGCACAATTGGCAGTATACCCATATGTGATGGGTCTGCAGATTCAGCCATGTGGATTAATTCAGGTCTATGTCTACCACAAAGAACTGGCTCACACTGTCGGACAAATCACAATCTCTGTATTGTTGTTTATAATACCCTTTAATAACAGTATGTTTATTAGTCAAACTCATCCAGTAATTAGCACTTTAATTGCCCCATTAGCATGTGTGGCATTGGCCCACGCAAAAGCGAGCGCTATCATTATGCAAAGTTATCTCGTTAATGAATGACTGCAGCACTGGACGTTTTCTTTTATTTGTTTATTTATTTCAAGTCGTTTTCGGGGCGTTATGATGATTGCACCACGTCAGCATTGGATCTCCTCACGAGGCCATCGCTCTTGGTTTGGTGTTAATGACATCGACGTGTAGGCCTGTTATGACCCCTCTGCCCACATGGTGTGCATGTTGTGCCTTTTTTATGGCCTCAGTTTAAGCCCTGAAAACACCCACACAGAAACTCGGCATTGGCGTTGGCTGCCGTTTGTCTACATTATAGGCAGCCATCACGATGACCAGCCACTGTTCTTGTTTCAAAATGTTCCTGGTTGCACAGGGAGATAATGAGGGGGAGGTTTTGATTCATTAGCCTCTAGAAAGAAACTTGCCTGGCCCCCTTCTGCGGGCAGGGGAGCCACTCAACTTCAAAGGGAGCACGGGTGCTTTGATCCCAGACCCAGGAGTGGGAGACTGCGAGCATGGTATGGAACATCGCCGGTGATTACTGCTCACTTCATGGCTTCGCCTCTGCCTTCGAGACATCACAACTCTGGAAGATGGATGGCGATCATCAGGCACTTTGGAAAGATAATGTGATCTGATTCCTAGAGGATTCGGCCCCCAAACTCTCTTTGGCCCCGGCTGTCGAGATTAACTTGGTGTCACGTCCTGTGATGTCCATGTGAAGTTTATACCCCACTCCTCTTTCTCTGCCCTCCATCCCCTCCTCCACCACTCTCTCGGGTCTTTTTTCACAGCCGACTGACCTCGACAAGTGCTCTTCACCAAACCCACGCACAAAACACACAAGCGCACGGGCGCGCACACGCACACACACACACGCACACACCTCTATATACTTGTTTTGTGTCTCAAGGTACTGTGAAGGTTTTTTTTTCAGAAATAAACCTTCTGACGCACTGCATCTCTGTATCTCTAAAGGTTTCATCCAGTCCCCACAATAGATGAAGTACGTACTGGGATGGGGGGGGGTGTGTGTGTGGGGGTGGGGTTATATATGGTGTGTGTGTGTGTGTGTGTGTGTGTGTGGAGTTTTATGGTGTGTGTGTGTGTGGGGGGGGGGGGGGGTTTATATAGGGGTGTGTGTGAGTGGTTTTATATATGGTGTGTGTGTGTTGCGCGGAGAGAATCCCAATTCATTTAGAGGTCGTTTGTTTAGTCCTCATCAGATCAATTTTATGCAGGAGGGAGAGAGGGGAAATCGTTATGCAGCTTAAAAGAAACTTAAGTGAATTACTGTAATTATTTAATGCTTGGTCTTGATCAGGCTAAGTGTCTGCACAGCCCCTTCTTTATTTCCTTAATAGCTGCTTCATCTTCCACGGTGCCCACTGATAACAGAATCACTCTTGAACCAGTGGAGGCACTGGCATTGTGGGTGAGAGGAGGTGGTAGTGTAACTTTTTTTTATTTTTTTTACACATAATGACCGGTGGACTGTTACATGTGTAGCCCACTGAATACTCGTACTGCAGTTTGCTTGATTTTTGAGGAAACCATTCCATTTATTTCATTTTGAAAATCAACTTGTAGAAACTTAAAACTTGCATGCTTGATATAGGTTATGCAATATAAGAATCACAAAGTATCAGTATCTGTTGTGAAAAGTTAAAGTTAAAGTGTGGATTGATTTGAGTCTAGACAGAAACATTCTCTGGAGAAAAGAACAAACTAAATCCAACTGTGACTTACAGTATTATATTGTGTAATGATATTTATCCATGGCCATTCTGTGTCTAAATGAAGAAAATGTAAACAAATGTAAAATCTAGCCATTAGTTAGTTAGAGAGAAAATGCTTTGTGAATTAATGGCATGATGTCTGAGGCTAGTGAGAAGACGATGTATAATCCAGTTTTCTCATCTGACCAAAAGTCATACCGACGGTTTGTGAAAGGGCCCATCATTTCCCCTGCTGATTCAAAACGTCCTCCCTTTTGTCATTATCAGTGGGAGAGGGGTAATTTCTGTGGGCGTGAGGGAAGTGGGTGCATGCATGCGTGTGTTGGCTATTTTATGTTCATACAAGTATGTGGGCATTTAGTTCTGCAGTGTGCTACTGTGCTTATATATGTATGGCATTGATTGCACACCATGGGCTGTATTTTGCGTGTCTTAAAGGTATTATGACATTATTTATAACATCATTTTAACAACATTAAAAGTCTTGGCCATGGTCCTTCAAACGTGTCTAAAAAGTTTGAACACTCAACACAACTCCAGTATTTCTTGCCAGGAGTTTTTGTGTATGTGTAATCTGCATCCTGAGAAGCCATGGAAAAACACATTATTTTAGCCTGTAGATGTCGGTAATTCCCCCTTTCCTGTCAACCCAAGATGCGCTTCTTTGACAACTTAGTAGGAACGTCACCGTCAAAAATAAAAGAGTCATCTATGCCAGTTGGTATCCAGTGTAAGGACTTGTGTAGATTGACAAAGCCAACAACAGAGCAGATTGATTTTTCTCTAGAAGCCATTATTGGTAAGTATTACAAAGAAACAAAGTCGCGGTCACAATGAGGAAGCGGAGAGGAGAGGGGCGGAGAAGAGAGGGTAGGCAGGGAGCAGAGGGGAGGGGGGGGAGGTTTAGCAGGGATCTACGTATATGCCTGCCGTCCAACCAGACATTTTTGCATAATTATTCACAAAAGTCCAGACAGCAGAGAATACACTGAATGTTTTTTTGGTGAAATTGATGTCAAGAAAAGCCAAAAAAGCCAAAAAATCTACAAAAATGTGTTTTAAATGTCACAATCCCTTTAAGTACCAGGTATTATTCCCTAACTTGAGTAAACTAAAGACCTGGAGGCGTGATCAATGCCATTTGGCTATTCTGAGTGGCCAAAGAGCATTGATCACGCCTCCAGGTCTTTAGTTTACTCAAGTTAGGGAATAAGACCTGGTACTTAAGACACGCAAAATACAGCCCTATAGCTATAGTAGTAGGACAGTGTGAAAAGCAATGTTGGTTCTCTACTGTTATTGTAAAACAACTATACTGTCCATTGACTGATTGTTGATCAGGTAGGAGTGGGAACCCTGAGGTATACTTCCACTCTGCTGTTTTCATTGCAACGTAAAGTTTAAAAAATGGAGAAAAAAATCTGACCGTCTGAACTGAGTGGTGCTGTACTTGTACTTGAGCTCTCCTGTGTGTGTGTGTGTGTGTGTGTGTGTGTGTGTGCGCGCGCACACGCATGTATGAGGCTTGCAGACTCGGTTCCTCGTTTTAAATCACTCCTGAAGACCCATTTCTACAAAGCTGCTTTTAATCCTTTACCGTTGTGATTTCTTTGTATTTTCTGATGTATCTTTTCACCTTTTTACCGGTATATGTTTTTCACTGATGTGCCATTATTCTGTGTTTTTGTTGTTGCCTTTGGATGTACATGTACAGTATGTATGATATGTTCTATGCTCTTGTTGTTCAGCACTTGCCACTTTGTGACCTTGTTCTTTAAAGGTGCTATAGAGAGTATGCACATGCATGATTTTCCCATCAGAACACGCCCCCCTCATCTAGACTGAGTGGCAAAACATTGAGCAGCATGGAGTGTTGGAGTTTGGAAGCGCTTGTTGGAAATCACTCAACCGTCCTGCGTACCACCTGTTTCTAAATGTCACATAATGCAGGAGGCAGCAAAATGTTGTGTTATTGAAAACAAGCACTTCCAAACTCTGACACTTCTCAAAAATAATCTATGGTGGATTTTTATGAAACAAAAACTTTGCAGATAGAGGATAATTCAAGCTTTTCGTACAGCTGCAACGTTGATGAGTTTAACATTGTTTAATGCAATCAGACAGGACTTTTCTGTTTGGATGAATGGGCTGTCAAGGCCAGAAAGTAGTTTCTCAGTGGGCGTTCTCGCATAACTTCCAGGTACCATGATGTCACGCGCATACCGTCTATATAAATAAAGCTTTATTATTATTATGTATACACACACCTATGTATAGATAGGTCTGCATATATGCGCGCAAGCATGTGTAATGCTAATTGTAAAAGGGTTTGGATTTAGGACTGCAGACAACTACTCATATGCAATACAAAGACAAATCGACTTTCTTGGGGAAAGCTGGCATAGGGAAGCAAAATGAAGGCCAGTCAATGAAGTTATGAAGCGTGACTTGAAGAAACGCTGTGCTCCTCGAGAGGGTACTGTCTGTGACGAGGACAATGTTTAATTCTGGGGCCTGGAGTTCAGTTTGGAGTGTGAGAGAGACAAAACTGAGGGGGGCAATCTGTTCCAAGCTACATAATGAAGATAAATCTAGTGCTCTATTTGGTGGACCAATTGGAGCTGAACAAAATGCACCTGCTAATTTGCACATTCTGACATGGTTGCAATTTAGAGAGCAATTTGTGAGCTACCTAACTTGTTTACGTCTAAAGTGTCTGTCCTGCTGTAGCCTGTAAATGTTTGCGGTGAGATGGAACAATTTAAACGTGGGACGGAAATGTTTTGGAGGAAGAAAATGGCATTCGTCAAAATAGTGCAGGAGTTTTCATTTAGTACTGTATGTAAGTATGTAAGAAATGGAGCTATAAAATTGTGGTGCTGAAAATAAATATTTAAACTTTTTTTAAGAAGGAAATATGGGCATTCAATATCGCCACCAGGGATAATGCCACAGAATTAAACTATTTCTTTAATGTAATTTCAATTTCACTCTGTCTTCAGAGGTCAGTGAATCTCTGTCTAGCTCTGCCCAGGGAAAGGTAAACTCAATTTACTGCTATATCTCCTCTCCGCTACCAAGACGCAGCACATTCAGTAGTGAATACCTCCTAAACATAATCAATTATCTGAGCTCCAATGGAGAATGCTGATAAGACTGTAGACATTTCTTTTTTCTAATGAAGAGAGAAAAGACGATTTGGTTCAATACCCCTGGGGAGGTTTTTCCCTCCACTTCTGCTGAAGGAGAATTATTCATCTCATCCTCTGAGGGAATAGTCAATCATTCCCAATAAGTCATCTAGTTGTCCCCTTTCACTTAATGCTGAGCACGAGCGTGGGCAGCTGCCGATCCCGTGTCATATGCTTATGTGCCTTCACTCGCATTGGGTCTCCTTTGGCAATCGGATGATGAATTTGATGACCACTGACTGGTGTCGCATTATAGGCCGCTGAAAGGCATTTATCAATTCAAGGCGTGGTAAAATTGTTATGTTGGAGCTTGTGGATGACCTGAAATAGCAGCTTACCTACAGTTGAAACCACCACTGCACACACACACACACACACACACACACACACACACACACACACACACACACACTCTGTCTCTCTCTTGGTACTTTAAGTATAATTTTGACGCCAATACTTTTACTCAAGTCAATTTTAACAGACTTGTAACAGAGTGCTTCTAGATTGTGGTATTGATACTTTTACTTGGTGTGTGTGTGTGTGTGTGTGCTTGTGCGCACACACACGCTTGATGTGCTGTGCACAATAATCTTACCTTCACTGTTCCACATGTCCTTGGCGCTAATGTTTTAGTTATTATGTTTTTGTTTCGCTCATCCACAGAAACCGATAGTGTATTGCCATTTCTTCCAAGTTTATCAGATCCATATTCCCCCCAAAGCCTTCTATTGATCGTTGCAGTGCGGGGTCAGGTGATTTGCATGTGACAAGCCGGCGAGGGATACGTTGAAACCTCCATAGAGACGAGGAATGACACCTCCCTAAAGATCAGCTTCATTGATTGTTAGCCTTTCTTCCCCCCCACGCCACCGCTATGATGACAACCTCGGGCTTGATGAATGCGGCGCACGAGGCTACACACAAAACACACAAAAACAATGGATTAGCTTACTTTGCCTTTTAATTCTCCAACAGTGAAATGACTCAAAGTCACGCTGACCTTTTACACAAGGCATCTGTGGGGGGTGGGGGGTGGGGTGGAATTTATGTTCCGTGGAGCCAGGCTTTATGCCAACATGCTGGCCGCTGTTTTTCTACCATTAAACAAGAGTTATGTCACACTTTCCATTTAATCACTGGCTTTTCAGGGGTCTGGGCTGAGTCCGAACACATGGCACCGCAGCCCTTTTTGACAGATTACACCTGCAGTCACACTTAAAGGTAATGTCACCAGGCCCTCGGCCATGGAAGAGTCTAACAATTACGTGAAATGCTTTTCTTTATTTTTCATTTTTTCGTTTGACCTTTTACGGCAAATGAACAGCACTTGACATAATCAACATATATAGCACTTACAGCTCACAGGAGCTTGCGGCATACATCTTATTACACAGTCGCCTGTGATTCATTATATCTGATCTTGTCATAGCCATGCCTGTCGCCCTTGCATTACATTCACTTGGCGCATACTTTAACACTTAGTGAAGTAGGATTTTATAGCATGGAATGACTTCAGAGGTGGGGGGGGTTGTGCAGGAGTGTTCTCTCTCAAGGGTATGTCGGCAGCAAACCTGGCTGTTTCATGGTCCACTGCCATATTGTAAGCTACTGTGTGCTTCTGCTGCATGGGAGAGCCTCGCAGCGCCTCCTGGATAACAGAGTAGGGAGCTGAAACTTGTTTAACACTTCATCATTGCTGGCTTAAGACATGGAGAAGTATAGGCACTGAGACAGGCGCAGAGACAGAGGCCCCGGCAAGGTTGGTCACATCTGTGAAATTAGAAATGCGTTAGGCCTAAATGGCCTCAAAGTGTGTTTGCCTTTGTAATTATCTGCAGCCACTCACTCCTTCTATCTCCCTTTCATTGGCATAATGGCGCATTGATGCACCCGTGCCGCATAACGATGTGCATACTGCCTGGGATCGCCAAGTTAAAACAGACATTCGGGTCAAATCGCACATCAAAGGATAGACTATACTGAACTCTATTTCATGGGCTGCTAGACATTGAGTGTTTTTGTTCCATCCAGGAAAATAGCTATATCTTAAGGGCAAAATGGATGTGGTTGCACTGCACAAAACATGGTGTCATAATGATGGTTGTCAGGCTTGGCAGAATTGCCTGTTGAATGTCTACTACATTATAAGTCTTCATAAGACCTTGCATCTTCACTGCATCACAGTCAGAGGTCCGTTTAGAATGATGCAGTACAAATTGAAGCATAGAAAAGCATTTTTTATTTTTTATTACCTCTATATTGCTAAGAAAACGACAGACTTCTAATAAGCAATTTAATATTGATGATGGCTATTACATAACTCCCAAGAATTAATGACAACATATTTATTTTGCTTCTGTAGTTGTTTTTTTGTGTGTAGAAACTAGCTGTCATTTTCTGCACTCATATCTGAGGAAAAGGCATTCCACACTTGTTTTAGATATTAAGTGTACTCTAGTCTTTACAGACCTACTCCGTCTCCTAGCTGTTTTTTTATCCTTTAAGATGTTCTTTTAGTTGGGGAAATAACTAATTTAAATTGTGTCTCCTGACACAAGCTACACTGTGCGTGCATCCGTGCGTGCAGGAGAAGTGGAGGAAGAGGAACAGGGTTGTCTCTGTTAAGGCCACATAAAGCGTAAAAGCGACTTGCTTTGTGGAACACAGCTACCGAGTCGAGCTTCCCTGTCCTCTTACAGTATAATTTTTAGTCTTTGCTGTGAATCATTATTTCACATTTCTCTGTGAACTTCTCCCTAGGAACTATCTTACTGGCAATTTGATCCATGAATCTCGTCCCTGGCAGACTGTGGTAGCGAAGAGTCAGACTTGGTACTCATTAGTAGACTTAAGCAATGGGTGGGTCTTGCTGGGACTGCCCTAGACTGGGTTTGCTTCCTACTTTTCAAATAGGAGTGTATATCCGTGACTATTAATGATCATGTCTCCTCATGGGCTACATTGAGATGTGGTGTGCCCCAGGGTTGAATTCTTGGTCCTGTTCTTCTCATCTTCCTGTACATGCTTCCCAAAGATTTCCAGCTCAATCCAGGCAATAACAATTTACAATTTACAATTTAGGCATTTAGCAGACGCTCTTAATCCAGAGCGACTTACATTTAAGCAAGAACAAAGCATGGGAATACATCACATAAAAAGCATTTATCATGAAACATGCGTAAGCTAAGAAAGTAACAGTGGAATATTTATATAGTGAAACTATACATACACTATACATATAAACTATACATCTTTACTACTATGCTATATATGTGTACTATGGCGTGCTATGACTACATACAATACAATTACAGTGCTGTCTACATAACATGCTATAAGTCTGTATCAAATGCTATATAATCCAACAGAAATGCTATCTAAGGGTTTAGGGTAAGTGCTAAGGGCCATGATGGAGTCTGAAAAGGTGGGTTTTCAGGCTACGGCGGAAGATTGGGAGTGATGCTGCAGTTCTGACTGCAATGGGAAGTGCATTCCACAGTTTTGGAGCCAGAAGGGAGAAGAGTTTGGGACGTGTGGAGCGTTGTCCCGGCGTTTTTAGTGAGGGTACTTCCAGCTTCCCTGCGTTGGCTGATCTGAGTGCGCGGGAGGGTTTGTAGGGTTCAATCATACTTGTAAGATATGGGGGAGCCATACCTTTGGTTGCTTTGAATGCCAGCATCAGAGTTTTGTATTCTGTGCGGGCAGCGACCGGGAGCCAGTGGAGGGAGCGGAGCAGGGGGGAGACATGTGAGAATTTTGGCTGGTTGAAGACCAAGCGAGCTGCTGCATTTTGGATCAGCTGGAGAGGCTTAAGTGCACATGCTGGTAGGCCAGTAAGGAGGGAGTTACAGTAGTCGAGTTTTGATAAGACTGTTGTCTGGATTAGGAGCTGGGCTGATTCCTGGGTGAGGAACGGTCTAATTCGTCGTATGTTATAGAGTGTGAACCTACAGGATCGAGTGACAGCTGTGATGTGAGGTTTGAACGAGAGCTGACTGTCCAGGACAACACCAAGATTCCTGGCTGTTGGGACAGACGTTACCAGGGCGTTGTCTACGGAAATAGTTAGCTCCCGCATAGGGCAGGACTTAGCTGGGAAGAAGAGAAGCTCAGTCTTGTCTGGGTTCAGCTTGAGATGGTTGGAGGACATCCACTGTGAGATGTCAGCCAGGCATGCAGTGATGCGCTCTTCCACCTGAGTGGTAGAGGGGGGGAAGGATAGGAACAGTTGTGTGTCATCGGCGTAGCAGTGATAGGATATATTGTGGGCAGAGATGATAGTGCCAAGGGATTTAGTGTACAGTGAGAAAAGGAGGGGACCAAGTACAGATCCCTGTGGGACCCCAGTTTGGAGGGTTCGGGGGGATGATAACAGACCTTTCCAGGAAACCTGGTAGGTCCGGTCGGTGAGGTAGGAGGAGAACCACTTTAGTGCCGTTCCACCGATGCCTAGCTCCGCTAGGGTGTCTAGGAGCAGCTGGTGGTTCACTGTGTCAAATGCTGCTGATAGGTCTAGGAGAATCAGTACTGCAGAGTGGGAAGCAGCTTGGGCAGCATGTAGTGCTTCTGTGACTGCCAGCAGGGCAGTTTCTGTGGAGTGGGCCTTCTTGAATCCGGACTGGTTGGGATCCAGCAGGTTGTTCTGTGAGAGATGGAGAGAGAGCTGTTTGGAGACGACACGTTCAATGGTTTTAGAAAGGCAAAACTGACGACCTCATTATAGGTCCTGAGAGCATTATGTGGAAAAGTACAGCAGCATTTTGGTCCTCTACTGAAGTGTCTTCTTAATTAGATCCTTATTAATATCTTAAGATATAGGGGAAAAAATATTCTTGTTTTACTTCCATATCTGGATTACTAGCATTCGATGTTTACCCTGAGTCAAGTGTTTCTCTGTGTCTCGTTCCAGTTGGTACAAAATGCAGCTGCTAGACTTTTAACAAACATAAAGCAGGTTACACATTACACTAATGGCCGTGAGATTTTCGCACATTTTCACGCAGTGTAGCGGACCCAGCTGGCCTTAAGGATGAAGTCTGAACTGATGATTTTGAAGTTGCTTTATTCATAGATCAACGTAGAACTGGGACAGAAATAAATTACAATATATCAATGGTCATAACTCACTACAATATAATCCATAAGCAGCTCAAATCTCAGGCACATACAGTAATACGTTTTCCATACATCACTAAAGTACATTACACAATACATAAACAGCCTTCTGCATATGTTTTGCAACAATAATACCAATAACAGTGCAAGCAAATCAACAAAATACCTTGTCCCCCTTTCCAGCTAGGTGCTATCTTGTGTGTGTGGCATCGGTTAGTTCCATGGTTCAGGGTTTCCTGCACAATGTTGGCATGGCGCTGTGTTCGTCTGTGCTATGGGACCTCAATCGCAACAACAAATCATAAAGCCTGTGGCAAAAATATAGATAAAGATTAATTTTGGAAAAGTGAAAAATAGTGTTCTTCACTCCCTGGCCTGCATGCCAATGTATGCCTGTATGCAAATGATCTAACATTGGTGTGTAAGGAATTACAGTAGTATGATATGGACTTCACTTAATAGCAACAGCAGATTGAAGAGTGTGTGCATAAACATCATCATCCCACATGGGTTCTCACATTTATTTATTTAACCAATGAAATACAAGATTGTTTATCTGGCACGACATTAAGCCAATAATTCGTTAGACCACAAGTCAATCACAGATGCTCCGTCATGCAATATATTCTGCCCATACTAGGCAATTCAAATGTAGTTTGAAGGGAGATTTGTACATTATACGCACACACATTCTCAAACATTTTCATGTCAAGGACCCCCAAATTCATTGTTTGGCCGTGAACCCCCATCTGAAAAGATTTAGTAACAAGGACCCTCAAAAGAGAGGTATTCAAAACAAATCTAAAAGAACAAACTTTCAAAATGTTTAAATATTTTTCTATTATTCAAAGTATGAAATAGGGTTAGGGTGATTGCACAGATTTTGATGCTGCTAATTGGAACCCCCTCAAGGACGCAGGTCCCACACAGGTATGCATATGGAGGCATAGTTTTTCCTTTCTTCTTTATTTATTTTGTTCTTTTGCTTTCATCGCGTTGTAATTTTATTGATCCATTTCACAATCTTCACTGTTGAAAGCCTATTGTTGAATATGCTACTTCTCCCATCTTTTCTCCCTTGTGTATATGACACATAAATCACGTGTTGTTGAAAATGCACAAGTGATTTTCTCAGATCGATGCGTTTGTAGCCTACTTCTGTGTTCAGCAAAACACTGTGAGAAGGTCGGTATCCCTTAAGATTCAATGTGTTGCTCTCTGCCTCTGATTAAAGAAGGAAGGCCTATCGAACACCCCTCTGGCTTTAACAAAAGTTTTAAAACGTTTTCATTCTGAACTGATCCACTTTTGAAGTGATAATTGGTGTGGTTTGCCCGAGTGGTTGATGACATAATCATGCCAGAGTCAAGACAAATGACACTTGACCAGATTTAGAGTTTGATTCATTTGATAGCTTGTTCAAAACAATGCCACGGTCAAACCACAGTGATGATTGAAAAGGCTGACAAACGACATCAGTACAGAAGACTTCTGCTACTGTCAGGTTAATTGGCATTTGAGTGTTCCTTTGGCCTTCCTTTCCTTAGCCATCCATAACCAACAAACTTAGCCACACCATTTGTGTGCTGTCTGTTTCAAGCCTTCTCTCTACTGAGGCAGCATTTCCTTCTCTCTACTGAGGCAGCATTTCCTTGTTTTTAACCCCAGTGCCACAGCTGAGCTGGGTCCCAATCATCTGATTCTCATCAGCTGCGATCAGTTGTTGGCACAATGTTTTCAAATTAATAGACTTCCTGTTCAATGCCTCACAACACTATGATTATATACTGTACACTGAACAATAAAAGTATTACCTGGGGGTCCGTTACAAAAAGTGACTTTCACTTTCCCACTCCACACGCATGAGCAAACTGACACAGGCAAATTAACCAGGATAAGGCGCTGATACTGTCATTTAGCATATTTATTAGGCCTAGTAACAGAAATCTGTTATTATTTTCCCCTCTTGTCCGAGGGGGTGCTCCAGCCCCCCCAGCACCCCTATTTCCCTCAGCCATTGCTATTATCAATTGACTACGGAATGTATTTTAAACTACATGTAATGCACTACACTGGCTGCCCCCCAACGTACTTAATGTAGCAGCTGTTAGGTTTTCTGACCAAGGCCTTAATTGTTACTAAAAAAAATAACCAAACATTGAGGGTGACCGAGCTTTTACAGTCGTAGCCCCCACTCTCTGGAATGGCCTTCCCAGGCATTCAGAAAAAGAGTGTCACTTGATGCCACATGACTTTTGATTACCTTTTGTGTTGTTTTACTGTATTGTTTTTTATCCTGATTTTCTATTTTTAACTTAAAAATGTACTGTTCATTTTACTTTTCACCTTTTTGAAAGGGGCTTTGTAAATTAAATGTACCTTATCTTACCATAATGGCTGCCTTATTACAGTGGAAATTAATATAAATATTAATAATAATTAATGGTTTTAAATTCAGGGAGAACAGTCAGTATTGTTGTGATGTCTCATAGAACAGACAAATGACAAGTGCATTGACTCACGAACAGTCTATACGGTATAGTGCTTCTCCATATCACCTGCATTGTACAGTAGCCTACAGGTCGGCAAGCTTTTGATCAAAGCCGTAGCATGCAGCCTGCTTAAAGACGTAGGGAAATGAAAAATATGTTTTTCACACTCATATGGGCATACCTAACAATCTATGCCAAAACAATGGGGAAGTGTCCATCTTTGTGTATTTTTATTTTATTTTATTTTCCCCATTTTTATTACTTTAATTACTTATTCCCCTTGATGAGTGTCCTCCAAACACAGCTGGTCAGGGTGTTGCATCCTGGTGCGAGCCATTTGAGAGTGGAGAATGGCTGCTTGAACTATTGATGACCATAAAGAGACAGTGTTGGAAATTAGCTTTTTGTACACGTGTATAGTGCATCGGGCACTGCTTCTGCAAATGTCTGTGTTTTTCTGTCCATTAAGCACCATACAGTGTGTTCACCTGCAAGGGACGTTTGAGCATTCAACACAATCAATTTACATCAACTGATTTATTGACATCAATACCTTATTTAATGACCGGGCAATGCTTTTTCTAATGGAAACGATATGCATGTTCTTAATAATGTGACATTATTCTTTGTAACATTTTTGCTTTCCACATTCTCCCCATTTATCTAAGTTAACCGGCCAGGGCTGCATGGGTACACAATGCATGCTTGTGTACTGTACTGTAGCCTGTGTGTGATCTGAAAGAGAGGGCAGAGGCAGAACCACGGGGCATTTATTGAACACTTACCAATTAGAATTCTCCAGAACCTCTTAGACGGCTTACAGCGCATTAGTGGAGAAATGCTCGATTATGCGTGGGGGAAGAAAAATGAATGACTGTGTGTGAGATTTTATAATGTGTTGGTGCACATGGCAGCTTTGGCTCAGCGATTAGGGATCTCAAAAATGTTTAGGAAGGGCCCAGCTAAATATACAGCCCGGGAGACGTTCTCATACCCTGGCTAACCATGTGTGAAATAGCTTTGGCTAAGTAAGGGGACAACCATTAATACTGATAAAATGGGACTAGGTGCTCTCAAGGTGGAATGTGAGTACCCACTAAGAAAGTGATTTATGTCACCTTCAACTGAGGTTAAAAAAAGAAAAGGGATAAAAATATTAGCAGCATACTTATAAGAGATCACTTGGACCCACCTACGCACGCACACACACACACACACACACACACACACACACACACACACACACACACACACACACACACACACACACACACACACACACACACACACACACACACACACACACACACAGTCACACACAGTCACACACACACACACACACACACACACACACACACACACACACAGGTTGACTGGTTGTTCTGCATAAAGTTCCTCTGTAATGTATTATTTAAACTATTTATCGCTTATTGATAAACAATTGTTGGTTGCTCCAGGAAGTCACATTAATGTCCCTATTTCACCATGAAAATCCCATTAGCTATTTATTCAGTGCCTAACATGCTAGTGTGACTAATGACTTATACAGAAACACACATATAGCCTAGCCTATTGTGTGTGTGTGTGTGTGTGTGTGTGTGTGTGTGTGTGTGTGTGTGTGTGTGTGTGTGTGTGTGTGTGTGTGTGTGTGTGTGTGTGTGTGTGTGTGTGTGTGTGTGTGTGTGTGTGTGTGTGTGTGTGTGTGTGTGTGTGTGTGTGTGTGTGTGTGTGTGTGTCTTGTCTGAAACTGACTTCCATATTTTTCAAAGCATCAAATGACCATTTCTGCTATGCCCTCTAGTGGCATTCATTAAATCATCATTCTACATGAAGAGTATTTATTATGTACAGTGGTATAGCCTTTGGGCAGGTACTACTGGCACAGTGAACCTCAAATTCCTGTTAGCTGCTGCCCTTGATCACAATACCTCTCTGTGATTTTGGACTCTATAGAAATATTTGTTTTCTGTGCAGGCAATGTTAAAGTCCTGCCACATAAAACCTCACTCCAGAGGGCCACATTTCAGATACTTTCGGGCAGAAAACCTCTTCTTATCTCCGTATTTTGACCTTTTTCCTATGCCCTACCGCTCAACATTCTGTGTCACACAATAGTAGCAAAAATAGCTTTGCACTTGTACATCTGCTGTCTGAATTATGTTTTGCTATTTTTTTAATTGGAATCCTGAAAAGTGTTTTTTTTATTTAATTTCAAATGCATTTAGTTATACTTATATTAACTTTATGAACGTAATAATACAAATACATTGGACATAACAAATAATACAATTTGAATACTAGTCATTAAGCTACTTATAGACTGAATTAAAGCAGGTTATGTTTGCATGTATGGAATTGTAACAGCTGACATCAATATGTCAGTATTCTGATATTAACCTGCGGTGGGGGCCGCATGTGGCTGCCAGTTGCCCATGTATGGTCTACACTACAGTAAAGGCAATTGTACATATCTTGCTAAACATATTGCCACATAGGCCCTTGATGCACTATCGTCTGCAGTCAGTCTAAACATTATAACATATCATATTCTTGCATCACAGGGAAACAACTCTTCTCCCTTTAATTCCATTCCATTTCCTGTTTTACAGGTTTAGATTTTTCTTTCTCTGGGTCAATTTACAAAATCATCCATTAGAGGATACACCCGGCTGTGCGTGTTCTCTTTGACTCTTGATGGAGAACACGCATGCTTGTTTCTAAGGGGGATGGTCAGTCCTTGGGGCATGGTCCTTGGGGCATGGTCAGTCCTTGTCAATTTGTACTTCATTTACTTTTATTGAGATGGTAGGAAGACTGAGAGGGGAACATTTGTGCTTTAAAAGAATACATTATTTCTATGGCCATCTCTGTAGGCCTTAATTCTTTTGTCCATTTTCTACTTTTCTACTCAGGACAACCAGAGACGGATGCTTAAAAAAAAAAAACTAATCTAAATTAAATTTCAGGCCGATGTCTTTGAACTTTTCATTGGTACAGACCACAATTCCTTGATTGGGATCGACCCACAACAGCTGCTCCATCATGTACTGTAGGCCAAGAATTGACCCATAGTCGTTGGCCCAATAGAGCCAATTGTGTTGCATCTTATAAATTGCTCAAAGAAAATATAACATCAGCCTACTGTATATGTAGATTCTGGCACGCGGACAGTTATATAAACCATGCAGGTGTCACTGATGATGTCACGCTTTGACATCGCTCTGTGATATCAGAAGCTAACAGATTTTATTGAAACTGTGCTGGCGCCTGGAGTGATGCACTGAGTGGAATATATATATACAGTATATAGGTAAATCCGCAAATCCCCATGTAAGGAATACCTTCATATCATATCCAGTGAGGGGGATTCTCCCATATGTGAGACAGTGTATTACTTGTTTTAAACGTAATCATCACGCTAAAATATAGGTTGTGTATACAGTAGGTTAGAAATAATCAGCTGATTTTTGAGCGATGGAAATAAGCGAATTAGCACAACACCCCATAGCCCCATTCAATTCAATGCAATTCATTGAGGGCTTATGGTAGGGGAAAGCCAATAATGCGCTGGTGGGGACATGACTACAAATAAAGGTAAGAAATCCTTTTAGTATGGAATTCTCCTTTAAGCTGGCAGCATACAAAATAAAGTTGAGAAGAAAACAAACGCATTTCCCTGTTTTGCTCAGCAATTATTGCACCTCCAACCTTTTGTAACTACTAGTTGAAATCACTGCAGATCAATACAAACATTGTGTGTGACTGCATGAAGAAGGATAATACTGGTGCGCTTCCTCTGTAAACTGCCCTTTGTTTAAGGCAGTGGGTTCTCGGCTTTGAAAGTAACTTAACTCATAACCAACTAAATGGAAAAAGCGGCACTCCAAAATAAAAAATGCAAGACTGGCTCAGATGCAATTTCTCATGTTTATTTGACGCAGAGCCTTCTTCAGAGCAGACTAAAAAGAAAATAGTGTGTGTCTGGTCAGAAAGTCATATTCCATGCTGAATGCTTAACATAAACATAAAACTTAATGTTTTATGTTAATGTTTTGCTAGAATACATTTAATAATAAACCTGCTTTGTAGTCAGAGCTGTCCACCGAGGGCCCCAGAGAAAGGGGAGTTTGAGCTCTCCTTTACTCCCTTCCTTTATTCATGTATTTCTTTAGATAACTTGGGTCAACCTAATCTGAATGCTCAAAGAGAGCGTGGTGTCACACACCAATGAAAGTAATAGCTGAAAACCTCTAGCCTTGAAGTTTAAACCCATAGCTATTTAAAAATCACACCTGTGTGAACTGAGTGGTGCAACTCCCCACTCCCCCTGCCTCTCTCTCTCTCTCTCTCTCTCTCTCTCTCTCTCTCTCTCTCTCTGTAATTATCAGGCAACAGTGCAACACTATCTCTCTCTGTTTCTGGCACAACAGCGTCACTTTTGCCCCTACTGGTACTCTAAACATACTGTAGTCACATAGGTTAGGACTGACATTGCTGTTCTTTGGAGTGGTTGCACCACTCAAAAATCACACCCATGTTGCCTATTCTCGAGATACACACTCGCCAGAGCTGAAGGAGACATCTACCTTTTAATGATGTTGAAACCATAGGAATAGAAAACCTCACAAGATTGCACCACCTGTCCAATGAACTCAGTGGGCGGGGCGATCAATAGTGGCAATTAGACAAACAGCTATGCTTTTAAGTAGTCACTGACTGATATATATATTCTCGAAGTCATTCGTATTTTGAGAGTTGGTTCATAGTGGGATTTTCCACATCAAACGTTTAGGGTTCAAAGCAAAGCTCCCATTGAGCATAACACAGTTTTATTCTGCAGAGAACTGTTGCCACGAAGGATAATGTCTACAGTCAATAGCCAGTGGTGTAAAGTAACTAAGTACATTTATTTACTCAAGTACTGTACTGAAGTACAATTTGGAGGTATTTTTTTTACTTTACCATTTCCTATTTTCAATACAGAGACAAATATCGTACTTTTTACACCACTACTATTATTTGACAACTTTTGTTATTAGTTACTTTGTAGATTTTGCATTATTATGACAAAACTTACATTATTTACTTCAGCTATTTGAAAATAGCAGATCTACAAGCTTGTAGATCTGCTATTTTATAAAGATTTTTTAAACGTGAAACGTGAAATTGGACATTCTGCATAATGAGTACTTTAAACACATTTTAATGCCAATACCTTTTAATCGAGTACAAAGTACAACACTTAGTACTTTTTCCACCACTGTCAATAGCCATCAGAGTCCTGCATACACCTTATAAATGAAAGCTTAAGCCACAGGGTTGTAAGATGAAAGCCCTCACTTGGCAGCAAAAAGGCTAGCGGGTTATATTGGTGTCCTATAGCGTGAGGCCATATCAGTTAAGCCTCTGGCAAATGGCTCAGATTAACACAAATAACAGAAGAAAAAAAAAATCACCTTGCCCTAACGTGTGTGTTAGGGCAAGGTGATTTTTCTTTTTACTTTTGAAGTATGCTGCCCAATTTATGCCGAAGAATTGCAGTGTGCCACATGGTTTGGGACCCATGCTACGACATGCACAAGGCTGTTAGTCTCCTGGGTATACCTACTGTTTAATGAAAGCTTCAGCCACATTGTCTTTCATGAAGCCCTGCAGTGACAGCAAAAAGATTAGCGGTTATTAGTAATCAGAGAGAGAGCCCATAATCAGTCAATGCCTTCGGCAAATGGCCCAGATTAAAGCAAACGGAGGAGGAAAGCCTGATGCCCACACACTCTTCAATGGAAACTCCTCTGCTGCCATCACATTCTAGCAAAACTAATACATATTTATCTAATGTAACACATGGCCGGACCGCTCTGCCCTGTTTGTGAGGCACATTGAATAGTCTAGAGCGGGGGCATGCCATGTACACGGCCCATTGTTCATAATTGACAGTTGCTAGCTGTTGGAAGGCATATGCACAGCAGTATTGAACGTTTTAAATATGAAGAAAGTGAAGAAACCCCCCCCCCCCCTCAAAATTGTAGAAAGTAAAAAATTCAAACTCAAAATTGTACTTAAGTAAAGTAATTGTACTTATTGGTTATTTTCCACCACTGCAAAACAGCACCCACAGCCCACGTCATGAATTTTTGTACTCCACACATCTAAGCTGTGTTTTTATAGCATGGATTTTAAAGCTCAATTAGAATAGAAGAGAAATGGCCAACTGTCATTGACCTGTTTAATGTATTGCAATCAACATCCACCCTCACTGCAGTACTGTTTTAATACAAGCATTCATCTTATGTAACTGCCATTTACCTACCGGTAGTTTGACCTAGCAGAACAACGTGCACCAGCATGTTCCATTATGTTTAGAAGTAGACGATACAGCATCGTATACAGTACATCAATGGTTCCCAAATTATTTTGGGGGGGGTCCCCAGATGATGATTTTCTCGCTCAACAGTAGACAGGATATCTGCACTTTTCTAAAGTGACAATTTCATCACTTTGAAGACTTTTTTAATACCTCTAAAATAAAATAAATAAAAACAAACTAATAAGAGCATTACTACGTAAAAAATAACCCAAAATGATATTTAAATAATAGTCAAACATTGGCCAAAATGTCTATCACCTAAGAAATAGGCAAAAACTGTGAAAATTGCCAAACTACAACCTCGTTGTGAGCTTGTAGTTCGGCTATTTTAACAATGTGGAACAGAGTCAAACTAAATTTAATGCCTCAACTCTTACAATTGCTTACGGTGGGGGGTCCAACTTTAGATTATTTGTGAGGGCAGCCTTCCTATGCGATCAGAATTCTGATCGCATAGGAAGCTATAATGTTCATCTGTCATATTAATGATATCATCATGCGATCAGAGGTATTCAAGCAGATTGCCGTCGTGATTGGAATTCTCTGATGACAGCAGTGACGTGACTGTCGTCCTCGACATCCTCATAAGTAATAACATTGTTCGCCCAATACAGTGACAACTAGTCAAGGTGCTAAATTATTTACGCTTCAACTAATGGAAAATCCAATTTGGCTGATCGCTGGTGCAGACAGATTTGATACATAAAGCTTACCCAGGTTCAATACTGTATCTGCCATAAGATAACGGCAATCTGAGAGACGTGTACAACTTGGACACGGCAGCCTAGCATTGTTATCCATTTAACGGGCACTGAGCCATGGCGAGCTGATCGATGGGCGCCTTATATAATACAATAATTCAGCCTGTTGGGCGATCATCTGTCGAGGGGAGAACAATCACATCAAAATGTCATCGAATCCAAAGGGGATCGCTTTCACATGTAATTCTGTTCTGGAGAAACCAAATCAATCATCAACCAACGGCCTATCTAACGTTACAGCATGGAGAGCAATTGGCAGGCAAGTCACAGGGGTCGATGGAGGTATGATGAAACAAAGGAATCAAATTGTTCTTTCCACAGCTATAGCAGGGCTTAAAGGTTTCAGACTCAGTCACCCTTTGTCCTAGAACACCTGAGCAAGAGCAGTTGGAAATGTTAAAGTCCACCTCCATGATTACCCTGTTCCTCCCATTGCATGATGAGGTACAGTACACATACCCGCTGACAAGATTTATTTTCATTTGAGTGACACGCTGTGATTTATACCTTTGTAGACATCCCAGATGGGGTTGACTGGGGCTCAAGAGGTAGAGCAGGTCGTCCAATGATCCATGGGTCGGCGGTTCGAATCCCGGCTCCTCCTGTCTACATGTCGAAGTGTCCTTGGGCAAGACACTGAACCCCAAATTTCTCCCGATGTGCTGGTTGGTACCTTGCATGGCTTCCGCCGCAATCGGTGTGTGACTGGGTGAATGTAATGCACAATCTATGTAAAGCGCCTTGGATAAAGGCGCTAAATAAATGCACCCTTTACCATTTTACTATTCCCTAAGATGCCTTAATGACCATTGATTTCCTCCACTTATTATCCACAATAAAAAGCAAAAAGTGAAAGGATAAAATCGATCCACGGAGTAGAAATGCTGTCCTCAGACAGACACCACAGGCCTGTACCCTGCCGTGCATATAGTGCCAGGCTGCCAGCAATCGACCAACCAGCGGGGTAGATAGTCAACCAATCATCTCTAGACTGTGTTACATCCCATGCACATATCAGAGATGGCCGACACCTCCTGCGGAGCACCATCTGCTCTGTACTCTGTAGTTCATCAACGGATGCCATCACTATCTATCTGCCAACTCGACGGAGTGTTCAGAGGGATGTCTGAGGGCAGCTATGTGATCTCCTCTCTTGGATTATGAGTATTCTTCCTGTCAGAGGTCACCTTTAAGATGCATTGTAGTCAGGGTGGTCGTCTTTCTTTCTGTCGTTCTCCACAGGACTCCTCCACTCACAGTGGCAACCTGTCAGAGGGTCAAATACAGTGGGGTTATCAACTTTTTTGCTAGTAATTATGCAGAATATTTGAACATAATGTATGTACATATGGTTCAATATTTACATATTTTGTGTATCTGCTCAAATGTGTTAACCCTTGTTTTTTTTACATGCACTGTATATCATTATGATATTGTTTGTCTTCAATGTTTGTGTTTACACAAACCCTCAAAGCTGGACATAGCCTCAAAAAGTTGTGCTTTTTCCATCACTGGTGTTATATATTGATAACATGAGGTCATGTACAGTACAAGAGTTAAGTGGTTTCCCATCCAGACCTCTAGTAGTCCTAGGCTATCAGATCATGTGCCCTTGAGAGAGATATACTTTTTACTCTGAAAGCTCATACTGTATGCATCTCTGTAACATGAATACAGAGTTCACTGGAGCTCTCAGCGGTCATCTACTGTACATGTCTCATCTATTTTTGCCTCATTCTTTTTGCTTTAATCAGCGCACTCTTTCTGTGCTGAAGGTGACCTCTTAGCCACAGGGAAGAAAAGGCTAAAATATAATACCATTTAAAAAATGGTGATGTGTGAACTCGGCCCTGAAAATGGATATTTATATTTTCATAAAGGCTTGACACAAACATTGCCCTGCCAGATGATATAATCAACAAGAGGCGTCTAAGTCATTTGACTAATGATGACTGTCTGTCTGCATGTGACTACACTGCAACAGCAAATGTGCATCTCAGTAGTCCTTCTTTCACTAAACCTGTATATTTTTCCAACATTCCGATTTTCTAAAGATATTCTTGGGGCGTTTCTGCCTTTATTTGGATAGTAGATGGAAACGGGGAGAGAGACAGGGGGTGACACTCGTTGGGCTCAGGAAACAAACCTGCAACTCGCTGTCAGGCTGCATTAGTCCATATTATATTATGTGGTATTCCCCCCAGTATTCTGCATTTTAATGTGTTTATGCTTCGACAGGGAGATGATGAATGGGGCTAGACGTTATAAAGATCATGAGCCGAATTTGAACCCGCAATGTGATTAGATATGTGCTTTGTGTACTTTGTGTATTGTTAAATATTCTGAATTGATCAGCAATTTAGAGCCTAAATTGATTAAGCTGCTTTATATTTGAGGTTCACATTAGCATGCCCATGCAAGCGCGAATGCAGGTACGCACACACACAAACCCACCTCATTTGTGTTACATTTTTAATGCACTGGTGGTCACTTTGTGTTTTATTTTAGTTTTAGTTATTTAATAAGGTCATACAGCTGTGTATATGCATAGTATTGTATCTGCCCCGAACACATGCCAGATCAATTTCCAATCAATGTCTCATTGAAATCACAAAATAATATTTAATCTACTATCTTGAATCTCACCAAATTGATTTGTCTGTATCTTTTTGACTGAGAACACCCGATAAGCACACCTTCCTCTTGTTGTTTACCAAACAGTTGTGTTGTGGTGTGTTGACCATGCTGTTCCTTTCATATGGAAGCCCTTGGAGTCCCAACATTAAAGAGATCAAAACATGCGGGCTAACTGGTGGCATGAAAGCAATTGGCTACCATATTATCAGTGGAGAGGCAAGGTGTTTGGGTCCAGAATCAAAGTTAATGGCTTCATCACAGTGCCTGGATTTCAGTTCCAACTCATTAATGGTCCTGCAGAATAACATCATATTGAACTTTTTCTTAGTTTTACTCTAAAAGGGAAACAAGGCAGCTATATTTGGTGGCTAAAGTGATTGTGATTCGGTCTGTGTCTATTGCCTCCCAGTGTCTGACACCTTCTGAACCTACTATATGGTGAGTCAGTCATACTCTGCCTGTGGCCTTGACACGGGTAGCGCTACATCCAGAGTGCTTTGTTACCTTTTAGGGCTGCTGTCCGCCATTGGCCTTGACACAGGTGGCCCTAGATCGCTCATGCCGTATCTTTTCTTTAGAGTGCTTCGTTACCTTTTAGGGGCCTGGTCTTGGGGAAAAGATAAATGCTGTAAACACTGCTTTATGAATGTATAAATTCCCTTGTGCACAGACACTGCTCTGCAGCCCACCGTTAATAAACTGATTCACGACGTAATCCACTCTCTGAAGCGTACACAAGCCCCGTTTTATACCCCCCTATTTATGTTTGCTGTTATTCCAAAGAGTCAGCTGAAAGGAACCACCGGGGGAAGAAAGATAAATCACATTCCCCTGCTTTTAATTTATGGAGGTGAGCTTGCGTTGTATGAGCAATTTCTATCCCACCAAACACCGGCGGTAAGGAGCAGCGAAGGGGAAACCTGGATGAATACTGCAGGTCAGGCACATACATCCTTCTCTATAACTGGGAAGCAGGGAAGTGAGTGACTTCATTACAAACCTCATTGTCCGTAACCATGACAGAAAAGAAAGGTTCACTCGAGAAGCCGAGAATATATATTGCACTCGAGCCCTCAAAAGGGCATGTCTTTCATCACACTTATATATGAAGTCATCATAACAGATGATGGACATTCTTTTTATTCATAATTTAAATAGCATGGCAAAACATCAAAAGAAACATGGTGGTTTTGCAAACTTGTTGCTGAGGAAATATTGATGGACATAGCGATTGCTATGATGATCCTTAGCCTTGCATGTCAAATCTTCTTGACAAGGACGCTATAACATGCTGTATGGGTAACCAGTGGACTATGTGCATAAACCATCAGCCCATAGACTGACACAATTGTAGTGCCCTGGCCTACATTATCTCACATGTATCACACACATCAGAACATCCAGTTCAGAATAAAACGATTGAACTGTAAACCGCAAGTATGCATTGCACCGTGACATGGACTGAATGACATCTCATGATACATGATGAACTCCTTTGCTAAAAAAACACATGTACTACAAAACATTCATAGACACACAAATACTGTATGCACCAAGCTCTACAGGGAAGCGTGTGAGTGAGTAAATGAGTGAGTGCAGAAGTCTCTTGTTCAGAGAGTGATTTGAGATGCAAATGAGGATGACCCCTGGTCCAGTTTCTGCAATAAGAGTGGCCATCTGTTAGCGAGTCCTGGTGATGCCCAGAGTTGCTGGCAGAAGAAAGACTGTCAGCAGCATTCCCGCTGACTCCTGACCCCTCCATTCCCCCCTGCATTGAACAGCCATTTCTTCATGTTTTACCGTTTAAATGTATTTTCTGTTGATTCCCATGGGGAAATGGGGATAAAAATGTAGGCGCAGTGGGCAGCCACCTAGCGGTGCTACACACAAATGTTAGAGTCGGTTCCCAGACGGCTGCATTACCTCCTGATCAACTGTCCATGTCCATATGCTTCCCAGTGCCCACATGGACCCAGAGGGCAGTGAGACTGAGCTAATTGCGAACAAAGGTCGCACTTACTATATAAACCTGCACTGCCGCTGTAACGCCACACAACGTAACGCTCTACACACACACACACACACACACACACACACACACACACACACACGCCACTGTTGCCAGTTCTATGCAAACAAGCCCACGACAAAATGCCTTTCAACACACTACTTACACACACTACCACTCGCTTACAATACGCAGATCTGGCAACACTACATCCCGTCTTTGCATTGGATCCTGCAGCTCTGTAGATGAACTGGGGAAGGGGAGCACTTGATTGCCTTACACACGCTGGCCATGCAGGCGTGTAAGCACCGCCCGCATTCATATGACTATGAATGTGTGGCTCCAGGCGGCCCCGTAAAGACATCAAGCGCTATTCTCCTGTTACATAGCCAGAAAAACGTGTGGCTTGCACTGGTGGGCGCAAAGCATAGCTACTTTTGTGAATTTAATAGTTTTATTAGGTTAATATTGCTTGTACAGTATATGTTTGTAACCGTTTTAGAAAAGCAATGCGAGGGCCCAGTTTACCGTGGATTTTATAATTTGGTTGTTATAATGCCAGGTTTTATCGGTAGGGCGAGTCAGTCAGCCTACTCCTGACTGGGGCTAATTCTGGATACATTTGAAACCTGCTGGGAACAAATTGTTTGAGTATGATCTGTAACAATTTTTTAAACCATATTAAATAGTTAAACACAAATTATTGTAAACAACAATGAGAACGTATTGAAATGGTGGGTTTAGCTCCCCAACCCCTCTCTATCTCTCCATCCATCTTCAACCGATAATCCAGAGTCAGGGCAACAGCGGAAGGGCTAATGCTGCCCTTTTCCGGTGTTCCCAGGCCAGTGTGGAGATATCACCCCACCACCCATTTGGTCATTGATTGACTAGTTTATTTTTAATTTGTTTGAACTTGTGAACTACTGTTCTTGCTCTGTCTTTTTTTCTCTTCTAATTATGGCCACAGTTTCCTTTGCTAGAACCATTGATGGCTGTTTTGGTGTTCCGGGAAACTGTAGTTGAAATGAGGATCGCTAAAAAATACTATCGTACAGCGCGTTAGAACTACATTGCACATGCATTTGACCTGTGACACAAAACTGCAGTGACTTCAGCGAGCAAATGACAATGCAAGACTATACTTTCATTCATTAATCAAAGCATAAAACTATTATCAATACACCCACAACAAACAATGTGTTGCGTTCATACTAAACCTATAGGTGTTGTATTTATGAAGATTTGGTCATTATAAACAATTTCACACACTCATAATCTGCATAAGTTGACGGTGGAGAAATGTTTAACACTACTGTGTTTACTTATTTATATTCATCTTCTTCTTCTTTCGTGTATCAGCAGATGGCCAACTCATGCAGCCATGCCCTCGTTTCCGGTCCTAAGTCAAAAAGGCCAGCTTCTGAGGGTGGGCTGTATAGGGGGCAGCCTGTGATGATGTGCTCGGCAGTCTGTTCAGGCTCGCCACATTCGCATGCCGCGATGCATGCAAATGCTGCCAGGATGCTTTATATTCATAATAATAAATGTTTCCCTTAACAAACCTGCACTATCCAGACGTTTGACACAGATTTAATATCTTCACTAAATAGTTACTGTATCGATTTTAAAATGATTGAATCGTATCGCCATGAATGAACCAATATCGACAGTTTTCTGACTCTTTGTTTAACACAGATCATATTTTCCACATAAATCGAAAAGTCTATTGAAAAAGCATTTGAAATGTGGTGAGGCAACCCATTGCAATCTAGCTTCTGGGTTTTTGGAATACAAACTGACAGCACTGACTGTACTATTGAATGCCATTCTTAAAAGGTTCAGTATTAATAAATGCACAATATGATTGACAGATCAAAAGACAAGCTTGTCAAAGCACTGCTGGTGGGCAAGGAAGATATAGCACTCTTTTACATTTATCTTTCACTTTGTTCCTTTGTATTCTGTAATATCCATTGTTTTATTTATTTTGTAGCATAGCTGTGTGCTCACAACTCGGTAATAGGTGTGCCTAAACACTGCTCGGATTTATAAAATGTGTAGGAAAAGACCATATGGGAGAAGTCTTGTGTGGCCAGACTGTTGACTCCCACAATTCTCAAATGCTTCGTCATACAGTCTGGAGCAGGGAAGCTCTGAAAATGATCAAGCGATAAAGCTGAAGTGACGGCGTGACGCTTCCTTCCCACTTCAGTTTAGTTTTTACAGTCTCGCAAATTTATCCTAAATCAAAGCATGCTGCTTAGCAGAAGTTGATTTCTTTTTTTTGAAAAAAATATATTTTAAGATATATTTTCGTAAACAGAAATGATTACCAGCTTCCTGCCTCGGATTTCGGGAGGTGTAGTTCCAGACTATACCATTCGGAGTTTGTGTAATAGTTGTCTGGCTATGCTAGACTAGGGAGAATGAGAAGAATGGCAGTGATGGGGGGGGAGGAAGGCATCTTTATCAAATTCAAAGGAAAGTGGATGAGAACGGAAGCTACAGTGGAAGTAGGAGAGGGGAGGTCATATATATGTCACTTATGACATGAGTCGTGGGTTCAACTGCACATACGCAATGACCATGGTAGCGCGCAATATAAACAAGCATCCATTTCCTGTCTGAGTCTAGTAGCATCAAGCAATATGTTCTGCACAAAATAATGGAACAAATTCACTAGAAAAGGCTTAATTATCAGACTGATCCTTTTTCTTGATATACCCTGAACTCTTTTCTTGATAATATACTCCCATTTTTGTCTCTGTGGAATAAAATTAAATGTTAGTACCGGTAGATGTCCAGCTCTCGATTGTTAAGGTGAAGTATCTGATGGACAACGTGATGTGATAACAGTATAGCATAATATGTACAATCACTTCTGCTAACAAAGGAAAACTTTATGCCTCCTTACAAAATAAACTGACAGTTCTCCAGTGGAATCTTGATTCCTCTGTAGAGGAGTAGAGGAGACAGAGCAGCCGTGCCTTATTAAAAGTTGGCCCGGCACTTGGAACCTCTTTAAATACAGAGACAGACATTACAAAAACAACCTGCTGTGTTAGATTGTCTGGCAGAATGGCAAATATCAGGCGAATAATTAGCTTTCGCTGTCGCTGTTTTCCTCTTTTGTAATGTAAAGTCGTGGAGCCACGTGGATGGTGCCACGTTTGCCGCTGTGGAGTGTAAACATAATTTTCTCCACTGCAAACGTCTCTGGGATATTCCGTACCTCGGCTGCTTGAAATGTAAACTCTGTTCTCTGCTTCATAGTGTACCTCCAATTATATTATTGATGCGGGCATTCGATCTATCAAGCTTTGAAACGGATGAATTAATGCACCTTGGCAACTTGGAGATGGTTACCATACTACGTAGCAATGCTTAGTCACTGAGATATTTATAGTTTTCTGCATGCGGCAGCTTTCTGTGGTGAAAAGGCGAAATGCAGGATTGTCGTGCCCTCAGCAAAGAAGATACTGGCCCCTTATTGACTGCTGCTTGCATTTTTAATGGGGCTTGGATCTCTGCTGCAGGCTGCTATGGAACAGTGGTAAATTAAATATCTCCAACTTCATATTCTCTAATTACCATTGAAGGGATGCTAGCTAATTATGCAGACATCTTAAATGCAGGGGTTTATAAATGTCACTGGAGTGCAATCTCTAAGTATCGACACAACTCATACAAAATAAAATAAAAACTATTGATTTTGTTGCTTTGGCGGACTGCATGGTGTGGTTTACTTACTTCTAAAATGCATCACTGCATTTTTCAGTCTACCTTTAAGGAATGTTATCTCCAGATAAACGTACTTACAATTGTGTTAACAAGTCACAACAAGGCAATTCTGTCAGGACCACTTAAACACTCTCTGGTGGACACAATAAATAAATTAATTATTGTCTCTGCCATGCAGGCGATAGTGAGTCCGCGTCCATCCGTCTGTACGTCCTTTCGTCTGTTACCAGCTAATCGCCGGCACCGTTGGCCCAGTCACACGCCCTGGTCTGTTACCAGCTAATCTCCGGCACTGCTGGTCCAGTCACATGCCCTGGATGCCAATCCCAAACCTCTGCCTCAAATGTTCCAGAATGGCCTCTTATAGCTCCACCATGATCCTCCCGATTGGCTAAAATTGGCTTCCAAAGTTTGCATGGATTTGATTGGTCTGTTTTGAACAAAATACTACCTCAAATCATGAACGCAGTGTGCAATTTACATGAAATTGGCATGTTATAGGCTAGCTCCACCAGCTATAGGAGGCGACAATACCTACCTGACCTGGCGGAGACCTGTGCTCCGAGGAGCTTTTTCTAGTTATTGTCAAAGGCGTGGACAGAGTGACAGACGCAAACAAACAAATGTATGTCCTTGTGTCAACTTGCAACAACTAAGGGAAACATAAATGGTATTTCACAGATCCCAGTACCTACCTGTGTCTGTTAATTTGTGACTCACTGGCAGTGTGCTTTTACTCAGAGCCTGTCTAACTAGAAGCTGTCATTTCACCGAGTTCGTCCTGTCTGTCTGTGAATTCTCCCTTGAAATCTGAGCAGCCTGAAATTATATTCCATGTAGGCACTGTTGGATGTACTTGTATATTCTGGTCCATTCTGTGTTGTTCTGAAATCCCATTAGGCACCCTTTGATACGTTGTATGACAGGAACTTGCTTTAAGCTTTATTATGAAGAAAGACAGAAATAACAGGGCAGTGTTGCTTGCTGCATATAGTGCATCCTCCAGTAGTAACATAGGAGTCATTAATGTTGTGTGTAATAAATGCATGGGTGAAGCATGGGAAACATTTAATATGAGTGCCTTTTCACTCAAAGGGAGTACTTTGCATAGATTTCAGATGAAATCGCTGAATAAATACATTTTGAAACGGCACCGCAGTGCCATTAATGTTCAAAGTCATGGGGAGTAAATACTTTAAAACATGCACACACATGCACACACACACACACACGTCACACACATACATACATACATACATACATACATACATACATACATACATACATACATACATACATACATATACATACACACACACACACACACACACACACACACACACACACACACACACACACACGCGCAGCAAACACATGCACAGCACATGCATCGCACACATATTTAGCTCCTGATGATAGACTGCAGTAGCCTACTTCGTTCATGGCATGCACTGGAAGTCTGAAGCCAAGCATATAGTCACTCAGATCCCAACCAAAGCTGGCTGGCGCTAACAGCTCAGTGAGCTGGTGGAACCAGGTAGCAAACAGACCACTATGAAGAATAGTGGAATCTGTGCAGTGGTTCTCAACCTTTTCAGGCCACAAACCCAAAAATAATCATTATGTGAAATGGGGACAGCCCCACCCTGACACTTGGAATTGTAGGAGTTGAGGCATTGCATTTAGTTTGACTAGATCTGTTCCACAGATCAATATTGTCTGTCCAGTTATTAGCCTATAGTATACCGCATATTTCTTAATACAAATAAAATAAAAGATCTGTAAGCCTCGGACAAAGCCAACCCGGATCGTGACAAATCATGACAACGAACACAATTTTTGGGCCGAACAAACACTTTTTTGTTGTTTTTCTTCTTTGCCCAAACGTATTTATTTAATATATTTACATTTTTAAATAAATACTTTTTGAAACGTCTATGGGAAGAATGCATGGGAAATTACACACACACACACACACACACGCACACACACACACACACACACACACACACACACACACACACACACACACACACACACACACACACACACACACACACATTTCGATTTCTTTATTTGAATCCACAAATTACAATTCATTTTACAAGGAAACAAATATAACGGGGTTCACAGTTCATGTTCACTTAAGGATACACATGGCACCTCCTTCTCCACACAGACAAACTGCCTATAACAGCCGAAACAGAACAGTATTTGGCAAGTTGTTTGGCTTTGCTTTTTGTCATGCCAGCTATTCTTAGGCCACTCATGGTAAGTTTATGAACATGGCCCAGGCTTCCGAATATCAGTATGGCAAATCTACAGCGATACCCCAAGTTTGTTATACTTCCAAGTAATGGTTGATACTATTTATCTTGGAATGCCTGGTCCATGTACAAATCAAAGACACAGCCCACCTCCAGAATCAGGACCTCATTGTGACTGGTGTCAACAAAGACAACATCAGGTAACACTCTTAAATGTTTATACATTGCTGCACTAGATGGCACATATACTTTCGAACTGCATCAGACACTAGGTCAACAATCCGGTCATGGCGAGCAATATACAAGTTTTTGTATGCACTACATTCATTTGTTATGTGTGCAATGGATTCTAGGTGTTGTTCAGAATCATGATGGTTTATACAGAGTGGAGTGTGGGTGTCGGGATACCAGATTGTACTTGGTTGGTAATACTTGCAGTCTTGCTTTGATGGTAAATTTTAAAACATCCTCCCCAATAGCAGCATTTTTGTACATCGAATGTGAAACAGAGTGATCAGCTGAATCAACACAGGCCAACTTTCCCTGCAGTCGAAGGCCACGCCAATGTTCTTTGGCTTCAGTCTGTTTCGTGCTAAGCAGAACCCTTCTTGCCGTTTCTTCCTGTAGTCTAGTGTCCCCTCCCTGGTGGGTGAGGGTAGCCTTCACTACCACGCTGGAGTCTGTAATTAATCCATCAGAGATGGGCACATTTTCGTTGTTTTTTGCCCATTTTAGCTGGACTCCTCTCCGATGGCAAAGGCACTTCTCTCACAGCCTCAAGCTTCATGACTATAGGGAGAGGGGACAGATCGATCAGGTCGAGTCGACGGTGAAACTCTCTAGTGAGCTCCTCGACTTGCTCCCCCCACTCACCAGCGATGTTGAACTTATGGCCCAGGTATGGGTACGTCTCATTACGGGCGTACACCCTGATGGGTTGTCCCATAATTAGGAAGGAGGGAGGCTTGTCTTTCTTGGCCTTGTACCAACAGTTGCCGCGGTTCCACGAACACACACACACACACACACACACACACACACACACACACACACACACACACACACACACAGAGCACCACCACCAGTCAGTTCAGACGCATCTGATTTTTTGTTTCTCTTGAAGCGTTGATAAGTCTCCAATCCATTGCGCTATTCTGTATGTGACAGATGTCACCACATTGTAGCAGCATTTTATCTGCCCGTCGCCCTTGCACTAGATCAGGGATTTTCAACTGATTATGAACCAGGGACCACCACCCTGACTGAGAATCAACCTGGGGACCACTGTTGTGTTCCCCTTGCAGCCATTATGTATTATTATATTGGTTATACTGTATGGGCACATTTCCTAATAAAGTGACTCAACCAGTCAATCCCGTACAGGCGTACAGTGTGCGGGGCGTACACTTTCCCGTACAAGTCAACTGTGGTCTGTGGAAGTTCTTGACATCCAACTTTCCAGTAAATGACAACATTGACGTGTCAGTTACAGTCACCTATTTGTGCAAATAAAGGCACTTGTCACAGCATCGGAGCCCACCGTGTGCGAGCGTCTCCGAGTGTATACTACTCGCCGCTCGGCACCTGCCCAAGTTTGGGTTGGATGTGCATGTTTTTGTACTTTTGACGTGTCATCATACATCACCAGGTCATTTAGTGCACTCTGTTTCGCAACTTTGCATGGTCAGGGTGAGGGACCACATACAATACCTTCACGGACCACCAGTGGTCCACGGACCACCTGTTGAAAACCTCTGCACTAGATGGCTCTGCTCTTTGGGTTGTTGTGTTCTTTGTGGATAGTCTACAAGGTTCTCTATTGTTAATAGACTGACGGGGACTGTATTTCTCTCAGTGATGACTCTCCCAGGGAATAGAAGCATTATGCCTGCACATCACCACTCTTTCTTCAGTCACTAACCACTGCACACACACACACACACACACACACACACACACACACACACACACCCTCACACACACACACACACACACACACACAAATGCATCCCGGCATGTATAAGAGTGCAAAATATCCTCATTTGCAGAATAAAGAATGTATGGGCTTCATAATGGTTAATTGAAAATCTCAATTACAACGATATCAGCACAGAGCTGTGCATTGACAATCTGCTCTGCGACGCACAACAAGTTCATCATATAGCGCTTATATCCTAGACGGCAATGGAGAGGCGGCAAATTTTCACGGCGTAGTCTTGTCATCTTGATAGCTTTTGTGCTTGTGTGTCTTTCTTTTTTCGCCTCCTCTCGTCTGAGATTAATTGCTCCAGCACTAACCGCTGACAACAGCATTCATGGAGGGAGGGCCAGGGATGTGGAATGCTTGCATTTCAGGTATTCATTTCTCATTCCATCTCTGTCCCCCCCCCCCCCCCCTCTCTCTCTCTGTCTCCCTCACTAACGCTAACTTTCTCTCCATCTCTTTCTCTCTTTGTGACAACCCCCTCTGTATCTTTTGATCACTGTCATTCTTACTTCCTACTTTGTTGTGATTCCCTATGGAGGGTGAAGCACAGAGCGAGTCTATAATGGTAATATACCGTAGGCGTAGATATCATCCGCTATCAGCTGCTGAATGGACAGGTGGTGGGAGATCAGTGGTGGAGTAGTACCCCACCCCAATTTATATACTGCTTCCTCCAGGGACGTGACATCAAAGGGGGCTTCAGCCCCTGCCCTTTTACCCGTCTGTAAAACCACTGCCCTTTCCAGACCACGAATGCAGGATTTACTATCGTGAAAGAAATGCACATGCCCCTCCTTTCCTTTCCATGCCATACCCAAAGTCTGCATTCAGGATAATTGTGTTGAACAAATTTGTTTTGAAATCCATGTCATACACTGCATCTCTACTAGCTCAAGAGTGCTGGGTTGCACCCTGAAAACAGCTGATCTACAAGCTCTCAATGCTCGCAGCGCAACGTGTTGTGAGGTTGTAGATCTGCTGTTTTCGCTATTTTTGTCCAAAAGTGCCCCCTTACGGGATTTCAGCCACTGTCTCTCTAACACACTCTGTACGTCCCTGGCTTCCTCTGTCACCCACTCACACGTTTTGTGCAGAGAGGCTGTAATTGTTGCAGTACATACAAAACAAAGTGGCATATATTGGGCAAAGTCATACTGGTTGATTCAGAGGACTTGTTTATTTCTATGCAAGGCACTTTTTGTATTTCAACAACAAGGCAATTCAATGTGCTTCACATGCAACCTGCATGATTCAACGCGAGGTGTGATTCAAAGTCAACTTTGGCAAGCACCTTTGTTCTAGTGTCAGCTGCCGGCTGACCTCACCTTGACAGCCAATTCAGCTTAGCTCCGTGTGTACGCCACGGACCTGAGCACGTATAGCTGTGGGTTAATAATTGATCTGTCTTTTCCTCATGCGGTCGGGGGAACTCGACCTTGGAATTATTATTTTCTTTCTTTTTTACTTTGTTGAAGGAGAGCATTGTCCTGTAGTGTAGTGAAGTTCGGTAGGTAAGTAGCCCTGAACGATCTGAGCTGCTCATGTTTGCTAAGTACATTAATATTGAGGAAAGTGTCAGTAGGTCATGTATTGATAGACAGGGCCTTGACTCAATTGACCCTCATTGGCTGTAGGCGAGACAGCTATTGACAAAACTTTCAATGCACCAAATCACTCTATTAATGTCCATCATGTGTGTCTACTATGTTCATAGAAATGGAGCAAGAACAATGGATTAGATTGATCAAATAACGATGATAAAACGGCCTCAAATCTGTGGCATTCTCCAAACGCAACTGCAATACTGGACACGTCTTGGCCTTTCTGAGCCAGATCAGTAATGTATGAACAAAAACCACTGACAGCAGTGACATTTATCAGACACAAAGAGTCTGGGCGAGGGTTGTCTCTCAGGGCCATATTTGTAGAATTCTCCTCTCCTCATCCTCTGGTAATATAGGGTCACTTTCTATTATGCCTCTGCCAGGCAGGCGACACCTAGAGCCAAGCTGTCTTTGTGGACATTCATCACATCACCCTGGGCCTGGACACAGAGAGAAGATTAACCTCGCTCCCTCCACCACGTCCGTTCATCCCGTCCTCCTCTCCTTCTTTTCTCTTTAGTCCAACTTAATGCATGAAGAAATCTATAACGATTCTTCCTGACGTTTTCAGCTGTAATGTCGGGGGGGAAATGGGTCACAAATTGGAGTTTGTTTGAGAGCTATGACGGGCAGTCTTTTGTTTCAAAAGATAGCTGATGAACTTAAATCATATTTCTATTAAAAATAAAAGTTTTCCTTTCCATTTGAATTTCTCATCAAAGTTCTCTGTGGTACTCGTGTGTCTACTAATTAGATGATACACTTTTGCAAAAGAAGCATATTTGTTACTAGACATTCACAGGCAACAATTCAGTAGGCTGTCACATAAAGCTGCAGAATGGCACGTGTGCTGCTGTTTATCATTAGCCCCAGTGGAATTCTTCTCACCCACTGATGAAAGAGATTGGAGAGTCTTGCACTAATGAATTGGCATTATTATTAAATGATGATGTGTGGGAATTATGACCCAGTTCTTGGCCCAAAGAGTGGTGCATGCAAGAACTCAAAATCCACACTGTCATTTCTAATTTCCACAGGCACACAAACCGTGCGGTGACAGTCGTGGAGTTGTTTTAAGCCTGAATTTTTTACTTTGTCGCATGACTGTGGTCGGCCTTAAACTGGCATCTGCAACTCATTGTGAGCTTGCAGATCTGCTATTTTAGGTTGCACAACACAACAGAGCATAAATGAGGCTTCACTCCTCCTTAATTGCCTCCCTGTTACATTATTTCTGCAGCTCTCTGACCCTACCTTGTGGTCAGAAGTCTCACTTTGTTCCATCAAATTCCCAGTGCACTCTGACCATTGAAAGGTTTTCATACTTTCAAAGTATATGCATGTACTTTTCCAGACTAAACTTTTCTCTCTCAAGGCTTGTGTTGAAATTCTTTCACAGCATTAGTGTATGCATAATTTAGGCCTCTGCTCTGGTTTAAAGCTCAATATTATCATTGGCAAAAGCGTTGTTAGAGGAATATGAATATTATATTCATTCATATCATATTATATTCATACATGTTTTGTAACAACTTTAATGGTAACTTCTTAATTAAAAAGTGGGCTTTGTGTCCTGTCTTCAGCCACAAGGGGGAAGAAGAGTGGAGATAATCTAAACATGATCTCTGTGATCTCCTGTCATCAGAAGTTCTACTCTTCCCTTAATGATGTTGAGTCTTAACTCAACATGGAGCTTCTGTATGGAGCTTGATGGAACTGCAGAGTTCAGTTGAGCACATATTCATAACTTGGTTAGAGATCCTGTGGGATTCATGTATTTTCATGTAATATCTTTACTTTATAAAATAGGGGGAACTTATGTGTGATCATCCTCACTCTTATAGCAACAGTGACACCTTGTGGAACTTCACTGGACTGGTGAAGTGAACAGTGGAGATGAATAGTTTTAAACGTGTTCCAGCAACAATAACAGCATATACTCACACTCTTTCATTCATACTGAATTCATGGGGTCTGTGTCGCAGTGACTGCACAGACAGTAAGAAAGAAGCATAGTATTATCCTGCCTTTAAAGCTGTTGGTTCACACATCCTGCATGTTTTTGTGTGTGTAATCATTCTTTTCATGTCGATGATGTTGGGTGTTCTTTGAGTCAATGGTTCTCTGTATTTTGTTCCCACTTCATGGATCCTACAGCAGTGGTCCTCAAAGTGTGGTCCGGGGGCCTGCAGGGGTCCTTGGAGGGGGTTCCAGGGGGTCCCCAGCTAATTATGTTATGGCAATGGCATCACAACCTTAAACCTCTTGAACTAAATGTTATTCTTTGATGACGTTGTGAGCTCATAGATTGTCACTTTTTCTACATTTGGGACAATTTATATAGATTTACAAATCTTTTCTTCTGGGGGTAATGGCTCAAAGTCTTTTCATATGGGGGGGGGGGGGGGGTTGTGGTCAAATACATTCAGTTTGGGGGTCCTTGACATGAAAATGTTTGAGTATCATCATGTCAAATGGCAGGACCTGTAGTGTTTCTCGCAGAATTACAGTACATTTCAAGCACAAACTCAATACAAAGACTGTTAACTGTGAGTGGACGACCCAATTAAGCATTACACTTGCTTACAAGAGGGTCCACCATGTTCAACTCATCAATACATTTAGAGACGTACAAATAGACACTATATAGTCATAGAACAGAACAGGAACTCATCATAAAGGAGGTAAAAAGTGAAAAGAAACATATACAGTGAGGGGGAAAAGGGGGGGCGGTGTGGGTTGATTCAGATTTTACAGGGGCCCGTTTCGAATTGCAGCCGTCCGTAGGTGTCACCCACTCTAACCAAGAAGCCTATTTGATCCGAAGAGAATGGATTCATTTTCGTTGGTGGAACTGTCCCTCACACACCCTTTCTAACGACCAACCAGAGATGACTCACACTGTGTCGCTCAAGAGAGAATGCAATACACAGGAAACTACTTTATTTTATCTTCCTGACTGTTCCTTCCACTTCTATCTCACCCTGTACTGTACATTGCAGTGAATATTGCATCACGAACTACCTCTGCCTGGTTATAGAGGCAAGTCTTTAATCTTGCAGTAATTTAATTCAAAGATGTGGAGCAATTTCTTTGCTTTATGTTCTCTCTGTGCTGGTGGGCCATAATGGGAGGAAAAACGTACCTTGATGCCTATTTTGTGCAATCCTACAATTTGACAGCCCTGGATTGTGGCACATTACTGTAAATAACGTTCAGCTACAGTAAACGGTAACGTCATGTAGACATTATGAGCATCTCATTTTGTGCTATGCAGTACTTTAAATTAAGTGATTGAAATAAAAAGATACAAGCCACACATTGTCACGTTCAGTTCATAGTCGTCGTGGGCAGTGGTGTAAAGTAACTAAGTACATATACTCAAGTACTATACTTACTATACTATAGTATACTATATACTAAGTACAGTACAATTCTTTTATATTTTTTTACACTTTACTGGAGCATTTACAATTCTACATCTCAGAGGCAAATATTGTACTTTAACTCCACTACAATTATTTTAAAACTTTAGTTACTAGTTACTTTTTAGATTTGCATTAATAAACATACATAACATTAACATTACCCACTCTCTATATTTCAAAGCTCACAACACGTCGCATGGGGACGTGTTGTGAGCTTGTATATCTTTTATTTTCGAAAGACACATTTTGAAAACTTGAAATGGGACATTCTGCATAATGAGTACTGTAAGTACATTCTGAATACCAGACTTCAGTATCTCCAAATTGTGGTATTGATACTATTATGCAAGTAAAAAAATAATGCGAATACCTCTTTCACCACTGGTTGTGAGGAGTGAACTGAACACTTTATTGCAGATTCGCGACTTCTACATGATTTTCCTGGATTTCTCCTTCTCCAGAGTCATGCAAGCTGTGGGAAGAACATTCCAGACCAACTGGGATGGAGGGGGAAATGATGTAATCTTTCCCAGACTACCATGACTCATTACGTCTACTGGTGGGGACTGTCTGTTCTGTAATAGTGTAAGTTCTACATTCAGAGCCCTGGCTGACACTTACTAGTAGCGACTCTGGCCCAGTTAGACAAAAACTAGATTATATAGCTTTCTCACACCCATTTCCATTTCATGCATGAAAAGAACAAGCCTCTTTTGAGGTTTTTGATTTGGGCCACATTGACCAGCGCAGAGAGTAAACCCTTTCACAGTTTATGTTGACAAACACTGAAGCTTTATATACCCCAAGTACATTTTAGTAGCTTGTAAACGGACTGTCCCTATGTTTTTGGTTCCTCTGATACTTTGCCATCTGCAACTGTGGTATGTGGCATGAATTTTGCGCTGCGTGTCGGTGTACGTGTGTAAAATTCTACCCCATTCCACCATGGCACACTTGAGAGGCATTAAAGATAATTATTTCTAATACAGATGCAATTTTCTGACAAAGCCTCTGGTCCCATTTGCATGTTGTTTGGTGCAATTACAGATAGTGTGCTGCTTGCCACGTGATGCAGAAGTGGGTGAACGACTATGCCCCTTACCATGATTACTGTATTTAGAGCTTTGTGTGATTGGCCACAAAAGTAGGTTATACAATACTGAGATATCAGTGACAGCCAATAACTTATCAATATTTCAAGACGTAATGTACTTTTCCTCAATACTTGCAAGCATATAGGTGAGTTAAACCAAATCATCATAATAATAATATACTATGCGTTAATTGAAAACATAGCCGTCTGAAAACATGGACTTAAATGCAAAGCATAGAAAGCAATTAAGTGATATCATTGAAATCCAGAGTACAGTGTGGGTATAATGAATTCACTATGGGTGGATCGGCAGGCACTGATCCAAATTGCAGTGAGTACAATACTGTATGTAATCTGTATGTAAACTGTATGTTTACTGTATGTAAACAGGTGGGCACTGGGCATATGTGTTCGTTTAAGTGGCTAAACTGTGTTCTTGTGAAATGATAGTAAATTGTGCATGCATGGATATATATGTATGCAGACCTACGCCCTGAACTGTTTGTAGACCCCATAACTTTTAACTTACGCTGGTTCCAGCCATCAGTAGGCGTATATGATTGCCCCTGCCATGGGTGGAGTTGCAGTTGTCTGAACACAGGCTTATCCAAATGACATGTAGAGCTATAGCTATCTAAGCATCTGCACATGTGTGCATGTTTAACACTATACAATACTTGCACTACCTCAAACGGTTTTAGGTTACACTTTATCATCTCATATTGTGACAATTTTGAGTGCAAGGATACTGTGAGCTGAATTATATCTGTGCGTGCACATACCAGCCCTTAAACCTAAATCTATACTGTGCACAAAACTAAGATATCTCCTGAATCTAAATGTACATACTGTGCACAAAGCTCCCTTCTGCGTAAATATGGGCGTGTGTAGAGTACATTAGGAACAGTGTCTGTGAGTGTAAATATCAAAGACAATTTTAAAGTGTGACTAGAGCGCACTCCCAGTCCCAGAATAAGAATTTTAGCCTAATAAAGTGAATGTCCAAAAACACAAAATATTGAGAACACATCATCAAAGAGAAATGTGCCTGCCAAGTAAACACAAATGTGCGCGGCTCACACACACACACACACACACACACACACACACACACACACACACACACACACACACGCACGCACGCACGCACGCACGTGTGCACGCGCACACACGCATCTCTTAGTCAATATAGTAGTTCTAGTAATTGGTCAATATAATAGAATAAACCTCAGTCAATACAATGTCTTGACTGCCATGGTAACAGACAGCTGTAAGAATTGTATGGTAGTATTGAGCTTTTTTATTGCATAAAAGATTTTAAATTGTGCAGCATTTGCTGATAAATGGTGCATTTATACAGCGCCTTTATCCAAGGCACTTTACATAGATTGTGCATTACATTCACCCATTCACACGCACATTCATACACCGATGGCGGCGTTAACCATGCAAGGCACCAACCAGCACATCAGGAGCAATTTAGGGGTTCAGTGTCTTGCTCAAGGACACTTCGACACTAACTCTGGGGGAGCCCGCGTTTGAACTGGCAACCTTGCAGTTACCATCCAGCCACTCTACCCCTGAGCCACCTGATACCGCATAATATATAGCTTAAGTTATATTGAATTCATTGGTTTGTGCGTTGTTCTTGCCATGACAATGTGTCATAGCTCTTGGACAGGTATGAGCACTGCAAACAGTATAGTAGTGGAAGAGTCTGGGGCCGCCAGGATTAGTGCAGTGTGCATGACACGGTCAGAGTAGCAGTGATGATTGAGTCTTGGACAAATCATCTCCGATAGTTTATGGGCTAACAGTACACCTTCCAAATGAGTGGCAGAACTGACATACTACTGAGTGAAGCCCATGTTGAGTATAGCCATCTGCTTTAAGCCTATAGTCCAGACCAGAGATTCCAGATGAGACGAGGCCTGCCCCTTTACCTGCCTTTTATTTTCCAACACCCATTTGACCAAGCCTTCTGCTCCGCTGCCCCTCTACTGTGTAACTCACTCCCGGACCAATTAGGAGCTCCACAATCCGTTGATGCTTTTAAGAGACAGGTTTAAAGACCTTCCTTTTTAAATAAGCTCCAGCTCCTTCAGTTCCTCTACATTTCCATGGTATATATTGATCCAATGATGAAGTTCAATGATGTAGTTGATAGAAGGCATCACATACGCCTGGTCTGCCATCACAGATGTCAGTTCCAGAACCAGACGATTTGGCTTTTTCTCAGTGGAGACTTGCATCTTATGGGCTGTGCAAGCAATTTAAAATAATGACCTTCATGTTTTCCAGCTGTGTCTTGTTCTTTCCCTCGGCTCGTCTCTCAGCGACTGGATATTGTTCCCAAAGGAGCAATAGTCCACAATAGAAAAATGAAAAAAATACAAATATGTAGGCTACAGTGGGGGGTGGGGGGCATTTCTGGAGATAAGCTTGGACTTTTTACAGGGGCCAGAATTGCAGCCACCTGTAAGTGCTCTTTGAGTGGTTTTGAACGATACTCTCCTTAGTAGGGATGGTATGATGTGAAAATGACACGTTGCGGTTATTGTGGAAAAGAATATTTCATCACGATAAACGATAATAGCAATTATTATAGTCCCATCCTTAGTAAGGAGTCACACTGTTTACTTGAATGTGATTTGTGGAGCACCCTCTGATGTTGTGCTTTCATAATGCTGGTGACATTAGGTTCTTCTTGGAATATGTGACACATTTACAGAATGTCCAGACCAGAACCATCCTGTTTGTTGGGACATTGGGGTGTTTACTGAGATTTCCACGGAGATGATGTAAGAGCACGTGTGTTTGTGTTCTGTTTGGTTAGCGGATTCAGAGGGATCTTTCACAGAATGTCTGGATGTTAATCTTATCCGCATCTGCTTCACATTCAGTGTTGTTCATTTTCAGCATCATGGAAATCTCCAGGCGTCGTTGGCAATGAAATCTTAACCTGCCTCAACTGCCGTTTAATATTCAACGTGTCCCATAATCGTCTTCAGTTTATTAATTTTTTTGGCTGTTGTAGTTGTAGGTTTCCTGACAAATTGTGAGGTCATGTTTTTCTTTGTGACGTAGGGCAACATTGTGACGTTGTCACTGCCAACTCATTAAAGATGCAGAGTGCCACGATTTTTTTCCACCCTAAAACATGATCATCAGGTATTATTATAATATAAGGAGGAAGAACTTTTTCCAAAAAGTGTACAGTATTTTTTAAAATCATGCTTTTATGTGGACACGCCCACCAGTTCATTAAGTATGCCTGGTTTGCCTGGTGGGTGGTGATGGGTGGTGATCACAGCTGTAGTTGTATGATAAAGGGGGAGGGGTTAGGGGAGGGGTTGATAGTGTGATGTCACTATATTACTTTTTATTTCATTGGCCCGTTTGACTGTCACGGGTTCAGCCTCCAGGAAGAAACCCTAAATACAAAGTTAATACACCAAAAACGACGCTTGGTGCATCTTTGTGCGTCACTACTTCTACCAATGTGTGGTAGAATGATAGTTCAGAGAGCAAGAGAACACACCTGGACAGTGACTCATTTTCCTCATTATAAAACGATTTTGTGTGTTTCAAAGCTTCCCAGATATATCACATATTCATCAGTCAAAGTTATGGAATTTTCCCAGCTCACTCGTAAACCATGGATATGGAAATGATATCCTCTCAACAGGGACTCCCTCTGTAGTTAATACACATGGCACAGATTGACTCATCATAATGTGCTTGATTTTATACATCTTACGTCAGTGCTGGAAGTTCAGGGTTGCATTCAGGTTGTCTTTGATGATTGATTGAATACTTTATATTAACAGTTTGCAAAACAAGCACAGAGGTACAGTTTCATACAAAAGGATGCTAAAAGGATTAACCAAGAAAGCCTTACGTCTTGTTTCCTTTGGGGTTTCCTGTGTATTCAATTCATCAAAACATTTAAAGACATGAAAACAATAATATACAATGAATGATATGTAAAAACAGCATACAGTATAAACTAATAGTAACCAAGAAAAATATGTACCGGAGGGTGGGAGGGGCATCATTTCTGGTGATAAGCTTAGTCGTTTTACAGGGGCCATTATTTTGTAGACCAGGCCCATTGCAAGTTGCTGTACTCTGTCCTCTACCCTGAGCCACACCACCCAAGCATATAATGAGCAGTGAGTTGTGCTGTGCTTGTTCTCATGGGATCTTATAAACTCATCAAGTGAATCACCATCAACATAGAAATGTTCCTGACCAAAAGGATGCTTTCAGCGAGTTCTCTGTTGGCCATGAAAACCAATTATCTTAAAACTGTCTGCCTGCTCCAACTCATCTGTCTGCTTGATGGTGAGGGGTCGCAGTGTGGGAAGTGACGGAGGTCCCTTCCTAAAATCCAGAGTTACTTCCTTCGTTTTGTCCACATTGAGGATGAGGTCATTGTCCTCTCCGTAGCCGCTGATGGTGTTCTTCACCTGTTCGCTGTACACTGATGGTACGTTGTGACTCGTGTCATCGATATACTTTATCACAATGTTACTCTACAAGGAGTACTATAGTGTTTAAGACTTAGGCAGCAGCCCTGGCGGTGTGCCGATACCAACTGTGAGCTCGGCTGAGGTCTTATTTACCATCCTCACCATTTGTGGCTTGTCTATCAGGAAGTCCAATGTTGCAGGTAGGTGTTGGTACACCGAGGTTTGTCAGTTTCACAGTTTGCGTCGTAGGCCAAGCTGTAATCCAGAAAGAGCATACGTGCATGATTTTGTCCAAGTGTTCCAATGTAGAATTATGTTCCAGACAGTGCTGGTAGGCAAACTGTAGGGGGTCCAATGAGTCAGAATAACATGGACTGAAGGACGAGATTTTCCATGCACTTCATTGCCCCTGAAGTCAGTGCCACTGGTCTAAAATCATTCATTGTAGTATTGTAAGACCAATTATGCTTTATTTATTTTATTTTGAAGAATGTAAAAATCAACACCTGTGGTGTCTCGCCTCCACTGCTCACAAATTGCTTCCCGGACATTGTTTGAGTGACCTTAATTGAGTGATTTGATCGGCTGTGGTAGTGGTACATGAAAGTCTAAAGCTACTCGTGTGGAAAGGCTATCGTACAGTATATTAATTTACTTGTATTGACCATAAGCAATTTAATGTAGGTAAGAACCAGATGCCCGAACCTATAAGCTGGCTCCTTTCCAGGCAAAGAATCAGCAACTCTAGTCTCTCTCACGTGACTGAACTTCTCACCCTATCTCTAAGGGAGAGCCGCTTGTATTCGTGACCTTATTGTATCGTTCATGACCCACACAGTGCGGTACAGCGACTGCAATACCGCCCCTGCCGCTCCGATTCCCCGGCTGATCTCCTTCTCCGTCCTCCCGTCACTCGTGAACAAGACCCTGAGATACTTAAAGGTGTAGGGAAACGGAAATGGTGGGCATTTTATTATGAAGTTTCAGACGGTTTCAAACTTGAAACACCGCTCTGAAGTTTCTGAACCAAACAGAACATCACATCCCTTCAGGCGATGGGACGGTAGCTAGGGACGGTAGCTATGCAATACGCAGGAGCATGGTGTGTGTTTGTTTACAAGTCAGATAGTCGGCCAGCTGTACCAGTTTACTGTTATGTGGCTTATTTCTGCCCTATAATGTTTTCAGATACATATTTTAGCGTGATGATTAAGTTGAAAACGAGTAATACTGTCTGGATGTCATCTTGAATGGGAATAAAAACTGAGGATTTCTGTAATCAGTAGCAGCTGTGTTGGACGGATGCACAGATATGGGGAATTAAACGGGTGAGCTTCATTTTTATTGGCTTTTATCGATGTGTATCTCTACATGAGAAATGAGAATTTGCCCATTTCTTTGGCATCCATTGTTAGGTATGCCCATATGATGACCACGGATATGGTCTAAAAGTGTGAAAAACGTATTTTCACTACGCCTTTAAACTCCTTCACCTGCATGTCTCATTGCCTACTTAGTCTGCACAATCCATCAGTTTCCTGCTGAGAACCATGGCCTCAAATTTCATTTGGAGATGCTGATCCTCAATAATATATAAAATATAATATAATTCCATTTCATTGTCTTTGCCATACATGCCACCAGGCCAGAATGTGATGACTATTTCACCTGTGTGTCCGTGTGTGTGTGTGAGCAGCTAATTTTTTTAAACACACTTTTTGCTATTACTCCTACGGATTTTGTCCGGGTGGTGCAGGGTAAAGTTCCTGCCCACCACCATGGAGCTTAGTCTTCATGGTGCATACGGCTTGGCCGAGCGCTCCAACGAACACAATTGGCCGTGTTCGCGGGTGGGAAGCTGAATGGGGAGGGCTCATCTTTGTCGCTGCATTGATGATCCCCACAAGTGGTCAGGGCGCCTGTTCAGGGGAGGGAGGAGGTGGGGGGGATAGCGTGTACCTCCACATGCGTTACGCCCCCCCTAGTGAGACCTTTCACTGTCGGGTGGAAAGAAGATGTTGGCTTGACGGCCCGGGTATCGGAGGAGACCTGAGGCTTTCTTCACCCTCCCAATGACTGATTGTGGGGGTTAGCAGAGATGGAGTATTTGTAGAGAGGCTGGGGAATTGGGAATTGGCTATACTAAATTGGGGAGAAAATATTTTTCGTTTTTCTTTTGTCTTGAAGGGCCTTGTTATGCACAATAACAGTCTTCTTAATATGTCTGCTAGAGCCATATGAAATCCGTTTTATTATTTTCCCAATTCCGTTTTATTTTTTCCCAAATTCCGTTTTTTCCGTTTTAATATTTCTGAATTCGTTTTTTTGCTTTTTATGCAGTTTCTTTACCGGGAAAAAAAAAAATAGTGATCGACCGATATGGTTTTTGGCCGATATTTCCGATTACCGATTAGTGGAGAATCAAAAAGCCCGATATAACCAATATTAATTTAAGTAAAACTTTTTTTTTTACAGTAACATAAATTCTAACACAATAATTCCTTTAAATGCATTGGAGAACATTTATTGCTTATAAAAAGTTAGTGCAAGAAGCACCAACATCGTTTTCAGTAACAACCCCCCCCCCCCCCTATCAAATGCAGCTTTAATTTAATTAAAGTGCAAACATGTACTGTGGCAGAATATGGAACATAGTGCTGTATGAGGTGCAGGCACAGGCTTAAAACATTTTTTTTTTTTAGACAAATACTGACAATGCTACTGATTGGTTCATTCTTCATTGGCTTGCAGTTAGTTATTGCACACAGCCAAAATGCAATAATAATAATAGGCTGGTCAGGATGGGGGAAAAAAAGTTGTCCTTTAGAAAACATTCAGAGTTGACTCGTATGCATGCACGCACCCACGCGCGCACGCGCACACACGCACACACACACACACACACACACACACACACACACACACTGCTGTAAGTTTGCAGCGTTAGCATAGGAGCTAGCGTTGGCTAATGCAGCCTTGTAGGTCTACCACTTACACCTTCTGTCCCTCTCAGTGTGGATTTTATTTTTGTTAATGCAAGATGAAAACAGCAATGCTTATGGTTACAAGGTTAGTATTACTCCTAGACCTGGTCCTCTACTCCTCTCTCTCTTTACATGCAGTCTCCGTGTGTGTGGAACTGGGAGGGAGCCGAGGAGCAGGCAGAGAGAGCGCTGTGCTCTGTCTACTCCTCCTCGGCGTTACAGACACGCAGCTAAGCTATACATCCCCTTACAACCGTACTCTACCGGATTTTCAATGAGAGTAGAGTGGTTGTTGTACTTTTTTGCGCATTTATGACAAAATATAATAATCGGCCGTCTTCACTTGATTTCTGAACAAACCTGACCACTGAATCATGTTCTATTTTCTCCCGAAAACTGAATTTCAGCCCAGATTAGGGCCAATTCCGCAATATTCTGCGTTTTATTCCAATTCCGTTTTTATTGGTCATTTCCGCGATTCCGTCCGCGATTCCGTTAACACGGATTCCATATGGCTCTAATGTCTGCCCACGATCTCTGTGATTTATACAGTACGTTTGTTTACCCCACAGTCACTGATACTAAAATCGAATGTTTTAATTTAAAATGTTCTATGAATCTGTGACTTGACACGCATACTGATCTGCTCCCCTTCATCACCTCCATCATCAACACCTCAGTAACCTCAGGCTGCGTCCCATCTGCCCTCAAGTCAGCCAGAGTAACACCACTCCTCAAAAAACCAACCCTTGACCCCTCAGATGTCAAGAACTACAGACCGGTATCACTCCTTTCATTTATTTCTAAAACCATTGAACGTGTCGTCTCCAACCAGCTCTCTCTCCATCTCTCACAGAACAACCTGCTGGATCCCAACCAGTCCGGATTCAAGACTCCTAGACCTATCAGCAGCATTTGACACAGTGAACCACCAGCTGCTCCTAGACACCCTAGCGGAGCTAGGCATCGGTGGAACGGCACTAAAGTGGTTCTCCTCCTACCTCACCGACCGGACCTACCAGGTTTCCTGGAAAGGTCTGTTATCATCCCCCCGAACCCTCCAAACTGGGGTCCCACAGGGATCTGTACTTGGTCCCCTCCTTTTCTCACTGTACACTAAATCCCTTGGCACTATCATCTCTGCTCACAATATATCCTATCACTGCTACGCCGATGACACACAACTGTTCCTATCCTTTCCCCCCTCTGCCACTCAGGTGGAAGAGCGCATCACTGCATGCCTGGCTGACATCTCACAGTGGATGTCCTCCAACCACCTCAAGCTGAACCCAGACAAGACTGAGCTTCTCTTCTTCCCAGCTAAGTCCTGCCCTATGCGGGAGCTAACTATTTCCGTAGACAACGCCCTGGTAACGTCTGTCCCAACAGCCAGGAATCTTGGTGTTGTCCTGGATAGTCAGCTCTCGTTCAAAGCTCAAATCACAGCTGTCACTCGATCATGTAGGTTCACACTCTATAACATACGACGAATTAGACCGTTCCTCACCCAGGAATCAGCCCAGCTCCTAATCCAGACAACAGTCTTGTCAAAACTCGACTATTGTAACTCCCTCCTTACTGGCCTACCAGCATGTGCACTTAAGCCTCTCCAGCTGATCCAAAATGCAGCAGCTCGCTTGGTCTTCAACCAGCCATAATTCTCACATGTCTCCCCCCTGCTCCGCTCCCTCCACTGGCTCCCGGTCGCTGCCCGCACAGAATACAAAACTCTGATACTGGCATTCAAAGCAACCAAAGGTATGGCTCCCCCATATCTTACAAGTATGATTGAACCCTACAAACCCTCCCGCGCACTCAGATCAGCCAACGCAGGGAAACTGGAAGTACCCTCACTAAAAACGCCGGGACAACGCTCCACACGTCCCAAACTCTTCTCCCTTCTGGCTCCAAAACTGTGGAATGCACTTCCCATTGCAGTCAGAACTGCAGCATCACTCCCAATCTTCCGCCGTAGCCTGAAAACCCACCTTTTCAGACTCCATCATGGCCCATAGCACTTACCCTAACCCCTTAGATAGCATTTCTGTTGGCTTAGATAGCATTTGACACAGACTTATAGCATGTTATGTAGACAGCACTATAATTGTATTGTATATAGTCATAACACGCCATAGTACATATGTATAGCATAGTAGTAAATATGTATAGTTTATATGTATAGTGTATGTATAGTTTCATTATATAGATATTCCACTGTTACTTTCTTAGCTTACGCATGTTTCATGATATTGATAAATGCTTTTATGTGATGTATTCCCATGCTTTTGTTCTTGCTTAAATGTAAGTCGCTCTGGATTAAGAGCGTCTGCTAAATGCCTAAATTGTAAATTGTAAATTGTAATACTGTTATAAAACGAAAATAAAAAGATTTTGAAAAGAAAGAAAAGAATAGCAGCAGCTTCTAGACAGTTTGTCTGTTGGTCTTAACGCTTAAAGTTAGGGGACATTTTTAGTTTTTTCCCCCAGTATGTTTCTATATTCTGATAGTATTTATTGCTATAGCCTGTTTGTTCAATAACATGGGTCCCCCAACATCTATCCAGCTCTTTAAAATCCCAAAATACATTTTCAGTACACACTTGAACGTATTGAAGGTCCTTACTCTATAAATTATAACAACTGTAGTGTATCTGTGCCAGTCTACTTGGCATTCAAAATTCAAAGTTCCCTGGATGAACTAAATATGCAGCACAGAAATTGCTTGACAAGCATACCGAGTAATTGGTCTCAACAGTCAACATACAGTATGCTGATATCAAAATAATATATGAACCCTGCGCAAACACACACACCCACACACACACACACACACACACACACACACACACACACACACACACACACACACAGGAGCTTGAATATTCAGTGCAGTACTTAGTTAGTGTACTGCACATTATGTAGAGAACGTGCGACAAAATGAGATGCATTACCACAAATACATAGCCAGAGGGATATGTGCTCAGACCCCTTGCATTGCATCTAAAAAACTAAAAATTTGAATATCGTAGAAAAGTTCATTTTCTTCCATAATATAATTCAAAAAGTGAAACTTTCATATTCTAGATTCATTGCGCAAGACCTTCAAAAGCTTCATTCTGCCCACGTACCTCCAGCTAACTTCTGCTTTTTCGGCCTGTGGTTCCATCCATTAAACCCTGCGTAATAATAATACTACACAAAGTGGCAACTGGCAAGTAAACCTTTTTTTGTTTTAATCTTGATAATTATGGCATATACAGCTCATGAAAATGAAAATGAAAATACTTTATGCACTCAAGACGTAGTCTGGGCTACTTTTAAACAAATTATTTCATCAATGGGGCATGGTATGGAGGTGATAAGCCTGTGGCACTGTTGAGGTGTTATGGACGCCCAGATTTTCTTTGATAGCAGCATAACTCATTTGTATTGTTGAATCTGTCTCACACCTTCCCCTTGACAGTACAACCTAGATTCTCTGAGGGGTTCAGGTCAGGCCAGTTGCCTGGTCAGTTAAGCGTAATCAAAGAGGAAAAAACATCCGCACACTAGTTTCTAGAGCTCCTTGAGACTTATTAAAGGTAAAAAAGCAACGTTTCGATCCACTTCATCAGGCAAATATAATGATAAAAAACAGAACAAACATATACAAAGATCATTGATTAATGATCATACAGTATAGTGTGTCTTGAGTGTAGAGGGTTTTTCAGTTATTTATTATATATTATGTATTTTATTTGAAAGTGAAATAAATAAATATTCAGGACGGGAACCCCTTTTGGTGTTTTAAACATTATGTTATACTTAAGCTGTTGAAATTTTTTGAAAATGTGTCGCAAATCTTTGAATATTATATTCTTTCAGAGTGAACGTTTTTAACTCAAAAATGCTTCTGGGGGGTCCGTGGAACAAAATATTTTCAGATGGGGGCGTCCGTGGCAAAATACAGATAGTTCCGGGGGTCCTTGACATGGAAAGGTTGAGAACCACTCACATAGTTAGTAACATAGGTTTTTCAGAAAACTTTTAAGATTTAGAAGCCTTTTTTTATTGGCCTCAGATCTAAATGGGTTAAGTAAAAACAAAGCACAAAAAAAAAAAAAGTACTCCCTCCGACACTGCTCTCAGTGGTCATACTGCACTTTTGTAGCATTGATTTGTAAAGAGACACAGGAAGGGAGGAGGGGGGGGGAGTGAGAGAGAGAGAGACTGTACACTGTTGACCTTGCGAACCAGACTGCGGCTTTGCATTCCCATGTGATTCCTGGGTGGGGTGTGTGATTTTGTATTCTGTGTGTGTGTGTGTGTGTGTGTGTCTATACGTGATGGCCGAACGTCCCCACGAGTATAGTAGGTTTACATGAATAGTCAATTGTGAGGGTTTATGCCTGATTTATATAGTTTGCTGCGTGCTGGGTCGTGCACTGAAAATAGCCGATATACAAGTTTGTAGGTCGGCTATTTTAGGGTTCGTGTTGAAATTGTAAAAAATTACATTCATACATTCTATACGTGTTGATGTCCTCCCAAGTATATAGTATAATACAAACGTGTGTGTGTGCGTGTGGGAATGGGTTGGGTGGTGCATGCATGTGTCACTGGCCATTGCTTGACCTTGTAGTTCTGGTCGGCTGCTTGGCGGTATTAAACCAAACCCTGACCTTCAAAAGCTTCATTCTACCCACGTCGTCTTACAGAGAGGACCTCCGGCTAACTTGTGCTTTTCCGGCCTGTGGTTCCATCCATTAAACCCAGCGTATTAATAATACTACACAAAGTGGCACCTACTACTGCACAGATAGGGGAGCGATTCATTTCCTCGCCAGCCAGCCAGGAATAATAATAAGTCGATAAGTAACATATAGCAGCTAATTTAGCTGAAATGGAGAAAAATATGCTTTTACTGTACGATGCTGTGCCTTTTTTTTTCTCCCAGTGGAAATACCTTATTCTAACTCGCCTGTGTAACAAGCACTGCTTTGTGGGGGAGTACAGATTCCACAGAAAGAGATAAAAAAAGAAAAGAAAAACCTAATGACTTAATGGAATGCAAAATATTTGCTTTCCGATAAAAGCAATGCGAGCAGGCAGTTTTCAGGAACGCCCCTGTCACTTCGCCCCCGTGCACTATTCACTTCCTCACAGCCAGTCATGCAACAACCTGGCAGATGCATTACTTTAATTAGGGCACGAGTTGACAGGATGTTCTGTACTGCTCTACGGTTAAAATAATGTTCTGTCTTCTTCACTGCGGGTAAAATAATAAAGAATTGGCTGTTTTATTATTGCTTGCCTCCAGACTTCCACTGTTTGCCATAATATAACCACTTAAACCACTAAGTTTTATACTTTGGCTATTCTTGGAAAAGAAGAAGAGAAGGAGCTCTGCGATTTTGGATCAATGCAAGTTTCTTTAATTAAAAATGGCAAGCTTTCAGTCAGATGGTCGTCATCTTGGCAAAGCGTCTTTGTGCTTTTTTTACTTTGCTTTGCTCCGATGAAGGTCGCCTGACCGAAAGCTTGGCATTTCTTATTCAATTAACTTTCATTAATCTATGAGTTTGTAAAGCTCCTTCTCTGGATAATCTCACAACGTGATTCGTTGATGTGCCATTTCTTTTCTTTTTTTTGCCTGTGTGACCCTGGCTTTGTGTGAGTAAATTGTTTTGCTCTATCCACTTTTCTGCCTTTTTTTTGGCCACGGCAAAGAAATCGCATTTCAATACATGCAAATGGAGTCTGACTCTGATTACGGGACTGCAGCGTTGACAAACAAACCCCTTGTATGATGTATGATGATAAGCTCCCCTCACTTCACACAAGTGTGATTTGTTTTTCTTTTTGGGCTTGACCTCGTCTTATAGCTGCTTGCATAATGTGTGCCCCCAAAGGCTCCCTTCACTTCACACGTATGATATTTGTTTTGTTTTTATTGTGGAAAGGAGGTTGGGGGGGAGAGAATTGTGAAAATGTTTCTCTATGATGACAATGTCTAAACTAATGACACCATTAGGGTTGATGTGGTTAAAGGTACAGGGTGTGTGGACAGGGTTGCAGCGATAGAGCAGGATGTAAAACCATGGGTTCATTCAGCCCAGTCTCGATCCCCAATGACTGGCTTTCGTTTTTGGGAGTTTCCTCACACCATATAACCCTGAAGGGCTGCTCAACTTTCTGTGCGTGCATGCATGTGTTTGGCTGGGGTTTTGTGGCTTTATCACACCACAACCCTGATAGACTACTCAGCTTTCTCTTTGGAACACCTCTCATGGTGGCTTTGATTAGTCCTTCAAGCCTGGGATCTGAATCCGTCTTTTGTATGTCAATTACTGGACTTTCTCAAATGGAAACTCTGTCTCACCACACATACTGCATGGTTGTGTTGTATATGAGTGTGCACGCGTGCGTGCGCAAGTGCCTGAGTGAATCCCATCAAATCGAAAGTCAACAAACCATGGCATGGCTATTTACCCTTCTCCTTGGACTGTAAATGTCTCTGCACATAAAAAAGGACAAGAAGCAGAAGCCAGCAGTAAGGCCACAACACAGAATCCTCAGCTACTGGCCAAAGCATCCGGAGGGACGAGGTCCTCTGAAGACATGCAACAGTCGTCTCTGGGGAAAACAAAACAAAAGAAAAAAAAAAAAAACCTCTTTCGGCTGCTCTTTCAACTGGTAGCCAGAGGGCATGGTGTAGAAGGGATTAGGGTGGGACCGCTAAAGCACTGCCACAGGGATTGTCTTCATTCGTGCTACGGTCACCGCAGTGCTGCATTGCCAGCAGGCACGTCTACGGTTCCTCGGGAGGGCAATAAGTTCACACAGGCGGCCCCAAATATACTAGCTGCCGCCTTGGGGATCCTTTGTGTGCATGTGATGGGCCTCGAAGAAGTGCTAACTACAAATCCACGAGAGCTACTTCGGCAAAACATGCAATTACGATCATACCATAGACAGGATAGACAGACACTGGGCTGTGGCATGAGGTCAGACGTGGTTCCTATGATGCTCATGTCACGGACACGACTCGAACCCTGTCCTTTTCCCACACACATCCTTTCTTCTCCCTCTCAGGGAACTGAGCACGAGTTGCTGTAACCACTGCAGCCAAGTACCATCAAGTTAATTAAGTAGGCTAAATATAGCCTCCTTGACACTGAAATGATTGCGGGGTTCGGAGCATTTTTTGTGTTCTTGGATCAGCTTTGCAAATGAGCCTGCGGCGCATTCAGATTAGCGAGATATTTCCCTCACACAGTCTTTCATCATAGTAGACTCCACTCCATACTGCATGCATAGAAGAAGGTTGCTATGTCACTGTGTTGCTGAACACACATTATTTTCAAAGTTTGTGTTCATTCTGTGATTATAATTCACGACCAAAGCCCTTCTCGACAGTAGATCCACAAATAGACCTAGTACGATTCCATTCATGCTGAAATAACCCCAATAGAATATCCTGTTCCATTATTGCAGTCTCCAAAGCAAAGGCCTCAAACAGAGATATATTTAGGACTGAGTACTCAGTCTGATTCATGAAGGGAACAGCATGGGTGGCCAGCAGCAATGGCAACATACCGTTGCAACAATCACAAAGTAGCAGGGATCAAACTGAACCGGAAATGGACTGTACATAAACATGACAGTGATGGGGCAGACAGAAGCTACAGTAACGATCTCTATCAGAGCCCCTCCCCCATTGCCTTCTTTCATAGCCTGTCTTAAAGAAACATCAACACAGACATTTATCAGGCCCATCCGCTTGTTAACTGGACAATGTTTCCAAGCTTCTAATGTGTGGCACTTTGGGTGGTCTTGCTGATGAGTATGTCATATTTCTTTCTAGCTGTCCGCAGAAGAGAACTTGAGAGAGTTGGCTGGAGGGATGAGATGGAGATGGGCCAGCAATTAAAAAATTATAATAAAAAAATCACACCCGTGTGAACTGAGCGGTGCAACTATACACTATTGTTATAGTTTACTGTACTGTACTGTGCTCCTAACTGTATTGTAGTGCTCTTTGAGAAATGACAGAGTTATACCGTGTGGGGGTCCCAGGAAACATCCCCCCCAGGAACGTGCCCAGGTGGCCGGCCCGGTTCCGGCGAGCCTTCCCGCGTCCAAAATGGTCGAGAAATGACAGAGTTACCATGTTGCAGCTTTCCGTGCTTGGATAGACACGGGTACAGACAGACATACATACTGTACATACACACATTGCTACGTAATGGAGCGGTTAGGCACCGCTCAAAATCTGCCCTATATGCAGAATTTTCTTGTGATTCGAAGAGACGGCTGTTGTTCCCCCAACTCTCAATACATAGCCAATGTACACCATGTACTTACAGTAATGCTCATATTCAAGTCAAGGTTCTTATAGGCTACTGTATAGTCTACTTTTCCAGATGTTGGCCTGGCCCATATGGCCCTATATGCGTTTACACCACAGACGTTTGTCATATACCACAGAGATTTCATGTGTAATAAATCACGTGAACACCCCCCCCACACACACACACACACACACACACACACACCCTCACCATCCTCCACATACCTCCCCCCAATCATGACGCCACTCTCGCAGCTCCTGCCAACACACTTCAGTGAGACAGACTGTTTGACATACAAACATAGTAGATGGGACCCCTGTTGCTCTTTCCCTAGTGCACACATTATCGTTCAACATTATGCACACGCACATGCACACACATGCACCCACGTAGACCCTCTGGACAGCGTTGTGCAAGGGCAACACCATAAAACCCTACACGCTTGCTTTCTTCTGGAGTCACACTAGCACAGCACTGAGGGAGGAACCCCAAACTAAATAAACGGAAGGATCTGGAAGACAATCCAAAATGGCTCAATATAGACACGTTGGGTGACTTTCTTTTTCTTTCTTTTTTCCAACGCTTACTGTAAACCGGGCATCTGCGGTTTTCCACAACACCCCATCTTCCCACTGCTCCCTCCTTCGACTCTACTTTTGCCTTTTCCATAAATCAATAAATGCTGTCTGGGAGTGCGGGGCTGCTGATTGTTTTTACAGAGCGTTGCTGTGTAATTTGGCTAAATGGTGCCTGCACCCAGTTTACTTGGAGATGGTAAACAAGAGTGGCTAGGGAAGAGGGAAGGTGCTGATATGGCTCCAAGCATACAATCAGCGGTAATTGGTATTTTGGGCTGTGGACAAAGCTGATTACTCACCTGGGAGATAGATAGGCCTGGTGGTGGCTGGGCTCGAGTCATGATTATATGAATTATTTTTGGTTAAATGGTACAATATGTGTCAACGTTCCACATACATGTGGTTTACCTCCACCTCTAAATAGTTTTCTTCAACCACACATATTTTGGTTTGACACGTGATATTCTTAGATACTGATAAGATGGCTTAACTGCACTAATAATAATAATATAAAATGATTAGAATTCAAGTGACGTTCATAACACTTCACACACTGTCCCAGACAGTAAACGTCACCCTGTAAAGTTTAATGAGTCTTTTACAAGGTGTTAGGTAGTGGTGAAGTCAAGGTGTCCCAGGCTATTAAAAGTACTGTTTAACAACGTCTAATTTGATCCTGCTGCTCCTCTGCTTAGCCTACTGCCCAATTATTCGATATACAGTAGCTTTCTGTCAGTGATATGCAGAAACAATCAGGATTCAATTCAATTCAATTTTATTATAGAAAAACAGCTCACCCAGTTTGAAGCTTAGCTGAGGTGCTGGGACACATAAAATACTTTTGGGCAGATCTTAATGAGATGCTCTTTCCTCAGTGAGATAAGATACAGATTTGTGTGTCATAGCAGCAACAGCAGTAAGAGTGGATGCAGGGTAGGTACAGGTATAAGAGCTAAGAGACCAACATAGATAAGAATAAAACATGTTTTTTTGTTGTTGATTTTTTTCAATATTTGTATTGATTTTTACATTTTATGACAAAGACAAAGCAGAAAAAGACACAGACGGCTCAGCTCAGACACGTTGTGGAACAAAGGGCACAGATACACATACCTAAATCGTACCATAAAAATATATTTGACCAGATTTGACTGACGGCCAAGCTACACCAGGCAATTTTGCGCGCGTGCGTATGCGTTTACTGCACGCGTTTACTGCGCGCGTACAGTGCGTTTGGATAGAACCAATATATGTCAATGATACCAGCTACACCAGACGCACGGATACCGCGGGCTATTCTACGACCTACGCGTGCTCTAAAAATACAATTTACAATTTACAATTTAGGCATTTAGCAGACGCTCTTAATCCAGAGCGACTTACATTAAGCAAGAACAAAAAGCATGGGAATACATCACAAAAAAGCATTTATCATAAAACATGCGTAAGCTAAGAAAGTAACAGTGGAATATCTATATTATGAGACTATACATATAAACTATATATATATATACTACTATGCTATACATATGTACTATGGCGTGCTATGACAGCAGGCAGGAATGTGGAGTATTGTGTGGCTCTGTCTGGACCCAGCCTCTCAGCACATTAGCTTCCTGCTGCAGGTGCGCCTGTGAGCTGGCAAAGCCAGCCCTGTCACTGTCACCCACTCACAGACACCTTGATCCCGTCCCCTGCCACATACGTCTCTAAATATTTTGATGATTTGAACAAGGTGGACCCTCTTGTAAACAAGTGTAATGCTTTATTGGGTCGTCCACTCACAGTTAACAGTCTTTGTATTGTGTTGTGCTTGAAATGTACTGTAATTCTGCAAACTGTTAATACATATTTCAATCAATCAATCAATCTATCTGTAATCGGTGTATGGTTCTTAGCTGAATCGACGAGCTCTATCACACACAGAACGTTTTTTGGCATTTTCTAATAATGTCCACACCAAACCTTGTCTGTAATTTCAACCCCAAGATCACTTTCCCATTTCCTCTTAACATCTCGTGTGTCAACAGTTGTATTAATAAAAGGTTAATAAAACATTAAATGTTAATAAAACATTTAAATTGACTTCTGACACTAGACATCTGCCACTGGGTCTCTGGGCGAATGAGTTAACATAATGATGTAACATTGCAATATATCAATAAATAATACCGTCTATCATCAGTGAATATAAGTGAATAATTAATCAGTGAATAATGGTGTGTGTGTGGGGGGGTGGGGTGGTGGTCCAAGGGCAGGTATGGCAGAGTCAAAGCCAGAATAGGTAATCCAAAAGAACAAACGGTGCCAGAGTCAAAGCAAGTCATTATTCCCCAAAGGACAGAACAGACAGTGCGTTAAACTTTTATGAACCTACCGTCAGTGTCTTCTTCTATACAGTACCAACATGTACACTGGCAGCAGGCAAGTTAGAGAACTTTGAACTCCATTACAAAGGTCTCATAGAACTCTCATGGCATAGACTTATAGCAGGTTACACAAAGGCACCTTGTGTCAAACATTCTTCTATTAAATGCATCCCTATACGTCTCGGCTCTCGCCATACACTGACCACAAAGTCTACAGTCTATTGAGAATATAAACTGTGTGCAGCTAAATGCATCTGCATCAGTAAAGTGGTAGATTTAGAACATTTCATGATATCTTGAATGATGCACTGTACAGTTAAAAGCTCTCTGCCGCGCACACACACACACACACACACACACGCACGCACGCGCGCACACACACACACACACACACACACACACACACACACACACACACACACACACACACACACACACACGCTAGTAGGCTACACAGCAAACTTAACTCTCCAATGGTAATTTCACTGAGTGTAACTGTAAACATGGACCCTTTTACATGCTCAGTTAAATTAACATTCAGGGTTTTACTGTGTACGCACAGCTGCATTGGTGGGTTGGTCAGTGTACTATTTTGTCTACTCTTGGGCATTTTATCAAACCCAGTACTTTTCCACTAATGTTGTCTGACTCAAGTCAGTGCTCCACTGGGCCTACAGCAATGTCTCCCATTCTGTCCAGTCTATAATCTGTGAGATTTACAGTGATAAAATATGGTACCGTCTGTGGTACATCACATGCACCTGCACCATGAACCATGCACGCTACAAGATGAATACCTTCAGCTCTCCATGGTTTTGGCTTGATTTCAGCCAGATTTCAGCCCATGGCTATCCACCACGCCCATCAGCATCTATTTCTGGCGAGAGGATGGGCAGCATTAAGCCCAAATCTGTCTACCAGGAGCACTACAGAAATAAATCCCTGTGAAGGAGATGCTGTTGCATGAGTGTAGTTTGGCAAAAAGTATGCTGCACCATGCAGGAAAGTGGTTTAATTCACTAGTGTATTAGCAACAACAGTAGCAACGACCGTTACAGTTTAAGTCTTTTTTTATTAGAGATGCACCCAGTGGGCCCAGTAGCTATGGCTATGTCAGCATTTTGCCCCACATTTGGTTTGGTAGGCCTACTAGATCTGTGGCATATGACTGGACAGACGTCTGGCATCGGTGGACCTGCACTTCCTTTCACCCTCTCCCCAAGTGAACTAGGACAGGTGGCTAAATGGCACACAGAACCTGGTGGAAACTGCCCGGCAGCAGATATGCCACATGGCATGGTTGCCTCCCTCGGCCTCTGGGCCCCACATGTGCTGTACTCTACTGCACATCATGATCTCACACGATGGCCTCCAGCCTTCGGCTCTCATGATCATCGCGAGACACTTTGGTCTTCAGATCCATTGTGTGGTCAAGACGACGAGCATGGATACCATACTTGGCATAATCACCATCTTTCATCGGGCACCCTGCACTTAGAGGTACATGTAGCTTTTCATAGCTGTGGCACGAAGCATAGCTATTTGTCAAACATACCGGGAGTTTGTGGCCTCCTCCTGTGTCCTGCCTGAGCATATTACATGTGTAACCTAGTACAGTATCGTCTTATAAATCAGAGATGAGCGAAAAGCTATCAAAAGCCACATTACTTCCATTTTCTTAGCTTACAACACAGGCCAAGAGCTTGGAGACAGATTTTTCTTCCATTCTGCATTTTGATACTGTGAGGAAGGTATGCAGGTTCACTGGCTATGATCAATGTCACCTTTCAGTGGGTCTGCCGTGGACCCTGAGCAGACCGGGGGTTGGGCGAGGGTGGGCGTGTGCGGGTGGGCACCCAGCCGCCCACAAAGGACTCTTTCAGCAGGAACCAACCTTTTCCCCAGAGCTGACCTAAATATTCTCGATTTTTGCCCCTTCCTCCCCCCTCAGCGACAACTCAAACATCCAGCCTCCAACCAGCTTCACAGGGTGTGGTGGTGAGTACGTGTGCTTAGTCAGGGAGCTCGATCTCCACTGCCCAGCAGACTGACACCATGAGCCTTCAGGGGGAAAACAGTCATGCCTCCAGAGGCACCAGGTGCTAAAAGTAATGAGTTTTTGATGCCAGGGTAAAGAGGTGAGATATAGTTACAACACTGAGCCTAAGTAAAGGTTGCATACCGTGTTTCATTTCCCCAAGTGGTTACGTTTGGATAAACTAGCAGATGTAACTTTCTCTGTATAGTCTGGCTAGGGGATGCAGTAGCAGCAGTACTACGAGGTGCTATGTACGAGCAGTGTTGCCAGATTTTGTGAGAAACAAGCAACCAGGTCTATGAAAACAAACCCAAAAGAAGCGACTATAGGCCACATAAGCACTTTAAACTTGTATACAATGGCTATTGGGTGGCGGGGGCTGCAAGGTTGCCAGTTCGAACCCAGTCTTCCCCATAGTTGGTGTCGAAGTGTCCTTGAGCAAAACACTGAATCCCTAATTGCTCATGGCTCACTCTCTTGTAGATTTGATTTTTTTTTTCTTATAAATATTTGGAATATGTTTGAAACATTTAAATATATATTGTGTGGGGATCTCTGGCACAATACATATTTATTTGCGGGGCTGCTTGACATTCAAATGTCTGAGGAGAACCACTGATTTAAAGGACATAATATAGGAAGCAAGTCCAAAATAAGTAACGAACTACACTTTAGAAACAAATTAACGCATCCCTCAACTAACAATATTTACAAGCGGCTTTCCAGAAAAACCAGCTGAATCGCTTATATTAAGCAGACATGGCAACCATTGCTGTACGTCGAGGTCAGGAAGCGGCCAGTGCGATTAATGAGGGATGAGCCGATGAGGTCATCCCTATGTGATGAATAAACACCCACTTCAACTCCCCTAACCTTTCTCCTCCCACTAGTCTTCACTCCCACTTAATTCCTTTCCTCTGTCTTAAAACCCATGAGGTCGATTAAAAAAAATAGATCTACAAGCTTGTAGTGTAGCTATGAGCTTTAGCTATTTTTCAATAGCTAAAGTATAACATAATGCATAATAACACCAAAAGGGGTTCCCGTCCTGAATGGGTTAAATCCCCTCACGTTTATAGAGCAACAATCCATAACAACACTTTGATATGGCTCTGGCACTGGTGAAAATATCACTTTATTTAACTTTTTTTATTTTCATATTTTTTTCATTTCATGGAGCCAAAGAAAATGGTACTACGTTGTACTTTATGGGCATCATGACATGCATGGGTTCCAAAACACTATAGATCCATTTTTAGCCGAGTCATTCTGATTTCTGTTGGGTTTTCTCTGCAGTAGTGGGCGATTCCAAGATCTCATCAGGATCTTGTTATCCTAAAGCCAAAGAATAAAACAAAGGGGGGCGTGATATTGCATCCAAAGTTCAGCTCGGGTATCTTTCAGAACAGGAGGCATTAACACATCTGAAAATGTGATTTATTTATTTCTTTTTTTGCATTTATTTTTATTAAAAGTATCGTGACATTAAAAAAAGTTTTGTAATTTTTCTTATTTTCTTTAGGTTTTCTGAGCTCAATTGCACCCAAACAACGTGAACTTTTAACATTCAGTAGATTTTCTGTGGTCTAGGGTTTTCTGGCTCTAACAAGTGCTCTGATTTTCCTGTGGACTGTGAGGTAAGAGTCCACAAAATTTGCCAGCAGATGTCACTGTTTTTTTTGCCTGTTTTCATTGCAGCTCAAAAGGCTTCAGAACACACAGAGAAAACACCAGACCACAGAAAATCCACTGAATGTTCAAAGTCCAGGTTGTGTGGGGGTAATTAATGTCATAAAACCTAAAAGAAACAAGAAAAATAAATAAATTAATGTCAGGAAACCTTTAAATTCTTGTCATAAGTTTCACAATAAGTTAAACAACTTAACTGGCTGAGTTTCAGTGTTCACTTACACACAACCTTCAAAGAAAGTAAACATCATAGAAATGTTTTAGTCTAGCAAATCCCCCACCCAAAAAAAACATTTCAAGTATAGCATAATATTGAACTTCATTCAACCAGAATTCATATTAAATTCTGCTGTCTTTTTTTCTCCTGGTGTGCAAAGTTACAAAAATAGATTTTTTTTAACCATTGGGCATATTGCAACTTGAGTCCATTCGACATCACATTAACAGTTTGCAACTATTAAAAGACTAGCAAAATACTTTTTATTCCACACGTGAGCCTTCACTAGAAACCTTACAATAATGGAATGTTGGTAAGCTAATCATTATGGGAATAAAAGTGAGTTACAGTATTTGACAGTTCAGTGATATTTGACCTGAAATGCATAGTGTAGAGGTGACACACTCGCAACAAGTTACAGTCTATATTCAACATAGAGACTGTCATGATTGATTAACAAAAGAACAAAATGATCTTAAATGTAAGTCATGCCCATGTTACAAGATGACTTGGCAGCGTGACGGCAGGGTATTCTTTCTTGTCCGTGTACATGCACAGTACACATGGATGAGTATCCTTTAGTGTCTCTCACCCCTTAGACACTGCACTCTGTTTAACAGAGAGTCTCTTAATGCAATTATCAATTGCTTTTTTACAACACAAGACATCAAAACAACAGAACCGGACAGCACCACTTAACAAAACATAGACATAAAACAAAAACAGAACATTTACAAAATAATAATAATATTCAAATCGAAAGAGTTCAGGGGTCGATGAAGGACACTGCGATGTAGCGCGTGCCGTTGGTTGTGGGGAGACCTTCATGGAGATGAGTGAGTCTTCCTGGGTGCATGAAGGTCCAGCCTTTCCTGGGAGACGATATGGAGCAGTTATACCTGTGGAAACGACAGCCTCCACCCTAGGGGGAAGAGAGAAGTTGGACAGAAGGAGAGACGGTGATTCAGGGGGGTTTTAAAAACAGGATTTATTGAAAGCAGGTATTGGATTAACGATCATTTATTATTTAACAGACGCTCTTAACCGGGTCAGAGCGACTTATGCAGGAGAAATCGGAGCAAATGGCATGAACCCTAGTTAACAAATGACGAGTAAACGGTCACGTAAGAGTGCAAAGAAAAACGTTTATGCTTCAAAGACTCTCGCATACCAGATCGACCTGACGTGTGTAATGGGGGAAAGAGGCGCTCGGCAGAACGGGATTGGGGAGAGTGGCGATCATGATGAATGAATGTATGAGGGAAAAGTTAAGACTATCTAATCTGTATGGAATCCTGGAGGAATGCAGTTGCTTTTCTTTCCACTCAATTAACGCATCACTCTTAAGTGTAACGGCCATTGTTTTAACACTGCAGCCATTTTGTTCATAAACTTAGCTCATATCCATACTCTGGAGTATATAATAAGAGCACAGTACTGCCGCGTGAATAACGTTCAGTGGAGCGCTTGTTACCTGAAAGTCTGTTTCTTTTTGATTCAGGGCGACGTTGATGGTGAATGTAGATGAGTCGTGGTGGGGCCTCAGGTATGCTTGCCGCTCAGGTGTGTACTTCACCACAAAGTTCATTATAGCATAGCCCTGTGATGGAAGTAAAAAAATGTATAGTCAATCAGTAACGAACACATTGGCATACCTGTATATCTAAACATGCACCGTTAACCTCTGTGAAACCTCTGGAAGAAAGATGCACGTTTTCTTCGTGGAATGTGCCATACATGTAAAAGCAAGTCTTGTGGAAAGTGCTAAGCTCTTGGGCAAACAGCGTTGGGTTGGCGTTTACACTTTAATTTCCCCCGCCACCGATGCATTATGTTCTCAGGTTTTTTGGCGGTTTTACTAACCTTGGTGTAGTAGCCGGAGAAGACTTTTAAAGTAACGGGGGATATGAACTCTCGGATGAAGTGGAGCCACTCCTTGTCGAAGCCTATCTGCTTCATGTGGATGTCGTCCGTGGGCACTGTCTCGTAACCGCCAGAAATACGCTTGTCCTGAGGAGAGGAACGGGGGGAGATTTGGGGGTATGTGAAACAGGAGAAAATATAACAAAGTCTGTGGTGTGATGGAGGATGGAACAAATGACCCAATATCCTCTGTCTGTGTGTGACCACAGTCTTCACAGTGATGGATGATGACACGTGTGCGCGCGTGTGTGCGTGCGTGTGTGTGTGTGTGTGTGTGTGTGAGAACCGCAGGCTGCACTATTCTTTGCCTGTATAAGGATTAATGACCCTTCCAGCTCAGCCATTTCCCGAACCAAGTTAGTCACAGTCTTATGTAGGAGGAGGATTTAGTCCCCGGGGCCCATACTTTTAGCGACATTAATTACCAATGTAGCACTGCATAAAACAGGCCACATGAATTAGACAAAAATTCATAGCCCTTTAATTTCATGATATTTATATAGCAGACGCGGAAATGGCGGTCGTCAAATTAGGCACGCATGGCCCGTGTACGCACCGCGCACAGCAAGTAAGTGTACACGATGTGCATGATTGCAAAGTAGTAGAAGAAGCATGCGTGTCACGGTTCGTGTAAGGTTGGTCGAACGGGAGAACACGGTGAACCAAATGCGTGCATAATGCGACTATGCGTACACACATGCACTGCAATATCCTGTTGACGGGTCCAATCGTATGTCACGGTTATGTTGTTTTATTGGTATTTCAATCAGCAGAATGAGCCTGTCTTAGAAGCACTGACCTCGTGAGCGCCTCCAGACCACGACCCGTAGTGCTCCATCTCCTCCACGATCTCATCGCAGGCCTTGTCTGAGAAGACGGGGAACCAGAACACATCTGGACAAGGCTGCAACACACACACACACACCGATGTTTTGCAAATTTTGGGGACATTGCATTGCCTTACATTCTTTTCATATCCCTTTACCCAAACCGTTACCACACCTGCTCTAACCATATACCATTTATCTTATATCCTATCTCTTACCACTAGCCGTTAGCATAAACCCCAGTTCCAGGTGCCAGCATACTTTAAAAGACGCAGTCTGCCTGCCCCCCACACACCCTCGCTACACACACACTCTTTACCTTTCGTCAGAAGCTTTTACATGGCGGCAGCGTCGCGGTACAAAGGCACAAATTAAATCCGAAATGTGGATGGCAGAAAATCCACCAAGGACAACGATCCTAAAATCTGATATATGGAGGTTTGAAAATCTGCTTTGCACTGTGAATATATTTTCAATCCCATAGTTGGAATGGTGGGGCGTTGCTATATAGGAACCAATGTTAAAAGCTTCCGTAGGATCGTACCATTATATAGACCGTGTATAGTACGTTGGGGTACGTATATATATGACGCCACCTAGCGTCAACGTCCGTATACAGTATATACGGACTTGGGAAGATAAGAGTAATACTCATTTTGTACCCAATTTGACATGTTTGATGTTCATGTGGAACACGAACGAACACACACACACACGTTTACAAACACACACGTTTACAAACCTCTTCCATGAAATTCTCTGTGAAGATACGGCTGTAGTTGCGGTGGATGTATTTTTCCTTCCAGTCCTGTGGGGCAAAAGAACATTGGGATTAGTGGGCAGTGTTCTGTTGACCTGCATACCACAATGTTAATCCTCTCTCACTAGCAAGGCAGGCCCTGACAGGATAGGATACAAATCACAATCACAGCCTTATCAGTAATGGAGTCCATTATGTAGTCTTGATTTCACAATCGCCTGACATCTGTATAGTCTAGTTTATTGCAGCTAATAATCTTCACTGGTGGCTGCTGTTTATCACAGCTAATTTATCATGGGTTTTCCTTTAATTTTGTTACAGGATGACGTTAGATTATAATGACTTACCATTGGGTTTTCGTATATCTGCCACAAGTCATTGTTATAATGCGAAATGTTATAATTGGCAGTGGAAATGATCCTTCCAAACTCATGACGGTTTGTTATGTACATGAAGACTCCCTGGAGTAGATGGAGAACATTTCAGTTAGTTCCAAGACATAATTTGCTGTTTCAAAAAGACTGCATTGTTATACAGTCAATATATAACTTTCAAATGCATGCAGCTCCACTGTAATTACAGCGATTGATTATGCTTTGAGAACATCTATCAATGAAAAAGAGTTGACATTGGAAGTGCACAGAAAACTGAGCTAATTAAGAAGTTTGATTGCACAGTTTCACTAAAGTGAAGTGATTTTAGTGTGTTTTGTCACACTGAAATCAGATTTGGAAATCAAAGTTCACAACCATAGAGTCACAAATAAATAATCTAAGATTATTTATGGGGAGTCAGTCAGTCAGACTGTGGAGGGTTTGGTGGCCTTGGAGCCAGGACAGGGTGCTGGGGGGTGAGGGTCAGGCCAGGCGGAAGGGCAGGAGAACATGGTTGCTTGGTACAGTAGCTTGGGACAGTGCAAATCCAGGAATGATACTGTATTCCCAATCCAGTGAAGCAAGGTCAGGGTGTTTGGGTGTGGGGTAGAGGCATTTGGACTCATTATCAGACTAGGCTTTCTAAAGTGACATACGGAAATACAGATTATAGAACTTTTTATTATTATTATTATTATTAGTTCCTTCCCACCTTATATGGTAAAATATGATGACCTCAAATCATAATTTATTCTATTTCAGAATGCAATTCAGACCAGATGGAGGAGTCAATGGGTGGGAAAGAATGTTGTCGGAGCCTAGTCTGAGATTAGTCGATGTGTTTGGGAGAGCGCAGCTGCTTATGTAGTGTGTGTGCGTGCGTGTGTGTGTGCGCTTGTCTGGGGGGTTAAAAGCAAGACAGGGACTTGCATGTGGACACTGACTGCATCTCTTCGTCTTTTGCCTCCTATAGTCTTTTTATTTATTTATTTTTACTGCAATGCACTTTTCCTGGACTGCCAGAGTAAACAGATTACAGATTACAACAGCCAGAGTTTTAACTAAAACTAAGATGAGTATTACTCCAGTTTTAGCTTCACTGCACTGGCTTCCGGTTGTTTTTAGGATTGATTTTAAAATTATTTTACTTGTTTATAAAGCTCTCAATGGTCTCTTCCTACCTACATGACTGCCTGCCTAAATATGTCCCAAACCGCCCCCCTCAGGTCTTCCACTGCTGGCCTGCTCGCTGTGCCTAAAAAAATTGCAACTAAAAAACACAGTGAAGCAGCTTTCTGCTTCTACGGGCCGACGGCGTGGAACAAACTTCCAATGTACCTTCGACAGGCTGCCTCTGTAGACATTCTTAAAGCGCAGCTCAAGACCTACTTCTACACTCTTCCTTTGAATTGATCTTTTAAATTCCTTGTTATTCATGTCTTCACTGTATTGCATTACTGCTATTACTTACTACGACTAAAGTGCACAACCCGTATAACGGGCTCTTAAGAGTAGAACGTAGTGATAATACGTTCCAGCGAAAAATGGGTGGCTCCTTGCGCCAAAAGGAAGAAATAAAACATTCATAGTCTTGAGGATTTAACTTATTAAATACTTTTTAACTTTTTATCACAGGCAGTTGGTGAACATCGATTTCCAAAGGGTTTGCCAGACTTCCTGAATGCTTCTATAAAGACGTAGACGGCACTCAAATCGAGATGTTTATTCTAATATCTATCCCATGTGAAGGAGTATTCCACATGGGAGTTTCAAAATAAGATTATCGTATAGTCTGAAACCTACCCATGGGCGTTGTTCAATATTCCAAGGTTTTCATCAAATTCAGCAATATTCTACACACCAGTAGGCTACTTTAGTGTACAGTATATTATGCCGACGTTTTTTTCTCTTTCTTTCCCTTATTTTTTACAATTTGAATGGCTTTTTTTATCGTGTGCACCCATTGGAAATGGACATAGAAGAAAATAGAATAATCAAAACAAATGTAGACCTGTGGGGACCTGAGCATATGGAATGATTCCGGAGAAGGGGAGTCTTTTTCTCTGTGACTGGTCTAAAATGGAGAAAAAGCACCATTGTAAACAATGTAACATGTCTTCACGGAGGCAGAGGGAGGCCAAAAAATACTGTATGTCACATACAGAGCAACCCAGGAGGAGGAGAAAATGTGCGCACGTGGAAAAAGAATAGCAAGATTCCCTCTGAAGCGCTATATTTTCGGTTGTTTTTGGTTATTTGGTTATTAAGCGACACATGCTGGGGGGTGGGGGGGGGGGGTGGTTGGTTTAGACAGGTGACATGTGAACGAGACAAAGCAGAGCTGGATGCAGAGTGGTTGAGAGGTCAACATTCGAAGGTCATGGCGTCGAGACACGGAACAAACAAACAAAACAAAAGTACAAAACAAAACATTTTTTCTTTTTTTTAGCAGCCAATCAGACATCGCAGCTGCTTGTGCTGTTCACGTGACAAAGAGGAAAGTGGAAGAGGATGGGACACGAGTGGGGCAGGGAGAACCTCAACACACACCACAGAGGCTGTGATAAACTGAAGAAGATCATGCCTTGACGATAGACAAGGAACACATTTCAAATTGCACATACTTGCCAGCATTTCATCACGGTAGAGCTATAGATTGTTTTTCAGCATTAACAGACATTGTATACATAATTCTGCTTTCTAGAGCCAGAGCCCATACGATTTTAATGGCCTGGGTCCACATGCAGCCATGTTTATACTGTAACATTCCTTCGCAGTACATTCATATTAATACACTGTAATATCAACATACATCACCAGTGTTAGGTGAGACACATAAATCCCCCCAGGATTATGGCAGAGCCTTCTTACCATTTCCCTGGCGTTTCTGCACAGAGACATGTCCGGGTCCAGTTTCTCTAAAACAAAATAGTTCCTCTCCTTCAGTTCATTCCGCAACACCTCGCCCTTTATGAGGTATGTGTGTGCCATGTACGGAATGTTCCATACACCCCTAGAGAAACAAAGAAAGAAGGGCTTTATTTTAGAACGTTGACCATAATTCATATTCTTCCTAGCGTTGCCCGTGGTCATCTGTGACCACGGGTTCTGGTCTAGTGCCGTTCGGGGAGGGTATAGAAAGTAAGAATCAAGCCGGAGAGCTTCCTTTTTTGTTTAGACAGTGGGTGCTCAGCTATGCATATAACTAACTTCAAATACCACCCAAGTGGAAAAAGCAGCACTCCAAAATAAAGGATTATATTTACATTATTGAGAACGCTCTCAGAAGTCTCAATAAATCGACGGTGCATTAAAAATAATTCATTGTAATATTAAATAATACAAGGCCTTAACCCAGGCTGTCGCGTTCAGATGGGTGGGCCATGAGCGCTTTCAAGATTTTCAAGTGGGCTCTGATCCAGAAAAGGTTAGGAGCCACTGGACTTGAAATTTGATCTTCTGTCGTTGTCTTGGTGGTTTTATATTTACACGCATATTAGAAGTGGGATGGTGACTTCACAAAAAAGATATTTAGAGTGGTTGTGATGAATGGACTTTTTGTTGTTTTACACCAAAGCTTTCCGTAACATTTCTGGGTAACATGTACTGTACAATATTTAAATGATAATTTTAGATACACAAGATCACATCATGGAAGCTGCAAGAAATAAAATGGCGTAAGAAAATATGTTGACATGACTTACACACGTTTGCTCTGCACAATGTCGACGTAGTCCTCAGAGCGGGCGTAATAACCATCCAGACTCAAGGCTCCCCAGAAGTTGGACCACAGTTTACCATGCCGAGTGACAAGGGGAGCAATTATTTTTCTGTAAGGGAAGAGAACGTCAAGAGAGGAGACGGGGTAATTCTGTCAGAATGGATAAAACCAAGCGAAATTTCACAGACAGCCAGTCATCAAAATGTGCCGGGTTCTTTAGTGGTCTGAAAATCACGCTGCATGTAAACGTCACGCCCACACTGGGTTACAAACATTGCCAAGTACGTGACAGATCTCAGAGAATGGTGACATCAGTGATATTGTGTTGTACTGGAAATGAACTCGGGGCCCAACTGTACGATGCCATGCCTCACACTGAATTTGGTTCATTTCTGTGATTTAGCGTGGGAAAAGGATGGCCAGAACCTCTCCACTACCCAAACCACGTTGAAAGGAATTCACGCTATCGTGATGAAAAGGAATTGAAATTACATGTAGCGTAAATTATGGTGTTCATTGATACCCAAAAGGCATTACAATACAGTACAAATCCCTCCCACAGCAGAGAATTCCCAGGCGCGTCTTTAAATACCCATGCAGGGCTTTTGCCATTGGTCCAGCATGTCATAGTCACAACACTGCCACAAAGACATCTGGTTTATAGGAACACTCTCAAAATCATGAGGCAAAAAAAAAAAAACAAGGCAGCAAATGTTTGTTTTTTGTATAACGCGACCTAAGTGGCATTTCAAGCTAAGTGCAACAGGGCATGACACTGTTTCCATGCGGCCAGGCAAAAACAGGAAGCCAGAATCGCTTATTTTTAACCCTCCAATTCCCTTGGCCGTAATGTTTCTGTGGCTTTGCCACTTGTGAAATAAAAGTCTCAACAGGCAAAACAACTATAGGCAGGCTTTGTGGAGGAGGTTCCTGCAGTATACTGTATGTCTTTACCGTACCTGTTCTGCTCAATGAGGGCCTTCAGTGTCTGCTGGTTGGTCAGCATCACGTCTGAATCTATGCTGTAGTAGTAGTCGCATCCGGCGTCCTTGCGACAAAGATCCCTAATGGAAGCATAAGATGTACACGCAGGCAGGGAAAGTTAAAGTACCGTAATGATTATTATACAGGCCCTGCTCATGCCAGGCAGATCTTACTAGTCAATCAAATTCTTAAGAATAATCACTGTAACAAGTTGGAAATTATTAGATACTTTAGTATAAACAGCTGAATTACAGAGAGAGCTCCCCACAATGAGTGTGTCTTTGAGCTTCTGGAGGATAATGCACAGCAGGAGATTACAGGCTGCTTGATAAACCCATCATTATGAGGTCCATGCTGGCCTGTGTTATCAAGGCACATCCTCCTTCTTTTCTTTATCTGGCCTTGTTGGTCTATCACCATGACAACCGTCTGTTACTCAGCACTGAGCAATCGGGGCAACGTCGCACTTGGAGCGTGTGTGTGTGTGTGTGTGTGTGTGTGTGTGTGTGTGTGTGTGTGCGCGTGCATGCATGCCTGGTATGTGTGTATGACATAATAAGTTCTGTGTCGTAGCAACACAAAGACATAAGCAGTCTGGGCAGCAGCCATTGCAGTCACATGTGGCATTAATTCCTATGTTTACAATGAACACCTGCAGGTCAGGAGGAACTAAGGGAGAGGAACTGCATGTGGTGGCAGACTGGCATTTAGACCTATTTTCGGCAGTGCCTTAATATACCCCTAATTCCTAAACTTCTTTGCCTTTTTGGAAAATCATTTTTGAATAGCCAATCTACTGTACAAGCTCTCAAAGTGAACGATGTAGTGCTGTAAATTAGATAAATGGACATGTTTTCCGTACTCCTACACTGCACACGCATAAATACCCACTGCAGAAAGCAATGTAGAAGTACAATTCAAAAGTAATTTCACCAAGCTAATTTTCATTTTGTCTTTAATTAATTTTGCTCAGTAGCCCCTTCAGACATTCATGAAGTAATTCATGCAAAACGTAATTTGGATGAATCAGTGTTGTCTCGGAGCCTCAGAGATGCAGCATCTGTGTGGTGCCGGTACATTTAGGAGAGAGAGGTGCACTGCACGTACATTCCCATGTTCCTGGCCTCCCCTTGGCTCAGATTCTCCTCTGGTCCGACGACCTTGAAGCTGCTGAATGCATTCCGGTTCTCCTCCCAGAACCTCTGGATGTGTTTCTCATGGTAAACCTCCTGCAAGACAGAGCCAATGGTAATGGATGAGACACCATAGACTGTAAAAAATATGGACAAAGCGTTCCCCGGGTCTAACATGGACGTAAAATGAAGCCAATAATTCCTTGCACTGTAAGTCGCCATCTTTCTAGATCCTTTTGGGCCCAGCTGGCCCATTGGCTGGCCGAGGCGGGACTTCCCCCCTTCTTCTTCGTTGGTTTTTATTTTGACTCGAGTGGGTGGGGGATCCCGTTCATAGACTGTAACGGTAGCCACGCCCCTCAGAACATGCGCGACTTTATGGTCATTATTTTTATAAATGGGACCATAATTTTCCAAAAAGAATATTATGACATTAGAAATGAGACTTTAAACTAGTGACTGGAAGCAAAAAGTATTCATGACCATGTTTATTAAGGTAATACAGTCTAGGTGAAGTTGGGCCAAAATACATGGACTTCTATGGGGCTATGGGTTTTTTTGGGCCCAGTACAGCGCCACAACAGGCCATTATATGAACTTTCAGGAAATCCCGATTTCCTTGTGGCTTCACAAAATATCTGTCTGACTGCCCCCCTGTGAGACACGTATCCTAAACTAAGTAATTGATTGAACTACTTTACGTGCCAGCAGACAGTGGTGGGAAGTAACTTAAGTATATTGACTCAAGTACAGTACTGTATACTTAAGTACAGTTTTGAGATACTTTTACATTACTCTTACTATTTTTCCATACTCCACACATATCTGAGGTAACTCACAACATAACAACAAATACTTTAACACTTAACCAGGGACCACCACCCTAACTGAGAATCAATCTGGGGACCACTGTTGTTTGGAGGGGTGATATGCATATTATATGGCCCCAGGAAGACTAGCTGTTGCCCCGGCGTCAGCTAATGGGGATCCATTCAATAAACAAACAATTTACTGCATTGTTTCTCAACTACAGTAGTGGTTGATAAAATAAAATAAAATACAAATCTTCACTTTCCTACATTACTAAATGCATGGTCAGGGACCACATGCAATACCTCCATGGACCACCTGTGGTCAGTTGAAAACCCATGATTTAGATTATTAGGAAACATACATTCACCAATTCAGCCCTATTTTATAGTTTATCATTTTCAAAAAACATATACAGGCACTACAGGCTCTCAATTTACTTTTGTGCTGTACGTATATTCTGATGCCTTTATACTTTTAATAGAGTAAAATTCTGAATACAGGACTTTTACTTGTAACAGTCAGAGTATTTATGTTGTGGTTTTTCATACTTTTACTGTAGGCCTACAGCAAAACTTCAGAGTACTTGTTCCACCACTGACAAGCAGCTGCATATACTCACATTGTTGTGGATAAAAATGTTGAGTTTATCTCGGGGGTAGTCTAGGCTCAGCAGTCGCTGGAAGAACTCAGGAAGGAAAGGGGTCGGCTGTTCAATGAACACACCCACCAACACACTTGGATATTCCTGTTTAGACATGGTGAGAAATGGATTTGTATTAGTCCAAACAACACACCTCGGTTAATGGCATTCTGTTTAACATACATCAAGGGCGTCTTTACCCTTTTCACCTCAGACATAAACAAATCAGTGACGTTCTTTAAGGCATTGTTTACTTGTAGAGGATATACTTTTGCTGCGTAGCAAGAACTATGTAGCGTAAATCCGCGAACACTCAAACACGGCATTAATCTGACGAAGCAACATAAGAAACATGTTTCCTCATAGTTTTCATTTGTTAATAAAATGGTGCCAATAGTATCCTGGTGTGCTTTCTCAGCTCAAAATCTATGTTTTGGTGTACTGTGGTTTACCCTGCACCAGCGGGACACAGAGCAGCAGCACTGCCACGCGCACTAATATTGACTGTGATTGGTCTTTCTAATGGTGTCACTGATCTGGTTCCAATTCTGTAAGATTTAGCCTTATATTTGTACTAGGGATGTTGAAAAATGTTGAAAATCGACTCGATTATCGACTCATGCCTCCCGCGACTCAAAACGTATGAGTCGAAAAATCGTTTTTATTTGTATTATTATTTCAGTCAGTGCCGCTCGTCACATGCAAGTTAACTTTGAGCAGAGCCTGTGGCTCTGAGTTTGAGAATAGACCCCATCGTCCAAGGGTGTGTGTGTGTGTGTGTGTGACTGTGTGTGTGACTGTGTGTGTGTGTGAGTGTGTGTGTGACTGTGTGTGTGTGTGTGTGTGTGTGTGTGTGTGTGTGTGTGTGTGTGTGTGTGTGTGTGTGTGTGTGTGTGTGTGTGTGTGTGTGTGTGTGTGTGTGTGTGTGTGTGTGTGTGTGTGTGTGTGTGTGTGTGTGTGTGTGTGTGTGTGTGTGTGTGGTGGGGGGTGGTATCTTAGCAACACTGAATGATCTGTCCCATTGGTCGTGTGCTCGTATCATGAGCCAATGGCTGCAGCTCTGAGCTTCCCAGACCCAGACCCAGGTTCACATCTCATCTACACATGCCGTAAAGTGAGCTGACAGGCTAGCCACAGGTCTGCTCTGTAATGAGCGGTGAGCGCTCTTCTCTTCTTGTGAAGAAAGCAGGACAGATCGTTGTCAAATAAATCCCGCCGTCATTTATACTGTATTTATTCTCCGACCCGACATTAAAATACGGAACAACGTGCGTCCCGTATCAGTTCATTACGGGGCTCGTGACAGGCTGCAGACACTTGAGAGTTGGGACTAGCGGCTAGCCGATAGCGCCGCTGCTCCTTCAGTTTCATTGTTTACAAAATAAAGTTTATTTTGTATTATTGGGATTTGATCATTGATGCGAATTCTAAACATATGGATGCAGCTGCAGAAGTTGTGTTGCTTAAAGGAATGCATAGTTGCGTTCTCCTCAACTGCTGCGCAGCAACAACAAAAATATAAAAAGGAAAAAAAAAGGAAAAAAGTCGTTCGACACGTCGATTTTCGGCCTCGATTCGTCGATTGGCCAAATATGAGTCGTTTGGCATCCCTAATTTGTACACTGTTGTGTACATATATATACATTCTGAAAAAACAGATGGTAGTATCTAGGGGATGTAAACCAATGTATGATTTGTCGGATTGAAAAAGTAAATAAATAAACACAATTATAAACCTACCTACTAAATATTGTTTACATTGTAGTAATACAGATTGCCACGTATAGTCTTAAAACTGGAGAGAGCGAGAGAAAGTAGCAGAAGAGAATGCCTTTTTCCCATGACACACAGACACACTGCTGCAGCCCACACAGCTCAGCCTGGCCTCCCCTTGACCAGTTCACAGCAAAAAGTCTGGACCAGGGATGAAAAAGGCCCCGACTGGAACCGTCTAATTTGTGAGTTCCACAATGACCATGCTTGAGGTGAAAGAAGGGGCAGTGGCACCCATGGGTCCGGCTAGCATTAAATTGTTACTGACAGGCAGCAGGGGAAAATAACTGCAAAGAGGGCGGGGAGCAGAGAGAGACGGGCACTCATGAAAACATCAAGCCTTGTGCCTAAAACCTCAATCATTACTGGTGGGGGGGGGAAAAGAAAAGAAAGACAAAAACCAAGAGACAAGGGGTCTGGCTGACGTGTCTCACAGACGGGAAGGCCTTAGCCCTTTATTATATTGGGTCAGGCCCCGTGTCTACTCTATAGTGTGCATGCCGTGCCAATGACCCAGGCTTTATCCCGTCTGTTTCCCCAATCTCCCAGAATCCCTCCACCCTCTGCTGCGAGAGTCTGCTATTGAGTGGCATAACAAAAAGCAAATAGCTTCACCAACAGCCTTGGCCATTATCATGAAACAGCATGTGTTCTGTGCTGCGTCTGGAAGGTCAGTGAGAGCCGCTTTCACAGAGATTCCATTTATAAGGTTAGGTTTGTATTGAATCGGCTCCAACTGCACTCCTGACACACAAGGCCATTCATGGGGCTCGCAGGTTTGCAGAAAGTGTCTACGTGCAGCCATGGAGATTCAATATTGATTTGCCATGTCAAGGATTTTTATATGAATTTCATGTCCTATACAACCCTGCTTCGTCCTCATTTCTGGTCCTTGTGCATGACTTAATCGTGCTTGAATAAGACATAACCATACAAGGGAAAGGCAGGCAGCATATTTCTGACAGCCAAAGATACTCCACACAGTTGCGGCTGTGTCTATACATTTCCAGGCTTGGCTGAACTCTCTGACATAATTTCCACGCGACCGCTGTAACTCACCATTGTGGACAAATCCCATACTAAGGTGGCCACTAAAAAGCATCCTGGTCGACAGTGACACCCCTTTAAATAAGCCTTTCCAAAAACCCCAAAAGCCATATCCTGCACTGCAGCGGCACACAGCTTCCTCTTCCCCAAGTAGCACTACTGGTACTTAACGCTCCTTTAATAAGGGTCCAAATGGTTTGGAGGGTGCACGACCTGTTATTGCTGGATCAGGAGTGTGCGCATTACAAATCTGGTGTACTCTCACTTATTGAAATGGGACAAACTTCTGTTTGTGCAGGTCATTTCACTGATGGATTGATGAGACATACAAGAAAGCCGGAGAAGGAGGGAAGTCTGCACACTGTTCTGTAGCTCCAGAAAAGGGTTTACTATATTTTAAGCAACATTTTCCACCCGTGTGGGTCTGAAAGTCTGAAAGTCTGATGCGTTCAGTCGAAACGTTGTCCCTTAAAATAAAATAAACTGGGAGCTACAGAACAGACTTCGTTTCTTTTCCGCTGTACCTGTGTATTTTTTGTTGAGTTGTGTGTGCTTAGCTTTTGGACTCTATTTACATACAAAAATACTGTCTTACAGTATGTTTGTCTACAGGTTTGGGAGAATTCTTCCAAAGCATAATTTTCAGACTGCAAAGGGAGAATAGAGTGGAAAATTGATATTATTCACTTACTTTGAGTTGAGACAAGTCCAGCATATTGTCATCACATACACTGCAGCCATTCTCATAGTTCCAGGCATTGGGGATGTAGTTGGCCAAGTAATTCAAGTAAATCTGCAAGGGTAACAAAAGACAGAGCAGGCAAATGGTTGGTCATCCAGGAGACGTAATTGAAGTACTTATTGTTTGTTTGGCGTCGGTGGTGCTCATTTCACCATATGAATACATATTATCGAATGTCCTGGCTTGGTCACCGACACTTGCCATAGTCATTTACTCAAGTGATTTACAGTAGGGATGTGGGATGGCCAGACAGACATTATGCTGGTCAAGACTAGAAGCCATAAATGTCTGCCTGAGTCAATTATGCAGACAAACTGGACTGCAATTATTATTTTTCTTCAGAAGTCTGTTGTAAACTTCAACATCAACATAACTCATCTCTCTGCTTTGTATTTAGTATGCCAGGCATAAATGGCATGATGTACAGTCCTTGAATGTCCATTGCCCCTTTCTTTTGAAATATCCCCTCGCAAATATTCATATTGCCATAGTTAATATGTTAGGTATGTACAGTTTATAATGCAGAGAAGGTGCCAAAAACTGCATGTTTCTGATTGGAATCCTAATCTTGTGTAGAACCTGGGCCTGGACAGATACATTTGTGTGTGCGTGCGTGCGTATGCGTGTACGTGCGCAGGACTTCAGGGAGGCCTTCATGGCATATTCTCTTACGCAGCTGTTGCCTTGTAGACATACAAAAGTCTTTCTGTGTGTGTCATTAGAGACAATAAATCCTCAATGTTAATTTAACTCAGAGAGTTCAACTGTATCCAAATGGACCTTTATTGGGGAACATTATAATGATGTTGATACACAGTAGGCTATACATTGTTTACAGACAAGGCAGGCTGCCAGAAATGGCCACCGGATGTCTATATTGTCCCTGCTTGTCTGCTGCAGCTGTGGGCTCGAGCTATGCTTGTTGCTGTACTACAACTTGTGCATTTTTAATGGAAATATATTAGTATGTCTGCATTTAAGAAAAAACAACTCCATGATGAATATAGCTAATATACTGTAATGCAATTGTAATTTATTTGCTGATAATCCATTCAATTCAGATGAAAATGGCAAACATGCACACCTCAGTGCCTAGTCCTGCCTCTGGCATTTTTGCATACCGTAAGCCTTCGTAAGGATGTAAATCTCCCATCGAAAACAATTCAACACTGGGCTCATGACAGGACACACAAACCGAAGGTACAGGCAATGACGGCATCACATAATACACTATCTTATTTATGTATAGCCAATATAATCACTTGTATGAACTCTCGGGGGAAGCACGAGTCTCTCCTTATTGTGTTGCACTCTGGAAGGACGGTGTGCATGAGGTAATGCATTCAAAAACATTGTCATTGATGGATTGGGGAAAAAATATTCGGGTGGTGTGTCCCTTAATTGGCCTACTGGCAGGGCGTTTAAAGAGTTTGGCGTTGATTGGTCCTGTAGTTTGAGATTAGCAGTACACATATACACACACATTGCCCACAGCGAAAACCGCCCCGCAGCCTGGCAGTCTGGTGGAGATAATTGTTTCTAGATGCAACCAATTCAAGATAATCCTAGAAAGTATTACCAGAATCCCATATATACACTGAATGTCAGTACTAAAGTCCTAAATTGTCCCTTATGTTTACACAAATGTTAGCTGCTAGTGATATGTGAGAGGTGAGGGACATAAAATCACCAGCTGTAAAATTTTACAACTTTACAACTGTAGAGGGAACAACTTTCAAGGCAGACTGCAGTCTTCATCCAAAGTAATAACTTGCTGACTCTTCTTCACGGCTGCTTATACATTTGCTAGGCATTGCACAAGTGCAATTTTATAGACTGATAAAACAGCTTGTTGAGTTTTCAGGATGTTCGCCCATTCCCCGGAAGATCCAGCTAGCTTTCCTCCGAGGGTTAGACACCAGAACAAGTGGACAGCTGGGGATCCACATTCTCTGATCTGTCGTTAAGCACGACAGCTGCAGATGTGGAGGCTCTCTGGGGAAGCTGGTTCCATGATGCGCCAGCGGCTAGGGTTCATTACTAAGCAAGACCAGAAACAGTCGCTAGTGGTCGAGTGGGAAACGTGAGAGAGGGGGAGGAGGAGTGGGGGAGGAATTGGATTAGGAAAATAGGCCAGCCAAGACTCTCTGGAGAATGATTACTGTATCTCACAGACATCCTGCTTTGGGCTTTTCACTATATAAATGGGAATAGTTGGAGAGAGAGGCGCAATATAGCTACATTTTTAAACCAGGCCTCTTGCTCATCTACTGAGTAACCGAGTTCCAAAGAATTCTTTGTTTTCTTCTTCCAACGAACGCATGTTGGATGTAAATCTTAAGGCATACAGTAGACCAGGTCATTATTAGGAATGTGCTTATTTATTATGCAGTTATTGCTGGAAAGCAGCAGCAGATGCTGAAGAATTCAAACATAAAAGCCAAAAACCGACCGAATATATCATGTCCGGGTAGACCATGATGCAAATGTGATATTTTCTCAAATACTGATGATGTACAGTATAAGGTACAGTATAAGGTGTGCCTGGGGCATCATTACTCACTTTGCTGTTTCCGTTGCCATGGACTACCACTGGCAGGGTGTCGTACACTGTGTTTCTTACTCTTACTCGGTCTGTTCCAAACTTGAGGAGCACTTCATCTGCCAAGACAGGAACATTTTGGAGATCAGGCCAGGTTCTACAAATCTTCTTGCAGTTCCCGTGGTTTTTTTTTTTATTAGTTCACCATGATATACTGCATTACCAGGCCCTTAGGCATTATAAAAACACTTTCGTAGATGAATGAAATAAATGCATAAATAAAAAGGTTCATCAGTTTAATGTGGTCCAACGACAAGATTATAAATACGAGACCACAATGAGATCAATTTGTCGTGGTTACTCACCAATGGCTCCATTGAGGTTCTGGAAAATCTGGCACTTGTGATCCAAAGTCATATTCAGAGACATCTGGAAAATATATATATATATTTAAAAATAAATAAGAGACATGAAACAGCTGGTCACCTAATATCTCGCCTGTGGTTTGCTTGTTTGCTAAGGAGAGGTGTTTTCAGCTGTTTTAGAAGTGCATGTGGTTGGCTATCTTTCTAGGCTATAGCTGAGCTGCTAAAACAGTGTACATTACAATATAGCTGTTGTATGCTACCCAACATTCTTACCCTTTGCAATGGATCCAGATATATTTTGGTATAGAAGAGCTGGTCATCATCATTGTCATGGAGGTTCCACTGTGAAACAATTTTGTTTATGTATGGAGCGTAGCCAATTATACCTGAAAATTATACCATACAGTGTTAAATACATTTCAAACTGTAAAGAAAATATATGTCCAACTGTAAGTATAGGGTGAAAGAAGTGAGTTTTACAAGGGCATATACAGTACAGTAGCCTACATCTTAGCCAGACTTTCTGTGTCTGTCTGCAATGAAATATGTTCTTTTGCTTTCAAGACTTCACCCTGGCAGTGATCCAAGAACCTTCCGGTGTGAGTTTTGGCAATAATCTTCGATAAATGAACACTGGGCAGCAACACTCTTCCCACAGACCACAGGGGGGAGCAACAATGCATGGGCAGCAGTGGGAAGCTGCTATCTCCACAAATGCCTGAGAACTCACAGCTAGCCAAGCTTCTGCGACAGCGTAGAATCTCACATATCCTCTTTACTATACATTCTCATTCTCACAGCAACATCTACTGCAGTTTTCCCATATATCCTCTCTTGCTCAAGCACATCGACCACAGCAGAAAATTGCCGGGTTTGGCTATGTTGTTGGTCTGTGCAGTTTTTGGGTCCCGTCATTAAAAAAGCCTCAGACACTGTAAACACGAACTGTTTAGACTGATAGATATGACATAGCCTAAATGGTATGTGACTGGAAAGGTTGAAAAGGTAATGGAACATTTTAACATGCACATAATTTAATTAATAAATGACAGCCCTTCCTCCCATATTTTTCATCCAAAATCAAAACCTCCCATATAACATTTCAAGTGTTTGCCTGTTTTTTTTTTTTTTTTTTTCATTACTCGATTTCTATAGATTTTTACAAACTGATTTTACAGACTTTATGAAACACTCTTCAGGAGTTTGCAAATGTGTGGTTTGCCTGTGCTAAGTAAACTGGAGTGGCTTAAACCATGCTAGTCAAGGTGCAACAGCATCAAATGTGAGGTCAGCAGCCCTGTCTTTGTCAAAAATCAACTATGCTCAGTTGCTCAGTCTGTCCTCAGTCTGCTCAGTTGTCAGTCTGTTTCACACACAACTCTTCTTGACTTGTATAAATACTGTGCTCTCTGTGACAATGTAGAGCCAAAAATGTGAAAACACTGACCCCAGCAGCTACTTGGGCGGTAGCCTTAGGGACACAAACAAAACCTACAATTTTATGCAATCTGTGGAACATTGGGGGGCCAACACAAATAGGCATGTCAGGCCAATGAAATCAAATGCCAAAGTCAGCCTCTGATCAGACAAAGACTTGTGACCACAAGGAAAGCAGTAATTCAGACACTGAAAGAGATTGCAAAGTGACCTTGCCACTTTGTGTGAATTTGTAATTGTTAAAATTGTTAAGGCCATTGCATCTAGAGCTCCATAGTCCATGAGTTCCATATGTTTCCATAATTGAGAAAAAATGTTTTGTGTTTTAAAATATTACACAAGCCTGTTGCCGTTCCTTTATGCTTCCATTCAAGTTGTGCCCCTCCTATGCCCAGATTTGTGTTTGTGTGTAACACATTTGTGATGATTTAATTGGCCAGTTTTGTGTGTACCAAATAGTGATGATTTGATTGGCTGAGTACGGAATGTGATGTATGATGATATGATAAGAGCGCCCCTCACTTCACACGAGTGAATTTCTTTTAATATTAAGGGCACGCCACTAATATAAGTGTACTGTTTGTATTTATCGATTGATCTATTTTACTTTATTTAACCAGGCAGTCAATAATGACAAAATGCATTAACTACAAAATTCCAGAATCAGTCTGGTAAAAGGCAAGGCCTCTTGAGGGAGAGGGGGTCATGGCTAAAAACAAATCAACATTCAGTTAAAAAGCAAATAAAACAAAGCAATATTACCACAGTAATAGGAAGAGGGTAACAACTTATATGCTTTTGATATTGGGAACCTACCTCCTGAGTTGAGGTAGCGCTTGCCACTGCGGACTGAGGGATACTTGTCAGCTAGTCGCTTATCTGGCCAGATCAGCCCTTCTGCTGCAAAAAGGACTTTGTTATTTGCTTGCTGAAACTTCCGCAGAATCTCTTCTGGTCCCCCGGCAAAGATAAGGTCATAGCTACAGTGGCAGAGTGGAGAGAACACATCATTAACATATTTTTCAAATCATCTCTACAGCAATGTTTTTCTTTTATTTCTTACAAACCGCCGCTTCCTCAATCAAAACTGACAGAAACCCACAGGGCCAGTGATTCTTATCCTCTGGGCCCGGGACCCACTGGTGGGCCCTGACGATATTGCAAGTGGGCCCCCAAATAATTGGCAAAGCACTTAAGATTTTATTGATAATATAACATTAATCTTACAAAATGAATGTAAAAAATGTAATGGTAATCTTTCTTTAAAATATTGAAACAATAATTTTCATGGTGATATGAAATAGGAACGTTTGTTCTATTGATCCAAGCTGGAACACAATCATCATCATCATCATCATTAAAATAAATAGTCTCTGAAAATGCATGCAGCCCACCCATCTGACCACGTAACACGGCAGCCCAATTAAACCTCTATAAAGATACGAATCAGGGTAGGCAGTAGGCACCCGCACAAAAATCATGCAGTAATCCTGATGGAGGAGAAAGGAACTGGTTGGAATAACGTGTTCCTTCCACGCGCTACATCCTACCGGGGAAACCCCCCCCCCCTGTCAGGTGATAAGAAGCGGCCTGCTCACTCCTCAGGCATTGAAGGAAGCATGAGCTCAGTTCAGGGCTCTCCCCATGTTGGCAGAGGCCCAGGATTACAGTTTAGGGCAATTGGCACCGGGTGAAAAACATGGGTTACAAAATCGTGGGATAAAAAAAATAAAATACAAATCAGGCCAGCTGTATTCCATACACGAGAGGTTCCCATTTAAAAGATTGTATCATGCCAGGTGTGTTTTGAGCCTGAGGGGGGTTTGTCGGGTCCTGTGACTCCTGTCACAAGGACAAAAAAGCTCTTACAACTCCCCTCTCTGTACATGAGAGGAATGTATAAATGTCCTGTCTAGTAAAATCTGTTCTGGTGACTTGTTCACCTTGAATGCTGAACGGATGGCTGTCTCTGGGGGTCCCTATCAAAAAGAGGACTCCTCACCATTATGTTCTCATGGTAATTGTAAAGTTTTGCTATATTTGAATTGATCTTGAATTGCACTAGTGACACAAAGGTGCTCTGTTTAGTGTTTACGGAGTACTAGGCACTTCCTGTACAATTGCTGCTTTTTCAGGGGCAAGCCTAGAAATCATAATTAATACCCTGGTTTTTTTCTCCAATCCAAATGTGCATAGAATTACAAGGCTGGCATGGATACAATCTTCTGGCTGCGAATGCACAGTGATGTGCAGTCTTCATTTGTTGTGCATGGCTATTGACATGATTGACAATTGACATTTTCTCTGACAACTTTGAATGTAATAGCACAAAAAACGCAAAATATACAGTATATAACACTGCTGTAGTAGACATCCATAGCTCGGGTATGAAGAAGTAAAGGAATTTGCATGGATCAAATTATTTCCTTTCAGAAATAATCATTTACGTTTCAAAGGTTCATATGCAACAGTGTGACAACATTTCAAAGTGCTTATAGTACTCGTAATCACCATCATCTCCTCCTCAACTCGAAGAAATATGCTTGTGTAAGGCTGTTATTATTCTAAACCACTCACATTAACTCTCTGAAACTTTCCGTTGGCCACGAAAACTCATAATTCTGCTACCTGCATGTGAAATTAGCGCGTCTCGTATATCTCGGAGAACTCCGTAATAAGGCCTTTGCGTGAACGAGGAGGTTGGTTCATTGCCACATAAACATGCAAAAACACCTCTCATTGAGCAGACGTGGGCTCAAAACACTTATTAGGGGCTGTTATTATCTAAATGATTTCAATTTCCAAATTAATAGATCTGCACAGCTAAAAGGGTTTTGTTTCGCTTTACACTTTATTTAAAAATAGAAATCCTATAATTTCCCGTGATAAAATGCTCATAAATGACAGCACAATGATTTATATGTTGTGAACTGATCTTGTGATCTAATAGAATCCATTCAACAGCCTTCAACAAGCATCCAAAGTATCAATTAAGCTGTTGGGTACTAAACTCATACCCATATTGGTGCCACTTCCAGATAGAATTTTCAATAATGGATCTGTAGTCCTTAAAAGGATACCCAAATCCCATTTAGATACCCAAATCCCAGGACACAATGAACATGATGTTGAAGTGTGTTCAGTAATTGCCAGTAATGTGTTTCATAAATCAGTTGGAAGGGCCGGTGTGACTGTAACTACAGGAAACATGGGCTGTAGAATAGATCACTGTAGCCCATGCAGGAAGCCCATATTCACCTCTGGCATGTCACAGGGGGAGAATTCATGTTCAAAGAAAAAAAAAAACAGAAAAGAAACGCAAAACACACTCCAAAACTATGTGTATTATGTCATTCTTTCATTAGCAACAGGATAGGATTGAAAGTACAGTAGTTAAATATTTGCTACTTCTGTTGTTGTTCAAGGGTATTCAGCGTGAAACAAAATCCAATGTTAATCTTTCTCGGTTTTGCATGGCACTAAAACTGTATTCTCTTTCGCTCGCTTTTAATTGCAACCAGAGTAGCAAAACAAACAAACGCCGGCTTTCAAAAACTGCAACTTGCCAAAAAATACACAATTTAGGGCGGCCTACTTATTCACAACCAAGTCCAATCTGGTCCCAAGTCAGACTGCTCTTGGATGTGCAATATACTAATATTTCATCCATAGTGCATTCAAAGTGCATTGTAATCCAGTCATGTGAAATTATAGTTGTACGTGTTCCACTAGTCACTAGTGTATACAATGTCCAGCTGGGTCAAAAAAGTAGCCATCTGGTTGCACGCACGTAGGGGTCTGTGTTCTGTCTCTGACTCTTTGGACCCCTTGGTGCTGTGTTTGCCTCCTTCTCAGAGGAGGTCCCTGGTTGTTTGCTTCTAAAGCTTTTATCCTGATTCCTCATAGACCAAGGAAAACTCTTTTAAATATTCAAATCAAACATTTACATCAGGGGATAAATAAAGTCTGTTCTTCTCTGTCCTAGCCTGTATATTTGATCACATCACACCAGATCTGCACGCTAAAAGCGGGTCACGATTCGACACTTTGTTAGCGTGTCGCCCCCCCCCCCAAAAAAACAAGACACAATGGGCCTGATTCTTCAACGCGTTTCCGCTGATATAATGACGTGACGCTAGCGGAAAGGCATTTACGTGGATTTCCCACATTAATTTGGAATTCATGGAAATGGCCGTGAACTTGACGTTCACGTAGGTTGTTTGGAAACTCCGTCAAATCCCACGGGACGTCTTTAGGTGGCGGAGAAATTTGCGGAAGCATACACTTGCATATATATTTATTCAGAAGGCTTTAGTCTTCATGCTGAATCAATAAATTGTTCCCAAATCTCAGATAAAATATGTAGGCATGTGTCCCCAACATATTGGTCGATCAGCACATAAAGAAATTATAGCCTATATAATATAAAAGCTGAGTGCACTTGTATGCCTAAATGCATGCATTCTAGGCAAGTTAGCCTATAGTCCCATACAGAAACTGCCCCTGCAGTGCAAGCCAGACACCTTTTTATTTATTTATTAGGATATTACTATAGCATGCGCGATTGCGCTTCTCACTTGACAGCTTTCTACTCGCAGTGCAACGCGTTGTGAGCTTGTAGATCGGCTCTCGCGCATGTTAAAAAACAAACTCACAATTATAATAAGAACATAGGCTTATCTGCATTCTGCACTGTACGATTCTGCACTGTACGAATCCAACATTGTTTAGTGTAGTAATGCCTGCAGTAGGCGGCAGGCCTATTGAAATTGTTTTGTTACGGAGCTCCTTGAGTCAGTTGACGGTCGGTGTGTGTGTGTGCAGGGTGTGTGTAGTGTGTTTGTGTGTGTGTGTGTGTGTGTGTGTGTGTGTGTGGGCGGGGGGGGGGCAGACAGCAGCGTGCTGCCGATCCGATTCACATTGGAAAATGAATAGCACTATATAAAAAAAAGACCACATTAGCCTAATGAATGGCATAGCGTGTTTGAAAGTCGGCCAGTCATATCAGTTTTAAGCCAGCTCACCTCCACCCGCGCTTGTGCACAAACATGACGGACAGACTTTATAATAATGTATATTGATATTGATCACATGCATGGATGCCACACACAGTTTAACTCACTGGATAAACTCACTGGATTCTAATTTCTTCAGACAAGAGGATCCCAGGCCTACGAGGTAGGCCTATAATTATTCACTTATGAATGTATAGGCTATACTGTTCTTTATTGCGCAAACGGTGTCGAGGGCCCATGCCCCCCTCCCTCTCTCTCTCTCTAGCTCTCTCTCAAAAGACGACTTTTGCATTGACATATATCCGATATTTTAAATATCGGATATGTTTTACCTCTGCAAAGGTGTGAGTGAGCACCCGCCTTGGTCCCGAACTTAATTAAATAAGTTATAATTATATTGCTTCAGCGGAGCACGCACCGTTGTAATCTTTTTATTTCCTTTGGTGTCCTTTGATGGATTGATGACAGTTTGTACATATATAGTAGCCTACAGTGGTAATATAGCCTACAATGGTGCAAAAACGACATAACATAAAAGCCCTAACTGTCCTGCTCCTACATGTGTAGAATTATTAAATGAATAGAGTGCGGGCTATATTCATAGCAGTGCGGCTGTGATTTCTTTCCAGCAATCATTTTTATTGTAATTTGTGAAGCTGCTATATAGTCTGCGGCTGCAAAGCCTTTTTTATTTTTTTGACAGACGGATCTCAAACTGCTGTCTGCTGAGTCATGCTTGAAGCCTTTTATGGTGCGTTATGGAGCGTGGATCAATGCAGATGAGGTTGTCGGGTGCTTTTCCGATCACTTTGCACCCACTGAATTCAGTATGACATACACCTGCGATACGCCTGCGTACCTGTGGTACACACCACTCTCTGAATATCACGTCATCTCAACGTAGCTTGATCGGACGGATAAATACGATATCTGTTTCCGCCACAGTGTAGCGGTGGCGTATTTCTTTTTAATGAATTAGGACCAATGTCTTGAAATATGCAGTACATAGACGTGTAAACATGTAAAATTGGTCCAACATGGACAGACCCTGGTTGGAAACACTAGTTAAACACAGGTCATTTGTGTAAAAGTGGTATTATACCGTTGGCCACTGAGCAGCTGCACTGGAGCAGTTTGGGGGTTAAATGCCTTGCTCATGGGGACTTAAATGGTGGGTATTGAGGGAAGGATAAGTGTTGCTCATTCACTTCCATGCCCAGGATTTACACCATAAAAAAGCTAATTTCACCACCTTCCTTTTTTGTTTTACCTAATTAGATGACTCACCCACAAACACATGGATCCAATCTGGAAAAACCAGAGGGACATTTGCCTAACCTATCCATCATTGAAAGTGTTTCAAAGAATATCCTCCTGGGAATCTCATTGATGAATAGGGAAATACTTCTGCAGGGTTACTGAAGAAGAAGTAGTTTGCGTACGTACTAAATAATCCAACATACCTGTCTACCGTTAGGATAACAAGATCCTCTCGGTCAGCCAGATCCTCCATGGCCTCTTTAAGTAGTCTGACTTTCTGCCCTCCACCAATGGACCGCCCCACATCACCGCCTCTCCAGTCTTCCCCCATCCCCAACACCTATGGCACACAAAACATTAGGGAGCAGTGTTAGAGTTGGATCATAAAATAGATAAACATTCTTCTGATTGCAGCCTCATGGCACTTTGTTTCCCTTGACAGCCAAATTATTCAGGCTAGCATGCTCGGTGTTGGAAATACCATGGCGATGACGTGAGTGCGCTGTACTGCAGTTAGTTCATGGTAAAAATGGTAGAACAGGAATAGATGAGCCATAACTTACTTTCACAGTGTAGTTGAAATAGTTTGCAGACTGCATGAAGCGCCGGAAGCCATCTGTCTCCTTCGTAGCAACCGTTAGGACAAGCAGATTTTCTGTAAGGGGACACAAAATAAATTCATCACATATAGATAGTTCGCTAAATTACAGGGAGTCTTCACTGTACTTTGGTGTACAAAAATGTTTCCCATTGCAAATTTGGGGACATTTTATTGCCCATGTGTTGGCTTCCGTAACAAGAGCTTTACCAAAATGTTGTTCTACGCTTATGAAGTAGTGGGTATCCTGTTTCTGCAAACCATATCCCAACCAAACCTCAGGCCCATGTCAACACGTTGATAACTGCTTGGATCAGCCGGACAAAAACATGCATCTTACAGAACTGTAAGGAACACCCGTATAACAGTACAGGTCTCTAACTGATTAAAACATGAAAGTGTATGTTGTACACACTAGGGATCTTGAAAACAAACAGATTCTTTCAACCTGCGAGGCTGCGAGTTAAAGGTGAGAACATTTCCGCTAGGGCCATGAGTGCTGAGGTTGTGAAAAGTCTGAGACCAAGAAGAAATCAGCACCATGGCCTTTTATGAAAACAAATCTGAAGCTACAGAGGCCGCGGGTCTCCGCCGTGTGCTGGTCGTCACTCATCTTTAAGGTTTACCAAACGGCCCCAGAGAAATGTAAGCTAAACACACAGCTTAGCTACATTCATCTCTACAAACACCAAAAAAGACCCAGTGGAAATAGTTTTTTTTTGTTGGTGGTGGGGAAGGGGGGGGGGGGGGGGGGGGGGACAAGGAACCCCTCACCACCACCTTTGTAATTAATTGAAAGCAAGTTTGTGCGGGGAAAAAAATGATTGAACACATTTTACATGCAAACTCTACATTGCACATTTCGCCGCTGGTGCCCAGTATGATAATCATACACTGGGTGGAGCCTTGATTAGAAGGCTCTAACCTGTCAACATCCCAAGATCTTAAAGATATACAGCCATATTCTGTGAACAGGAAATACCATTTCCTTCATGGCATCTCTTCAAATTGCCGTCCAACATTTTTTCTATAGCGGTTTTGTTGGCAGAATGTGTAACAGACATAAAGACGGTAATTCACAAAAAAGTAGGTCAATGACACTTTAATATGGTTTTACTGGACCACTTCAAGAATAAAGTTTCTGTGTGTTTCTAAGGCCACTCGGTCATATATTTAATTATGCAGCATTATGTTCCAGTATACCCTCATAAATGATTTACTGGGCATTTGCAAATGAGAGGCAAAGCCCATTATCACGACCCTGTGCCTCGTGAAGGCTTCAATTAAAAGTGAAACCCTCTGGGTGTGCGCCAGCTGGCCAGATAGTAAGTCAACCACTATCTGCTACTACTATGTAGCCTAATCGCAATGTCCCCCATTCCATTCCGTCCCGAGACTGCAGAATATCAGTCTCTATCTCTCTCTCTACACTCCAGATCTAAACAAAAAAGAGAAAAGCTCTAGTGAAGTACTTAGGCCTTATAGTGGTCTGCTCAAATCTACCGTGTTTAAATCAGAGCCTGATTTTGATCATCACTTTGATCATGTTCATTACTGTACTTTACCGCCAATCTCACAGTCCATGCAGATGGAAAGACTGTGTAGATGTGCGTTTGCCCGCTGGCACCTTCCATGAGGATGTGGGACCGAAAACATTACTTTTTAGGAAAGGACTGTGTTCCAAACATTTTTTTTAATACTTTCAAATTGGTTAAATATTACTAAAAACCCACAGACAGACCTATGTAACTACTTTCAACCTGGCATCCCTGTTTTGGGCATGTTTTTACTGTATAGGCATTTTTCACTACTTTTTGGTGACATTGTCAATACGACCAAGTATAAAATTGTTTATTTATTGATGAAATATGGATTGGTGTCAGCCCAACAATTACTTTGTTCTATGCTTGGGCGGGGTACTTGAGGATTGCTTGAAATATGCTAGTGGTCCCGTCCAGAGCGCAACAAAACACAAGTTGCAGTACACACCCACCCACCCACACAGAGTAGCTCACACGCAGCCCCATTGCATCTCATTTCCATTCCATTTCCCGTCTGTGGGCCTTAGCCATTCTCTCATCCCTGTCTCGCCTGTGGCCCTGTCATCGCTCTGATGGCTATTCCAGTACCGCTCTGACACGCAGGGCCCATAATGGACTGTAAGTAGATCCCTGTCTGCTTCTAACCTTGGGTGGATCGGAAGTCCGCCTGGCAGATAGATACGTACGTAATAAGCCCAGGACGGAGTCCATAAGCTCAGGTGTGTCCCTGTTCTTGTTTCTCGTTACGCATGCCTTGGCTTGAACGTGAGCGAGACGACGGAGCAGCATTGGCTGGGAGATGTTGTCCGCTACATCTGGGGAACACATGCTTTCGTAGTAACAGGAGCTGCTACATATACCCCCCCAGCCCCCAAACTACCATAGTGCCAAAGTTGAAGCCCAGGTCAAGTTCAGGCTGTTGTTTATTCTAAATCCTATGTACTACGGTCATTTCCCGTGAGCAGAAGACATGCCATAAATCAAACAAATCATTGCTTTCATCTTCATCATCGTCTTTTCTTTTTTTTTTTTACAGTACAGTACATGCTGTGTGGGAGCAAGCCTACAATATGGGATGAGAATCACACTGACAAAAAGAAAAGACACTGTATATCTTAACCTTTTGTCCTTGTCAGGAACATGAAAAAAATAACCTGTGTTCCAATGGTTCTAATATATAATAATTATTTATTCATAAGCTCTTGTGGATAGCTTTCATTGGTTCAATATTTATCAAACCCACAGACGGACTCAAATTAGTTTGAAAATAACAAACTACCGGTATTCCATACCCAGGGATGTGTGCAGGAAAACTATATGCAGGCTTTTTGGTTGATATGCGCTTCGTATGCATAGTTTCACTTTTGGAGGAGCTGCTGATTTAATCATGTGTGTGTCTGTGTGACAACCCGGTCATTTACGAGCCGACGTCGAATCATATCACAACAAGCACCAGAGAAGTCCATGTTTACATTGTTGCAGCTAAGCTATTGTTGATAATAACACGTTAATTCTAATATTGCATGTGTCGGTCTGCGTGCAAGTGCTAGTATGGCGATGATATCAAAAGCGCCGCTCTGCTCATAAACCGCTTTATGTGTGGACACAGCTCCTAAACCTTTATAACTTTGTAGCTGTGCGCCAGGTCTGCCACCTGTGCTGGCATTGTACTGCAAGTACAACCAACTACTGCTATACTAGTACTACAACTACAACCAAGCTACTGGTCCGGGGACCATAATAACCATGACGATATATTATAACTCTATGGTGTCCGTACATGTGCAGTAACTCCGCCACTGTTACAGATCCTAGAGCCCGCTCCCTGCAGGGAATGCAACCGTGGAAACAGAACATAGCCTGTTGTCCGCACATGCACAGGAACTGTGAAACGCTGCTGCTTAGTCTATGACAGAGCTGACAAAAACGGTAATAGACAGCTCAAATTTGGGAAAATTACTGTGACTGTCTGCATATGCTAAGGTCAATGCCTGTGTGCACCTCCCAGTCTCAGGGCGGACACTCTAACCACATGGCCAATCAGCTACAGTATTCGCTTATTTTGTGTGACACTCTTGTATGATGAAGTCAGACATTCATTTACAAATAATAACCAGGCTGACCTGATAAACTGATGTAAGTAACAGCTAATTATTAAAAGTTAACAATGTATGTGTTCAATTTATGTGTGCAAATCAAATATCAGTGGACAATACAATAGTCAATATAGTATTAAAAATCTAACACATTATACACATTGATTAGCTGAAGCTGTTGTGTTGCTTACATCACAGTGTCCCTAGCTCTGCCTTATTGGCACGTAATATGTTTTCTTCTTAGTTTCTACTAGATAGCAGCAAACTTTAATCCTACTTCCTGCCAAGTTTGCCATTGTAAACCTGTATGTCATCAGCAGTATTGTGCGGCGGGGGTTTCTAAGGACATGAGCAAAGCCAATTGATCTTTTCGCAGCCTTTCGCACACTCCGTCACTCCCATGCAAATTCACAGCCGAGTCCGTTATATCGTGACGCCATGATTACCTCCTGGTCATCTGCTTTTCTTCCTCCACTATATCGGAAATGCATGCATGTTGTCTTGCCCCTAACGGTAGAGCTAATGTGTCCAGGTTATGCCACTCAGCAAATACAGCATCAGGGCAATTGATGGGTGTGAGATAAACAATTTACAATAACTTACATTCACATTAACTTATGTTTGTTGTCTAGGGTTCATGCCATTTGCTCTAATTTTGCACTTGTAAGTCACCTTGGATAAAAGCATCTGCTAATGCCTCAAATTGATGGGATGCTTTCCTATAGCAGCAAGAAAGCAAGGGAAATGTCTCCCTCGGACAATGGCATCAGGGGAGCACTTTCCTCTAAATTCTACAGTACATTTAGAATGAACACCAATTAGCCTTTCCATGAACCCTGCCCTGAACTCATTGAACCACACGTTTCCCTCTTGCCATAAACAGGGAAGCCTCAAGAGTACTTCCCAACATGCAGGCACCCAGTTAAGTACACCCTCGGCATGCAAACCACCTTTGATTTAATGGAAACGAGACAGAAGACACTTCTGATGACGCATTCTTCTGGTGACACTTGGCTAGGACAATCTAAGCATAACCTGGTTTCTCACGCTTTCTTGCACTGACCAATGGACACTTTCTTTTGTTTGGCTCTGCACTGTTGACTTTATTTGTCTTATTTTTCCTATGATGAGCCGCAGTAATACACTTCATTATTATGACGCAGTGATCGACTATATATGTTTTTGTTTATCCTTGTTTGCACTGTTTATATTATTATTATTTAATAATAATTATCCATCTATCCATCTATCCATCTATCCATCTATCTATCTAACTATCTATCTGATGGGTTTTTTCATATACGGTGGCAGTGACAGTTAAGATTCCCTTGCATTAGAAGTTGAGGTAAACACTTTCCTCTGTGAACTTCAGTCGTATGAGATTTTCTTGTTTTGTTGTCAAGCGAAAACAAGAATATATCAATTATATCATTATTATTATTAAAATTAAAATAGTTCAAGTGATTGAATTATCTATATGGCAAGCAAGTTTCAAGCCTCCACAAGTTGATTTGAATAGTTCAACTGAATGGAAACAAATCCTAAAAAGAAAAGAAAAAAAAAACATTTTACGTATTACACTAATGTCAAGGAGGTCCATTAGTCGTAGTTAAAGTAAACATGCCAGACCCCCAGTCTCCTCCTTAAGCTCTGTTTTCTCAAATTCAAAATGTCCCTATACTTCTTGTGAATTCCCATTTCGATTTCCCATATATTCCCCTAAAGATTTTTCACATATGAATAGTCAAGATTTTGAAACCCCTAGAAATAACCCAGACTCAAAGGAATCCAAAGACTTGATTCACTGTTTCATTTAGAGAGCCGAGATAAGTCTTTGGACAAATGCAAACTACAATTTTAACAACTAGCTGGCTAGGTTATCTAACTAGGCGTTACAACTTACAACTCAAGAGCTTTTGGCAGTTTTGCCATTCCTTTGACAATTTGTCATTTTCACTGAACCTGTTGAAAGAAAGACCATAATCACTCTAGTGATGACTGAGGCTGAGAGACAAATGGCTACACTAAAAAATGGGCGGATTTTAGTCGGCCACATTTTCAGAGGATAAGTGTCTAGTCGGTGTTCGTTTGACAGTCGTTCATGAACAGCCCACAGAAGGAGAGGAATGCAGCTCAGACAACACAGTAACTCTTCTCCAAGAAACGTCTTCACCCTCTATCCAGTCCTCGCGTCTCTCTCCTTCTCTGTGTCTCTGTCTGTCTGTCTGTCTCTCTCTCTCTCTCTCTCTCTCTCTTTCTCTCTCTTTCTCTCTCTCTCTCTCTCGAACGGACGTCTAGGTAAACTTTCACACTTCAATGAGCAGGCGCTCCGACTCAGTGGCTGGGCTTCTGCTCAAGTAAGCATTAACTACAGAAAGGAAAAAGGGTCTCGTGGGGAATGTACACAGGACAGGGAACTTTCCTCGTCCGCAAGGTGCTTTTAGCAAGCCAACACCAACTCCTGCTGCAAGATCAGGCATTTTTTGGTACTGTCCCAGTAAACACACATTGTCCGACCAAAGTCACACCAAATTGGTGTTTGGCCAAGAAACAGCCAGCTGTTTTAGATTAGAGTACAGCCAACATTTCCTAGTCCTTCCATATGTTTGGCAGAGATAGAATAATGTTTAACAGGTGGATCTCTGTCTGACATGCATCTTCCCACGAAGACCATTCAAATACGTTCTATATAATATGCCTGTCATACTGTGCAGGAGATTTCAGCTATTTGTGCACTATACCGTTATAGCTGCCACCGTTGCTCATTATTGCTCTCCACTGAGCACTTCTGTGTAGTTTTTCGTCCTCCATTAATTTGACTCATTAAAAGGAATGTGAAATGTGGAGCAGTGCCGTTTAACTTTTAGATTACAGAGGTTGACTAGGAAGTGGCCTGTGTCGATTTCATCCCTAGTACACACAGAAGGGCTTAATCCAGCTGTGATGTACATCTGTGGTGCGCACCAAACAGCTAAATTGTAGTTCAGCAAGCCATGCAAACCGAACCACTCCAGGGGCACATCATCACCCTAGCTACTCCTGCAATATGAACTATCTGCACTGCATACAGCATACAGGGTATGTAGGTTGTTCTTATGCGGCAGATTAAGAACAAACCCATATGTAGCAGGAGAATCACGATCATTATCAGATTAATCTTTATATATCACACGTTTACAGGTGTAAAACTAACCCAGTGACCCTGTCCTGTATAGCAGGTTCTCCTCCGTTGATATGTAAAGACATTTATCAAATTCCTTCTTTCCTGTAAATATTATTGCTTCAGTGGACTGTCTAACCTTGAACTAACATCTGATCCCGTAAAACAGTCATTCATACTAGCATGCAACACACAGACACCAACCTACCATTACATTTGAAAGCTTCATGGCTTCATATTACATTCACATTTTAACGTAGCCACAAGTCGTTAATTGGAATGATGAGTAACTATTTTGATACCTGTAAGTGAGCATGCCTAGACACGCAGACATTCCTATTCACCTACTGTAACAAGCCAAGTCTATACCTGGGTGAGAGTGCCATGTGTTTTCACTTAAACCCCATGAATCTAATTTTAGGTCTAGCCACAGGAAGACTTGGGTTACTGCATGGTTGGAGATATAGTTAGTCATTATTTCAACTGTCCGCAACACAACACATTTATGTGGGATTTAATGCTCCAATGATTGATAAAACACATCATGCGCCACAATGCTTGAGCCATGTAGCGTATCCATGGTGGGGGCTGCGTTTTCGATTGCCAAGTTCCAGTTAATTCAATTCAGCCATAGGGCATGATGTCATCACCATCTGCCCAAGTTGGGGAAACTTGACAAAAGTCACTTTGAATCATGGGTATATGTATACCTCTTATTTGTCTTTCACATACTGGAAAAACAATTATATAAAAAAACATTTTCAGCTGGTGTTCATCATGGAGCACTTAATTGACACTGGTCAATTAGCAAGACATTTCCTCGGATGGTTAAAGACCTGTTACCATAGTGCTACGGGATGTTGTTGATTCTTCAAGGGAATAAATTAGTAGTTCAGGGAAATTGAGCACGTTATCTACCAGCTAAGTACATGTTCGTACCCCCGTATACTCCGTGTATGTAACAGTTGAGCCCCACAGCAGCTTTTGGCATTGATCCGGTTGCTATGGCAACGCCCGTCACATCCAGCTATGGGATCGTAAAGTCTGACCACCGTCTACCTCGGTTACAGGATTTTTGGAGAGCTGTCCTTGGTGGATCTTCTGCCAAACTCCAAAGTTTGGATCTAATTTGTGACTTTGTACCGCGTTCCTCCCGACATGTAAACATTTCTTACCGTCATAATTGCTAATGCTAGCTGGCATTGAAAATTAACCCATTAAAATCTGGAAAGCATCTGTCATTTTAGAATGTAGCTATATTCGTTGCTGTCAGGGAGAAACCAACTAACTCCATTTTGTTGTTTTAAATAATACTGAACCAATGAAAAGTATTAAGAACAAAAACTCTTAACTCCAGTCTCAATAAAGTCACAATACCAACGTTGATGAGGCAGTATTACTTTGTTAAAAAATATAAGGTTGCCTGGCCCGGCCTAACGGTCTGGGCACCTAGGCTGGTAATCCGATCCCCGACGACCTTTGCTGCGTGTCTCCCCCCCCCCCCCCCCCCCTTCCCCATCTCTCTCCCCGTCAACCTACTATGATCTATCAATAAAGGCAAAAAGCCCCCAAAAACAAATTCTTCATTTCCTGAAAATGTTAAAGCTATTTTTCATTTCCTGAAACATGAGTGGAGTTAGGTGGTTTCTTTCCCGACAGCAGAGATATGAGTGTGTCACGATTAAAAAGAAAAAAAGCAGATATACAAGCTCATAGCGTGTCAGTTCATGCCACGCTTGTGGCATATATAGGATATATACTGTATATATATTTCTTTAATTTACTTTATGAAAACAAAATCATGGTGAGTTATTTGGTTGGTAATGTGGCCCTTCGAAATTCTCATGGTCCAATTTGCATAATTTCATGTTATTATTTAAACCAGCTCTAAGCAATTGATTAATTTTTTCCAGTTTGTTTTCTGAAGGTGCAAGTAGAATATACTAGCCTATGCCTTATGGGAAGTAAATTGTTGAGCATTGTTCAGTGCACAATTGTTCAGTGCTCTGACATGGAAAGAGTGAACTATCTTATAGTCCATATCAGTTTTTCATTTGGAGTATATCCATAGAGTCCATTAAGTCCAAACATAATATCTTTGGTCCTACATGGGAATGACATTACTGGCACATCGAATAGCTAATACAAAGTCAAGGTCAAACAATTATATGGGATAAATGGCCTCCCAGACTATAGACTACACTACATCACAAAAGACTCCATAAAAGCCAATTTATTATTTAATATCCCTGCCAATGCTCTGCAGCTGGTCCATCCCTCTCCTGAAGCTGAATCCTCTCTGACACTTAAGGCTTGTGACATGTGACATGTCAACATGGTCCTGGCTGGCAACACTGCTGAAATACCATCTGTTGTGTGGGACTGGCTTGAGGTGGAGGCTCATGGCTGCGGAGCATGACATTGTCCAGCATGTTATCACGCTGTTTATATCTATTTGCTCGTTGACGGAGAAAGCCTCAAAATCTGTAAACAACACAACGACAGAAGGGCCAACAGCAACACACATGTTTGCAGAAAGGAGGTATTGAATCAAACTTGTGGTGAAGTGTGACAAATGTTCCAAAAAGATGAATTACAGGTTTCGGCCTGCCAACTAGGTTTGTTAGCACTATGGACTACAATTACAGACCCGAGAGTCATTATGCCATACCATACAGAGGGCATGAACGCAGTCTTAAGGTGGAGTTTCCTTTTCTCCTCTGTGAAATGTTCCCCGTTGGAAGGTTGTTGATGTATGTGAAAGACACAGGGTTCCTTTCTTGGCCTAAAGAGAGCCTGAGACTTTTGAGCAAAGCCAGATCATAGCATACATGGTGATGGCATCTATCCCAGCCTCCCACAGGCATCCACTATAAAGATGTATGTCAAAGTCAAGTGTCTGGAATGCAAGACATGCTTTTAACAGATCCATCTAAAGGTCTTTCTGTGAAATCCCATTGACTGACATGACGTAATAGTCCATTGCTTAGAAACACCACCTTACGTCAACTAACTTTAGCTTGCGTTTGTGAGCTGGTCAGATGCTTATTGTCTTCTTTCCTCCCACGTTTACAGCTCACCAGACAGGCTGATGTCATAACAAGGGAGAATCGACTCTTAGTTTCAACTTAAACAGATGAGAACATTGTGTCCATTCAATGTGTGGACTAAATTATTCATGGTTTATGGATTTTCACAAATCTATATTGTCATATCACAATCACCTTGTGTTATGCTTAGGTGGTATATGTATTTGGCTGCAACCTAGTTACAGAATGAGCAAAGAGGCATACAGTAACACTTGTCCACTCCCCACATGACAATGTTCAGTTGACACCATATTCAACTATGTTAGCAGCTGGAGTGAGTTAACAAACAACATGATTAATGGAATCTAATTGACCAAAGATTTGTTTGATAAACCTTTCAGTCTGGCTGCTAACTGGTAAGAAAGATGAATGCCCAGAATGATTATGTAGTTGCGCTAGAGATCATGTAGTATCCTGCAAGAATTGCACCTTCTTTCCTTTGTTTCTATCTTGGCCTAATATTTATTTTAAGCCCATAAAAGGAAAAACACTTCCCACTCTCAGAAATGTGATCTAATTTCCATTTGAATCTTTGATAATACACTAGCCTGCTGCGTTTTGTAAATTATGGGGGTTGACATCGCTCATTAATTGTGTAATGTATTTCCCCACATTGCAATTGCAGTGTTTTTTCGTGAACAAAATGTATTGTGTAGTGTCCTGGGTTGTAAAATGTGAAGAACCACCTGTACATTCTGAATGGAGCCCCCTTGATACACTGTAGTGTTTGAGTAGCCCTGGAACATGACTGCCATGATGATTATCATGACAGTCATGCAGAAACTTTGCCCTGTTTTTTGCGCTCGCTGCATTTACAAGATTTCCGTATATATAAACATTCAGATTTCAAATATAAAGTACTCACAAAGTGTCCCACGGGTGTTGGTTAGTAGCAGCGCCAGCGATTAGAATTGCTGCGTCCCGCGTTGTTTAATAAAAAGCATTTTTGTCCGAGCTCCCCGGCTACTTTTTTCAAACGGGGTTCGTTTGGGAAATCCACAGTTTCTCGCCTATTTGTCTGTATTGGCAGGGCGGTCAGAGTACCTATATCGAACACACCGAGTGCCACCCTCCTCCCGACCGATAGGGGCGCGTAGTTGAAAGCCAATGGCAAAATAACACCTCGGATAAAAATGCTTTTTATTAAACAACGCGGGATGCAGAAATTCTAATCGCTGGAGCTGCAACTAACTAACACCCGTGGGACAAATTGTGAGTACTTCATATTTGAAATCTGAATGTTTATATATACGGAAATCTTGTAAATGCAGCGAGCGCAAAAAACAGGGTGAAGTTTCTTCATGACTCTCGTATGAATACGAGAGTCATGAACCATGGCTAGTGTTTGAGGAGCTTTAGCAAGGCTGTGGTTTGTCTATTTGGCTTGCAAGTTGCAACCTATACTCTTAAATACTTGAAATGAAATTAGCTAAAAATGTGGTTTCTTTCTCTTGCTTTTAATCTTTTTTACCTTCGATGCCTCTGCTGAACAGTGTTCAGTTCTTACTACACAAGCCTGTGATGAAAGTGACTGCCAGTGCCAAGTGCCTTTCCATTAATTTAGCGTAGATCAACTAGCATACGTCTAAATGTGGAGTGTTTGATGTCTGCAGTACATCTTCATACCACATATACCACATCAAACCTGTTTCTACAAAGACTGTGATCACAAACACTGGTGTGTTAACTTAATACTTTCATTTGCAAACAATTTGACATTGTCACTAATTAAGTGCTCTAAAATTCAACGTGACAATACCTCTGTGGGAAAGGTTGTGACATTTGTCCACGTGACATCTTTTTTAAACGACTAACGAGCTGGAGCCTGCAGGTTCCTTAGCTTCTACAGTATATGCTACAATTCCCTGCCTTGCTGTTGGCATTTAGCATCTTGCCTTTCCTGGCAAAATGCTTCAATAGAACTGTGTTACTGAAGCTACCAAACACATACAGAGTATATATGTACCAGAACGTACAAGCCTACAGCAGTCATGACACAGTCAACACCAAGAGAACACACATGTATCCATTTATAGAGCTGTTTACACGTTTTACAAGATGCCGTACGTGTGACTTGAAAACACAGTGATATGAAAAACTCTTAATTCTACAGTAATAAAGACAGCAATTGAGCTATCGAGGAAAGAGTCTATGAAGTTCTAACGCCTCTGAGATTAATTTGGGGATATAAACTAAATGTATCCAGAAGCCCTTTATTCAAACTTCAGTGCTCATTCAGTGACAGCTACTTGGCTCTGGTCCAAGCACTGTAAAGTTAAATTATAGTTGGTAGACAAGCGCCTTGTCATCATGATTGTCTGCTTCCTATCTAGACAAAATGAAATACCTGCTTATGAAGATATCACACACATTAAAAAAAGGCTAGAGAATAGACATTTCAGGATTGGCTGAACGTGGTATGTATTGGCTCAGTGATGCAAATAGCCTGAATCCTGCATCATTAGACTCACTAAATTGAGAAAGGACACAATCAGGTCACCCTCTGGGGGTCCTGGGATGCAATACTGTACTCAGTACTGTACTCGTAACAATGTCAATTCTAAAAGAACACCCCTGGGTCCCGGGACCCATTACATTGAAAACCTATTTACATCATTGTTGGCTACCACAATTTGGTCCAATCAATGATTTTAAATATGATGAAATGATGGCAACACATCACGACCATTTTGCTCTATGTAGCCTATAGCTGTATCTATCTACATAAATGTTACTTTTTTGAGTGGTGCAACTACTCCCTTACGGAGATATGTGTGTGTGCCTGGCTGGGTCTGAGCACGAAAACAGCATGGCTATAGCATGGCTGTTTTTCACCACCTGTGCGCAACCTAACACACACGCACATATTATATGATGATTTTGGGTAGAGGGACCCCCACACGGTAACTCTGTAATTTCTCAACCGTTTCGGACGTGGGGCGGCTCGCCGGATTCAGCCCGGCCCCCATGGCACGTTCCTGGGGTTCTGGATGTTCCGGGGACCCCCCCCCGAGGACTCCCCGGGGACCCCCACATGGTAACTCATTTCTCTAACGTTTCAGACGTGGGGCGGCTTGCCGGAACCGGGCCGGCACCCTGGTCGTGGTCCTGTGGGTCTGGAACTTCTGGGGACCCCCACACGGAGTTGCACCACTCACTTCACACGGGTGTGATTTTTATGTTTTCGTTGATTACCCATTAAAACCGGGAAGCTATCTGTGTCATTTTAGATTTTTGCATTGGCTATCACAAAGCTCGAGCTTGTACATACTATTTTTGAACATTTTTAAAAGATCTTGAAAGTGTGAGAACTTGTACTGATTTGGAAGGAATATGGCTCAGGTCTATACATAATAATTAGTAATTACCCCCATAGCTCTAGAAAGGGCATTAGGGCTATGGATCAGAGCGAAATAACCCCTCTCCCTTCTCCCTTTATGGAAAACAACACAAAAAAGTTGATTCTGGCCACACGCCACACTATTAAAAAGTTCACAGAAAGTCTGCGTTTACCAGTATAAGCTTTACAGATGCCATGCCCTACAATATAGGGATATAAAACATTCACTGCCACACGTATAGCCTACTGTAACAAAATAAAAAAGTAGAATTGTGAGAAACAACCACAGACGTTGTTTTCTTTCGCATTGTCGTCCAATTTCAGTTATTTCACACGCACGCTCATCTCATCTACAGCACAAAATGCAGTCACTTTTACGCGCGTGTGCGCGCATGTATACAGCCTACAGGCGTGCAACCTGCGCCCCATCCCATCACTTTGTTGTGAGACTGGGTTGTCTGGGTAGACATTGATAATTAAGTGCAACTGTGCAACCTTAAACGTAACAATCAGATGTTACACCACATGTGAGAAGCAAAGATTAAAGACAAAAACAATTAAAGCGAGTGTATAGCCTATACGCATCACACCGTTTTTATGGACCACCAGCAGGGAGCATGAGGGGGAAAAAGTTTTCGCTTACCTTTAGTGATTGTTACAGGCGATTGACTTGCGTCGATGGAGTAGACGACATTTAAAAACTGAAAACAACATAATAAAAAATATAACGTGCGGTACTCCATGGCAATTGTGATGAATTCTGGTGAAAGTGAGTCCAGTTCTCCGAAATTGAGCCAGAAAGGGGCTGACGCACAGTTCTGCTGGACCGTTACTGTTACTGTACCCCTGCCCTGCGCACCAGTGGTCACTGGTCTGGTCAACACCCTGGAGGTCGCAGTTTCTCGCGATAATTAAAATAAAGAGGAATTCACCGGTGAAAATCAAGGGTCGCCTGCCTGGACCAGTGAGAGTGACTGAAACAAACTTTCACCAGTCACTAGTGGCATGTCAAGGGACCGGTATATAAGTACTGTAAGGGGAAACAGAGCGCACGAGGCGTGGTTCCTGAATCCTTAATTGCAACTGTGGAGCCAATTGGTTCTTCCCGGTTATCCCGTGAAAAAGGAGAGAAGGCAGAAAGGGATAACGGGGGTGAAAGTGTGATCATTGAATGAACAAGTACAGCTGTGTTTGTGTGAACCCCCTACTGGCTCTGCTGCTCTGCCCACCACCTCTCAGGTCCCCTCCCCTACATGTAGCCTAAAGTAGCGTCTGTGTGATTCACAGCACATACCATTCAACCCTTTCTTCAACTATGAGACTTTTCATTCAACGTGGCTGAATGCCTATACCCTGAAATGGGCTAATAAAGATGTATACATTTTTTCATTGAATACTTTATTAACATTTTGCACTGCAGATTGTACAGAGGTACGGTTTACAAAGACTGTTAAAAGGATAACACAAAGTCTTGCATATTAAATCCATTAAGAACATAAACGATTTTCAAACATTTCTGATCTGATATTATTTTTAAACATTTTATCATTATCATCTTACCTTACAGAAAAATGTCCCCCTTTTTTGTAGGCCTAGAGATATACTTTATATAGGATGATGACTATGATGCAACAAGCATATATAACATAAATGATGCTGCAGTTTTCAGAAACAGAAACCAGATCTGTGGAACTGTATAAAATGATGGCCATATCTGTGGAGCTCACTGTGACTGTTTGGCGAGTTTACAGTCAGGGCTTTCTCAAAGTCTTGTCCCATTCTGTAGGCTATTATATTATGTGTGTAGCCGAATCCAACACCCACACTGGCCAACCATTCCTGTCTGGGAGCCATTAAAGTTAAATGGCACTGATTAAGTGTTTTATTTTTTTATTTTTCTTCTTTACTCAATGACTTTATGCTTTCAAATCCAGCCAGTAAGAGTGTTAGTCTTCACCACGGAAATTGTTTTGTAACCGAGGTACTATACAACTTATCGGACTATATGCTCAGTAAGCCATGATGATATCCCATATAAAATATCTGTTAGATGTTCTGTAATGTCTTGTTTGACTTTGAATGTCATGTTTTCATGTTATTTGTGTGGACCTAGCTCTGGTCCATAGCTTTAGAAGTTATCCTTCTAACAATATGGACCAGAGCAAGTGTGTGGACCCCAGGAATATTAGTTGCTGTAATGCACCAGCTATGACTTTTACATTATCCAGTCATTTGACTTAATTTCATTATTTAATTCAGCACGTGTTCATGGTCATTTCTAATTGTGTGAATACATTACCAGGTAAAATAGACTGATTCAAAGAGAGGCAAGGCTTCTGAAGCAGGGAAACAGGTGTTTGCATTTACTTGGGGTAATTGAACACATGTCTTTTAAGGATTTGGTTTGATCTCAATGACACTCATGTTCAGAAGTTATTTGGTCCATAACATGGACCAAATGGGGATCAAGAAGCTTGACAGCCGAATACATCTCCTGGATGTTTTTGTAGAATTGTTGGTTAGAGTTCACACATTCTACATTTCCAAATGGTGACAGTACATTTGGACATAGAGTTCATTGTGTGTGGGTTAGAAAATTATATTTAATTACACAACACTTTACAGAAATGTAGAGAAACCCGGAGCCAGTATAATTAACACGACTAGCAGGCCACCCTCTATTTTGAGTGATGATGTGGAGACATTGGGTGTACTGACTGTTGGCATGTAAAAATAATGCTGAGGACTTGGTTGTCATGATAGCTCTACCAGCCTCCACGAATAACAAATTGTTCATTAAGGAGGCAAACATATGATTAAATGGAACGGGTGTCACATATATTACATTAAATGCAGTTCCCTTGAAGATAGGCAAAGGGCAGGAAATTGAACACGAGGGAAAGTCGACCTCAGAATTTGCTGATATTCCTGACTTGAAAATCTTTGGCTTGTATTCTAAAACGAGAATGTCCTGTCCCTTTCATTTAGTCAAATGATGTAATGTGGTTCAAGCTATATGCGAATGGCGCCAGCCAAGTAGGATGACATTACAGCGACCATGAGGGGAGAAAGGTGTCCCCACCTTTCTGCCTCTGGTGCCTCTGGTGAAACGTAGCAGTTGGTTTTTCAATTGCAATGGTGAGTCATTTGTCCACTGGGCTCCCTAAACCCAGATTTGGAACCCACAATTGCCTCATGGCTATGAGAAAGGCTTTTATTATTGTTCCAAATGGTCTGTTTTGATCACTTACCGTTTAATTACTAGCTCTGTTGAATGGAAAACACAGCACTAATCTCCCTCAGATAGCTTGTCTCCCAGTCCCTGTCAAGGAAGATAGATGGATTATTTCTCTATCATCTTTGGCAAATGTCTGCCCATGCTGGTCCCACGTATGATGCCACGGGCCTAGGGTGTGGTCCAAGGGGCATCAGGAGGGGGAAAGTAAATAGGTTTCTCCTGATTGACCAACTCTGCATTTAAGCAGAGATAATAGTACGCCTACATCTAAACTACCACAGGAAGAACACTTTTCATGTCACCCTGGAGTCTGGCCACAAAGGAGGGGAAGAGGCAAGATGGCAAAGGCATGGCTTCTTTCACTTTGACAATAATTAGGTTGTGCTTCATGTTGTTATAGGCTGCAACTCTAAGAAATGCAAATACAGTGTGGAAATACAGTGTGGAATTCCGATCGAAGGTTTAAGTGGAAATATATACAGTCTTTTGAAGATATTTATGGATTATTGCTTTCTTAAGCCCAATGACGTTTGGCATTCAACCTTGGAATTTTATTGCTGGACAGTTAAGGGTTTGGTCTTGTGGTCCCCTGAAATTACACAGGATGAGCTCTTTGGCCGGCCTTTCATCAGTGTAATACCAAATGTCATCATTAGGAGGCCAGGCTAAACTAGAAGGCTGTAAAACAAAACCCAACAGATCTATTTATACCACTGAGCACCGCGGCCAGGACTCTAAAAGGACAGCAATGTCTGTCCGTCCGCCAGGCGCCCGTCCATCCCAACACTTTATAGTCCCAGACAAGATCTATCAAAAACTACTGGCTGGAATGGAATTTACTGTGCACCTTCATGCTCCCCAGAGGATGAACCTGTTGTTTTTGGTGAGCTCACAACATTTCCTCTATAGCGCCACCCTTGGGTCAAAGTGTCCACTTAAATAATTAATATCTCAAAATCGAATGGGCAGATTGCCATGAAACCTGCTGAGTGCATTCATACTCACTGGAAGATAACCATAAGAAGCCCCCATGACCTTGGCCATTTTCCACACATATGTAACTAGAAAAGGTGCTCCTCGGTCTCCGCCAGGCCAGGTAGATTATTGTGGGCCAGCAATATTTGGAATCGAGTCATTATAATATTTGTATAGTGAACTACAATTCCGGTCCATGAACAAATGGTCTCCTGGCACCTCAGCTCTGGGCCAGTTTCTGCAGCTGTCCCCATGTGTGGCCAGATCTTTTCACATCAGGTCACACCCCAGGTGTCTTTCTTCTCCCCTGTGGGTTCCAGAACAGGGCATCGTGTGATATTAGATTTGCAAAGAGTGTGGCCAATCCATCTACTGGTGGAGCTATAACAGGCGGATGTGAAAAATGCTCTGGCCTTCAGGGTGTGTGTGCACACTTTCACTTCGATCAGTCAAACGGTGCCGGAGATTAGCTGTTAACAGATGGACAGACAAGCACAGGGGACAGGGGCGAATACATAGTCTCGGCCAATGCCTTCAGCCTGGCAAAGATGTTCTTTTTTAGCTCCACAAGTCAGAGCACATGCCTCTAAGGATGGTAAAACATTGTCGTTTCAAACCACTTTGGTCTGGTTGGGAACTTGGGGGTAAGGAGAAGCATAGCCTCCACTCCCTCCAGGTTGAGATTTAGACTCAGACTTGTTTACTTTCTATTATTTATATTATTTGTGTGTGGTTCACAAATAATACAAATGTGGAGAATAATTGAACAAAACATATCTTAATCTTAAATTTGTTAAGTTCTTTTGCTATATAGCTTATTTTCATAATTTATCCAGTGCAAATCTTCCATTGGAAATATGCAGTGGGAACACATAGCAGAGGTACTATAACTTCTAGGTTACAAAACACATCATGGTAAATGCTAAATGCGTGACTCACTCTTCCAGCACAATAAGTGACAAACACCCCATTTGATTTCCTCTGTTCTACATTTGCATGTCTGTAGTGTTTCATTAGGCTACGTTTGCACAGATGTTGCATTGGTGCTTTGTTTGAAGGAGTGGACTTAACACCATGATAGAGAAAATTACAGGTGTGCTCTATGTAGACTAGAGAACAAACTTAAACCTGACAACTCAGCAAGTTCAGAATCAGCATCTAATCACAGAATGCCTTACCCTTCACCATTTCCATTTTCAAGTGGAGTGTGAAATGTATATGGTTTCAATTAATTAAGACTTTATTGAAGATTTCTTATAGAGGGTATGCGCATGCATAAAGTGACTAAGTGAGTGGCAAATCGAGTGGCAAAGTGAGTTTAATGTCGTTTAACGTTGTTTAATGGAATCAGATAGGACTTTTCTCTTAAGATGTATGGGCTGTCAAGTCCAGAAATTAGCTTTTTGCCACTCAGTTAGGCGTTCCCGCATAACTTCCGGGTATGATGATGATGTCATGCGCATACCCTCTATTGTGGCCAAAAGGACAGAGCTATATATAACATAATCCTATAAACCTGCTTAATTTGGCCTTTCAACAGACTTGAACTGTGTGCATAACTTTACTTCGACCCAGCCAGCAGCACAGTGAAAGATACACAATGAAAGAACCACAGCCCTAGCCCCCAGCATGCAGAGCACCAGTAATGTAAACACGCTACTTCTCACATGCAGCTGGTTTCAGAGACTTTTATGGCTACTTTACTGCCTCTGTTAGGCGAAACGTGTTAAAGTTGTTGTTTGTCCTGATGTGTTGACCTCTACTGACCTCTAAATGAATTGTGTGTCTAAAGGGAGGATCATACCCACGTCATTGTCCATTGTCGACAAAAGCAAAATTGTTTACATAAACCTGTGAAAGGAACCCAAACTAAATTATTTTTAGTCTTATGTACCTATTTCAGTCAGATAACTCACACATACTGTAGATTGAACAAATATTTATTATGGAATGAGAACACAAGTGTGCGTATAATATCTTGGCATTCGGCTCTGCTACATTTTCTCCCTGCTCGGCACAATTATACAGCCATCATTAAACATTACGAGCAGGGAGATGGATATACAATAACAACCCCCCCATGGGTAACATAAATAGCAGAGCCCACCGGTGGTGCTGGGGTGGCGGTGGGAGCAAACAAGCGCATCATAACAACCAGGAATCATATGCCGAAGGAAGGCAGGAAGAAGTCTTAGGTGAGCTTGACTGCCACATCAGCGTATGACATGTAGGTCTTGCAAACACTGTATACACCCACATAGTAATGCAGCGTATTACCCCTTGAGTATATCTGACTGAACTAACTCCGCAAGCTACGTATCATAAGTATATTAGACGTAACGAATACAAATCTCAAATCTTGGAAGGGCACTCTGAGACAATGGCCCCTGGTAATTCAGTATTGCAATGGGAACACTTGTGTGGGTGTTATGGCATTTTATTCACCCTAGCCTAGAGATCAGTTGCTTATTATCTGCTCATTGTCAGCCTGCTATCTTTCTGCAGAGAATGATCTTTCTGCAAGTCGACAAAAGGGATTTAAACATGGATGTTAAAACAGGAATTTGGAGAACACATTTTGAGACTTAAAGCATTATCTTATAGTAACAAAGAGCTTTTATCTAGCAAAGTAACTTTTATTTGACACATTTTGACTGAAGAAACATTCAGTATCTGTGTAACTGTAAAACATATGACAGGTCATTAAAAGGTCAAGAGGTCAATCACAGCAATTGTAAATCTTAAATCTAGCAAGCTTGTAAAACATATGACAGGTCATTAAAAGGTCAAGAGGTCAATCACAGCAATTGTAAATCTTAAATCTAGCAAGCTTGGAAATGTGCAACAACCGCTAACATAGATTACAGACAAGATAAGGAGGGAAAATGTTTAAAGTGTATGGGCTAGTGAGATTATAGGCTGCTTGTTCATATGTGCCCTGACTATAACATCGTGAAGTAATTAAGAATCTGTTCTCAGCCTCTAATATTTGCCCAAGTTACTGTACATAGATCCAAGTAGGCCTACTGCATCTACAGTAAACTATTCCAACCACAGATTAATCAAATATACCACTTGCTAAAATGTTTATAAATGATCTAGAAACAGAAAGCCATGCCATAAAATGTGCCGTATACAATGTGTAGGCAAATTAGAAATTACTATTTACATTTGAGGCAATTAGCACTTGTTTTCTTTTACAATGATTTACAACGTATACAATGTTGGAGTACGTAGCTACAGAAGTGTCATGAAACATGGCCGAAGGGCAATGCACACTCCTAAGCAACAGGTGTGTAGAAGAATTGGAACATTGAAATGTAAATCGTAAAAAGAGAGATCCTACACACAAGAACTCAGTACAAGACCTTCATCAGGCCTGATTAACTTCTAAACCAAAGAACCTTGTTGATCGTTAATGACGTGTATTTTTAGCAAGTTCCTTTTTTGTGTAGGATCTCTCTCCTCTTATGAACCTTTGTCAACCAACAGCAGGGTGAGGGGTCAAGGGCAGTGGTCAAGTGTGTTAACGTATAGGATAACAAGTAGACATTAAAACCCAGGGCCACCAAGTAAACATTTGTTTAGCCCCCCCGGCCCCACAATTGGTTTGGGGCTGGAGGTGTCTCCTCCGTACAAGGCTTTTGTTGTTGTTGTTATACTATTGTTGTTGTTGTGCCAATTAATTCATATAATAAACAGTACACACAACTGATGGGTATTTTTCCACCATATAGCTTTAAAGACTATAAAAACAAGGACCAAGGACGGTATTAAAAATATTTACTATAAATAGCTTCAACAGCAGAGCTATGATACTGGAGTGGGAGAGAGAGAGCTCCGAAACACCGGAACTCTAGAAATACTTTTAGAAGTAATCGAATTACAATATATACTTAGCTTTAACCAGGATACTTTAAGTAAATAGCCAATATAAATAATGTTACTCTAGGAGAATTACCTTTTACATACCAAATTGTTTACCTTGAGTCCACCACAGAGGAGATGTCCATTCAGAGTGAGGTTTTTAGTCATATTTTATATTGATTCAGAGAGACAGAACAAGATCCACATATTCAGCATAATAATTTATAATCAGATTAGACAGACCCCACAGGGCCGGTCCAACGTGGTCTCTCAATGCGGTTCCAAAATGGCATGAGGTATTTATACTGTTTTAACCCGGTCGATGCCAAATTTTGCACACACACACTCCCTGGATGCCAACATGAACCTCTGCCCCAGATTTTCCAGAACGGCCTGTTATAGCGCCATCAGGAGGCCGACTTTTGTAAAACACATGTGTTGATATTACTCCTCCAGATTCTGTCCAAAAATCCCACGAATCATTACACATTATCTTGTGCTCAAGACGGATCTGTCCGATATTTCATATTCCATCCTAATTGGCTAACATTGGCTTTCAAAGTTCCCCAAGGATCCCTCTTTGAGAACCAATGGCCTGTGTCACTGTACAAACAAATGTACCTATCTGGGTCAGTTAAAAGAAAGTAAAATGAAAGAGAAATATATTGGTAAATGAATGTAATGCATTTATAAACAACAAAGAATCACCAATAGGCCTACCACTTAACCTTCTCAATGTTGTGATGTGTAAATAACGCTACATGGGTTGCTTACAAAGCCAGAATCCTGTGCAGTGCAGACAGTTGTATTAGCCGGGGGCGGCTAAATGATAGATTCTTTGTTAATCCATTAGGAAATTATTTTGGAGCCTCATATAAATCTATAGCCTCACCATATTGTCTGTGTGTATTGAACAGTGGTGTGCTATGGATTTTTGAACCAGTGAGCTCTATTTCTGTGTTTAAATATGGTCATGTCTCATCCGTCTGCCTGAGCAGAGAAGTGCTCGACCTCTAACCTGCATGTCTGATTGAATACTTCTCCCTTGATATTGTCGCTGTAACGCAGAAACCAACTATCTCTGTTTTTTATTTTGTATTTACCATATTACTAATGAATATGTCTCTGGTGGGTGACAGTCTGGCATGTATCCTAATTCCTAACATATTTGTCCTTTTCTTTCTTCACCAGAAATGAGACAAACAGTGAAACGTGGTTTGAGAGACGGTCAAACGGCAAAGATCCACGTCAGCATTCACCCAAACCTCTGTACCTAGAAGCACCATTAAAGGAGGTGAACCAGGAAGACCATACCCACAGGCCACAGCTGGTTCTCTGGACATACTGGTAAATACTGCTGTTTTCTGTTTTGTTGTCCTGATAACCCTGCATTTTTGACCAACTACGTTGCATGTGTCTTCAAGACACATGATTATGTGAATTCACACGACTGGGATGGTTTACCAGGCTAGACAGGATATTTGCTGCTAGTGCTAACAAACCCATATAAAAAAAACAATGGAAAACATGACTCCGATCCAGCAGGTAATAAGTAAGTACGGTAGTGAGGTGCAGCTGGTGTCTGAACTCCAGACTATGATGTAAGATGGGCGAGTGTCTATGCATCTGTGTCTACTGTCTAGTCATCATCACAAAGAAAGTAAATAATTGACCAAACCACAGTAAATTATTTTAATTTTGAACATGCTGGATTATAGTAGGAGAGGCTGTGTTTGGACACAGACTCTTTTCTTTTCTGTGGCCTCAAGCAGTTAATTATTGAGTATCATGAATGGCGATGGCATAGCCCCCCCTCCCCCAACATGTGATAAATAATGAATGCAATCTGGGTTGAAATACTGCACTTTAAATTAATTATGAAAGGCTGGAAATTAAACATTCTCACAAAGTAAATTTCCCTTGTACATTTTCTCCTTTAAGATATCCTCCTCAGTTAATATTAATTCATACTAATACATTTTCTAATTTGCAAAATAAAGCAAGCTAAAATTATGCTCGTTCAGTAGTTTTTGTTATTGGGTAGATTAGGTAGCGCAAGCTAACCTTGAACTGTGTTAGTTTTACCTGAACAATTGGCTCCCAATAGTGTCAGTTTGCTGGCATCTAGTTCCGGCCCGGGTGCCTGACGCAGTGTCCTGCCAGCCTCATCAGGGGTAGGCAACCTTAGGCACGGGTGCCACTGCCAACATGGGCACAGAGGAGGGTGGCACACTGGCTAAGTTAAGAAATGCAGTCAATTAAATTAAGTCTCCTCATATATGCAAATGTGATCCTGCACAGTGGAACTCTGAACCCTGAGGGAGTCTGGGAGATTTGGCTATTGCTCTGAGCTCTGAGAGGAAAGGAATGTTGTTATTTATGGATACCGCTAATCAAAATCAGTTAGGGATGTTTCATTTTGATGTGGCATAATTCAATGTTAAAATGTGGCACACTGACTATCAACAAAATAAAAAACATGGAACTTCATGTCAAAAAGGTTGCCGACCCCTGCCGTAGAGGACCACATTTCTGATGTGGTACGTCCATGTGACACCTAGTGCCATTCGTAGCATACTTGTGTAGACTCCGTATAATAGAGCACCATACAGCAGTAGACTATTGACTCCATTGTAGCTACAAACATTCTGATTCGTCCGATTTCCACATTCTCCTCATCCCAGGCAAGTGCCCTTCGGACCTGCAGGTACTGTTCCGTTGAAACAGTCTAAGCCCTGAGATATGTTAAGTCTTCGATTGCCTCGAGCACTGCCCCGTCTAGACGGTGGATTAGTTTAATGTGTTTTTGTGGACGTTAAATCACAAAAATATAATAATCTTTTGTTATAGTATAATATAACCCCCCCGCCCCCTGTTGCCTATTTTGATAAATATCAACAATGTATATTGTTTACTGGCATGTCTTGACATTTAGATTTGTATTTGCTTGACCACAAAGCTACGAATGTCATGTAGATAGTATATGTACTATATATACATGTAGATAGTATGTATAGCTTTCATGTTTACCTCGCTTTAATGCACTAAATGTCTTTCTTTGCACTCTACTTATATGACTATTTAGTGTTAATAGTTCTATTAGGGAACAAGTACAATATTCACAGTAATAGTGTGAACGCATATTTTAAATACACAATTACATTTAAAAAAGATAATTACAATTAAAAAATAATGAGATGCATGGAAAAGGAAAGGGAGAAGAGCAGGGGTTCAGTCAGGGGGCAAGGTTTGTATGAGGTTTAAGTAGTCTATGAAAGGATTCCATTTGTGGGAAAACGTTTTTCACAGAGAATCTTATATTTTCTAACTTAAGAGCCAAATACTGAGTGTAGATAGATGGAGCCATTTTTAAAAGCTAATATGATTTCCCAGAATTGACCTGAGAGGAACTTCTTGAGACCCCAAATGTTGCTATAAAAAGGCTCATCTACTGATATGAAATCCCAAAATATTTGACAAGATGGCAAAAATAATCACACCACCAAGTCTAGGAAAGAGTGTTAATGACTCAGATTACATGGAGAAGCATCACATCTTTGATCATGTTGGTCTGCAATAGATGGGTAAATGGCGCATTTATATAGCGCCTTCATCCAAGGCGCTGGGTAGATTTCAGATGAGAATCATGAGATTCTGAGAAGTCTTTATATTACCTTGAATTGTATGAGTTCTAGACTGGCACAAGGTGTACCTGATCGTATTCTGTTCATGCACAGCTTCCTCCCACCCACCACAGATCAAGAATCAAGGAGGTTCATTTGTCACACTACTCATACACGGGCACAAGCAGCAAAATACTAGCGGGTCCATCTCCTTATGTCACTCCGGTTAATCCCCTAAGAACAGGAAACATCTGTGTCATTTTACATTTTAGCTATATTTTAACCACTTTACCCACTTTAATCGTGGAAATTGGCAAATCTTTGAATATATATATTGTTTTTTAAAGCAAACTTTTTAACTCAAATCTTTGTTTCTTGGCGTCCCTGGAACAAAATATGTTGAGATGCGGCTTGGCAGCCAAATACATACAGGTATAATGTTGTCGGTCCTTGACATTAAATAGTTTGAGGACCACTGTTATACCAACATGTTTTTCAGAAAACTGTTAGGATTTAGAAGATATTTGTAGAATCGGCCTCAGGTAAATACCTAAACTATGGCATTATGTTGCCTTGCACTGGATTTGACCAAATTCAGGAAATTATTGGATGACGACATCACCACGTTGACAGCACCACTTTTGGAAATCACAAGAGAAAGAAAAACAAAAGGTGCATTTCAGGGATGAACCCTCAACCTGGAAAGAATATAATTTACAGAAAGTATATATTTACATGAAAGTATATATATTTTTAATGTAAACAAAAACAGTGTTAGTAATAATATTACAATTCACATAAAAAATATTCGTCTTCCAGTTTACATTCATAAGAGGTGTGTAATACATTGTGTAAATAGTGATATTACGGTATAGCATACATGCATTTGATCCTGAGTCGCAACTAAAAGCAGTAAAAGCACAATAGCATTGGACACTAAACATCTGTATTAGTTGTTGCTCAAATGAAGTGTTAGTGAAAGCTTTAGCTTTGCTCATTCTAGTGCAGTAATACCGAGTTGGATCTTTCCTTAAACCATTACACCCTCTAGTGGACAATGTCTGCAAAGTAAAAAAACAAAAAACAATGAAATATGCCATGAAGAAATATAACTTAATAGTACACATACCTGCATGTGGAAAACTCTGTTTGTAACATTACTATATTAACAAATGAACAAATATATCAATAATGTACCAAACATCAAGGATGAAAAAACAACATATTAAACAACTCTTTCAGCTTTGACAAAATATAGGCTTACTACATGATGGATATATTTATATAAATTATATAAAGAAAGATATATGCACATATATATATATATAAATTATCTAAAGTTATAATCATGAACAAAGCTTGCAATGAGTATTTGGTTGACCACTTATTCAAGCATAGCACGAGAAAAACCCTTTCCCTTTCAAAGCATGTGTATGTAGATAGACATTTTTTCATTCATTATGTGGTAAATGGGCAGGAGCCTTCATTGCAACCAATTTTAGCTCTGAGGGCTTTATTCCTGGATATAGGCTCCGGGACCACATTGTAAACATACATGAAGACTTTCTCACATACAGTCTCAGAAACCACCTGACTGTAACCTCATATAGCCCTGGCCAGACATATATTTATAGACAACAATGCACTCCCAACATCCACCCTGAGCAAATAAGACTAGACCTAACCTTCAATATGCCATTGTTCATAGCTTAAAACATCACATTTAAAAACGTTTGTTTCTTTCTCGAAACCAGAAATGTTTAAGTAGTTGAAAGTTAGGGTAGTTAGTTGGGGCTGATTACTATGGCTTATGTGGACAGGACTGCTCTTCCAGAAATGTTTGTAGACAGAGAAATTATCCTAGTTGTTGCTCTCAAAGAACATGAAATCCTGCAGAAAGAAAGAAAGAAAGAACATTTGATTAATTCATAAACTGAAGTTGTTCAATGTGTGTGTGCATACAGTATTATGTAAAGTCATATCTACAATCAGTTGTACCTAGTTAACATGTGACTATGCTACGGCATATGTTTCAATTCCAAATTCCTTACAAATATAAACACATGGAGGGGGTTGGATGTATTAAGGGGGCTAATCAACTCCTGAACATAATAAACCGGGTATAGCTTGACATACGGACATACGTCACAGCAAAATAACTGACTATATTATATTATATTATACACTTTATGGGCACATTCCACACTACTTCATACAGAGAACATGGACCTTGGACACCAGCTTAGCATGTACACTACTGTTTAGTGTCAAATGCTATTATCTAATCTTTGTTGAATAAATAACGGTTATTAGCATGTGATAACGAAATTATTGTTATCCAAACACAGGCCAATTACAAATGTCTGGGTGATATGTCTCATTCTGAGGCATATTGCATTGTAACATATTGTACGCTACCGTCTGCATATACCATCACTATATATTCAACAACAATAACAATAATATAATAATAACAATTGAGTCCCCACTCCTTTGTGGTATTTTTGTCACAGTGCATTTGCACATAATGTGAAATGTGTTCTCTGCATTTAGCAGTGCTAGAGTTAATTGATCAGCAGGTTGGTCCCAATTGTGTAATAGGCGTGTGTATAACTGTAGTACCAAGGTATTTTCTAAAAGAAGAAAGTAGCACACCCAGGAAGGCTGGGGTAAATGGTGCATATATAATAGCGCCTTTATCCAAGGCGCTTTACATAGATTGTGCATTACATTCACCCATTCACACACACCAATGGCGGCATAAAACCATGCAAGGCCCCAACCAGCACATCAGGAGCAATTAGGGGTTCAGTGTCTTGCTCAAGGACACTTCGACACTAACTCTGGGGGAGCCCGGGTTTGAGCTGGCAACCTTGCGGTTACCATCCAGCCACTCTACCCCTGAGCCACCGCCGCCCCTACATGCCTATATGTATAGATTTGGTTAACCATCATGTGTGTGTGTATGGTCAATGGCAGTCAGCAACAACCTAAAGTAGCACTCAATGTCCTATAGTGACATAACGACCAAACAGTGGACTTTCTAATGCATTTTTCTCTTTGGCTGAAGTTGATCTTTAACTTCCAAGAATTTATTGCGACCATAGGTTGCAGTTTACTATGAAAACCTGCAAAACCTGTCTGTCAGTCACACCTTGTGACATGTTCCATATATGGCCAATACAGAATTCATTCCATATGTTGATCTGACCTCATCAAATCCCTAGATCTCCATAATATGGAGGCCATGGAGCTGACCTGTTCTTTTTTTTATATATATATTTTTAATCCCACGATTTTGTAACCCATTTTTCACCCCTGTGTCAATCATCTAATGTGATCCTGGGCTCTACACACCCTCCACCAACCTAGTCCCCATATATGGGGGACAAGGGGAGAGCAACGGACTCATGCTCCCTTCATGCCTGAGTGTCCAAGTTGCTCCTTTACACCTGACAGGGGGGAGTTTCCCTGGTTGGACGTAGCGCGTGGAAGGAACACGTTATTCCAACCAGTTCCTTTCCCCTATATCAGGCGCCCCGGCTGGCATGGGGGAGGCAGTTTAGTGACCAGGATTACTGCATATTTTTTGTGAGGGTACCTACCCTAGGGGACACGGGGAGAACATGCAAACTCCACACAGAAAGGCCCTTTCGCCAACCCTGCCTTCGTGTATGGGCACTGATGACGCGGAGGAGGAAACACGCCGCCAGCGCCCCCAAGAGCGCCCCCAAGAGCGGGAATCGAACCCAGGACCTTCTAGCTGTGAGGCGACAGCACTACCAACTGTGCCACCGTGCCCTCGGAGCTGGCCTGTTTTGACATCACAATGTTGACTCGACCAGTTCAACAGAATGATTGATCTGCATATATGGAGCCGGCCAGCAACTCTACATCTGACCTCACGGACACCAGATTAACAGTTTAACTTCTGCTTCTTAACTGTGCCGTATTAAGAAGCTCTGTTGGTTCAGCAAGACCTCGCCCTTTAGGGCGTCTTACTGGTTTTATATAGTCCCCACTCCTCTCTCCTTTGGGGTATTTATTTACAGGACATTTGCACATAAGTGAAATTTGTCCTCTGCATTTAACCCAACCTAACTATTAGTAGCAGTGGGCAAGTAGCAGTATTTCAGCGCCCGAACGTGGAGCAGTTGGCACTAAAGTGTCTTGCTCATGGACACTTCGACACATAGACCAGGCCCGGGGGTGCCCTAACCATTTAGCTTTGGTCCCCCGTGGGGGGACCCGGCCTCAAAGGGACCCTGCCCCGAACCGACCACGGCCTCCCGTGCCAGGTAAACGGGCGCTCACCGTTCTCACCGTCCTTAGAGCTTTGGGAACCACTGGTCTAGTAGTGTAGCATAATTTAACACTTACAATGAGAAAACAAGCGCCGAGCATTGTAGCCTTCATTTTCACGTCCAAATCCATAGGAAACTGGATACCAAAGTTGTCCGCATCTGTGAATACCTCGCGAAGAAGTCCTGTCCACTGTTTACTGATTTTCCCAATCTTGGTGACCTCATCCAAGGTCATAATCTAAAGGGAGAAAAGCACAGGCGAAGAAATTGTGACATGTGTTGCGTTAGCAGGGTTCAATTTGCAGGCCCTGTCTTTATGGATTGTTTTTACAACTCATAAAGACATCTTCAGAGTAGCATATGTATGGAGTCTCTGGCACACTGCCACACATGCAGCAGCAGTGGTGGAAAGCAATATAAACATTTACTCAAATACTGTAATTTAGTTTTAGGTACTTTACACTTACACTTTACATGAGTATTTCCATTTTTCAATGTGTTACTTGTACTTTTTACTCCACTACAACCATTTCAAAACCTTTCAAAAAATAAACTATCTACAGTAGCTCTGGTCCATAGCTCTAATGCGTTGCATTTAGAGCTATGTTACTCTCGACTTCCGCTGCTCACATGAATGCAGACCAGCCTCTCGTCTTTAGCGTAAATAAAAATAAAGTTTTTGCTACTCACCAAAACAAAGGCGGGTTGTGTCATTAGAAAGCCTACTTGACTTGAGTGGAAGCACTCTGAGCCCCCCACTACACGTATAAACGGTACACACGTATATAAATCAGTAGAAGGCGCAGTGGAGTAACTAAAAGTATTTTTTCCCGGTGGAAACAAAATCCCCTTTTGGCCAGAAAGTACCGCTTATACGTGTGGTGGCCCGGTGGGGGTCTCTGAGTGCTCCCACTAAGGAAAGTAGGCTTTCTAATGCCACAACCCGCCTTTGTTTTGGTGAGTGGCAAAAACTTTCTTTTTATTTACGCTAAAGACGAGAGGCTGGTCTGCATTCATGAGAGTGGTGGAAGTCGAGAGTAACATAGCTCTAAATGCAACGCATTAGAGCTATGGACCAGAGCTAGATCTACAGTACTGTTATGAGCTTGTGAAAAGGTTTTAGTGAAAAGGTCAATTGTCAAAGGAGGGAATAAAATGACTGACCTGGCCATGAGTACAGTTACTTTGAGACTATATTTTGATGCCAATGAGCCCCTTTAGCTAAGCCCCGCCCTCTCCCACTTAGACACTCTGACTTAGACACTTTCCACCCGGGCTCATTCATTCCAATGTAAATATCATGGATTTTACACATTAAATACTGGTTCATTTTTGGAACCAGACCTTCAAAATCTTACAAATCCGTCAACAAGCACTGGAAAAATATGTGCGTGGCATTTCTTTTTTAAAACGATGTTTTATCATATAGGAAAACTATTGGTGGAGAGGTTTGTCTACCCATGTTATGCTTAGCTCCGATTGGACCATAGGAGGGGCTTAGCTATAGGTACTTGTAACAGAATTAAAGTACAAGTAAAATGATATTGCTACTTTTACTTAAGCCAAAAATAAATACAATAATCAGAGTACTTCTTCCGCCACTATGCAGTAGCTAGCTAGCTTCATTTCCCCCTCAGTACTGACTTCAAAGGTGCAAGAAGGCAAGAGTTTTCCATGGTAATACCATGCATGGGTAAGTCCAAGGAAGGTACTGTGTCACTGACCCACATCGCCATCACAGCTCAATCCCAGTAAAACCAGCTCAACCACAGAACAATGATCACACTGTACCACCATGCAGTTTCCCCTGCATGGCGGCTTTTTTGTCCACACCACGACCCACTCTGATTGGAAACACATTTCCTGTTCCACGGCACAGGGCGAACAGGACGAGGATCTTAAGAAAAGCTGCCCGAGGGGCAACCCGGCACGCTGCTACCCGCGTTGAATTCTGCTTTCACAAATTTATTGGGTTGCTCTGGTGTTTGGATAAACCTTACCTCAAAGTCAACATCTGGCAGGCAGCTCCATCCACAGAAGGGCCCGTGGATCTTCAGAATTGGCTCCCTGTTTTCGTCCTCCACAATGAATTTGGGCGAGAAGGGGTGCCACTGTTGCACCACGTAGCCCACCGTGTTACCGGGAGGGGCCTGCACTTCCAGCTGAGTGACAAAAACAACAGGATGGAGTTATAGTAGGCTACTAATCGTGATCTACTGTCAGTGGGGTCGCTGCAGAGAAATTGTTGCTGTCTGGCAGAAACCTCTTATCTCCGTTTTCCCTGCATTTATTGATAGTATACACTACACAGTATGTAGACAGGAAATGGGGAGAGAGAGAGACGGGGAGTGACACGGAGCAAAGGTCATCGGGATTGGACACGCTGTCAGGTTGCAAATGGAGCCTAAGGGCCCTATCTCTAACTCGCTGTGTAAATTCATAAATTATCGCCATCATATACATCGTCACACTGAAGCATCGAAAGTAGCAGATCAACAGTTTCGACATGCAGTGCGATGATTGTAGATCTGCTACTTTTTTAAACATAAGCATAATAATAATTAGAAGTAAATAGAGAAAATAAACTTTCGTGGACGTATTCATGGCCTCTTATCTAAATAAAATATACTGTTTTCGAGGATGAGGAGATCCTGTTGTTTTTTAAAAACAATTAACTCAAAAGCACACACAAGCCAAACAGCAAAAAAGATATACGGTCAGACTGCAGTTTCACAGTTCGGGGCTTGATTTTGGTTGCGGCTTCACTCACCTCCTGTAGGCAGCAAGGGAAACAGCAGGCCATGCACCTGAGGAGTAGGGGAGCAAGTGTTATTCGAACTAATTGAGTTAATTGATTATAAATAGCAACCGATAATCATTAATAATGCTGATGCTCGTAAGTAATAATGGATAGTTGCAGGCTTGCAGCCCTACTTGAGCGGCCGGGTGACAGTGATGACCTCCTGTCCAAAGTTGTCCAGGACGCGGATGTTGAATGAGCGCAGCGGGCCGCAGCACTGTCGACTCAAACAGTCGTTCTCCTCCACTGCGTAGAAGACATTCTGGCCAACGGAGTTACGCACCTCGTATTTGTTGTTGCTCTCAAAACCTATGAGGGCTGTGTGGATGAACACATGACAAAGCAAATTATGCTATTAACGTAGGGATGCAACAGTTAGTCGACCTTATCTATTTAATCAATTGTTTAAAAGAAGATTTGTTAATTTAATAAAATAATGGATTAATAATTGATCATTGTTTTGTCATCAGAGGTGAAGATCTTCACACAGTGAAAGTTTGCCGATCCACAAGCTCACAACGTGACGCATGGTGTTCAACACATTTCACATTTTCTTTGCACAATACCATTGTGTGACAAAGTATATAATTGGGTTTAAGTGGTTAATCGATTCGTTGATATATTAACCCATTAAAACCTGAGGCCGATTCCTACAATATTGCATTTTAAAAAATTTAAATATTTTCAAAAATAGCAGCTGTACAAGCTCGCAGTGAGGAACGAAGTGACACACTGAGTTATTATATATTAATAAATTAAAATATATTAATAAATAATAAAATATCATGTTTTTGAACGGTCCAGACTCCACAGCCCACCTCTGAGAGACAGACTCGAGTAGAGATAGTGGTCCTTTAATAAACCCTAGGCTACTTCATTGACCTACTTGTTCTCTCTCTATACCAATTATCTTTGGCAATAAATAAAAAAACGACATGTGTGAGCTCAGCTATTTCCGCTGAATGTTCACCCCTAGAATAAGGACGCTATAGCCTGACTCCAGCACCTAAATCGCTAGCCACGCCCATTCGCCCACATGTTCTGGGCGATTCAGGTCTGGTCACTTTATGGCAGCCTCGGTTGAAAATCACAAATGTTTACATACCTTCAATGGTCTCCACCTTCTGTTTGACCAGCAGTTGATCCACCTAATTAGATAATTAATACAATACATGTTTTAGCCCTTGTTCAGGAAGCCAATCTCATATATTGATATATGATATAACATCAGATTAAGGTAAGAAAATGGTTAATACGGAATTCTCCTTAAATACAAAAATGACATGCGTGCAGAATTTTTGGGCAGTTGATAATTTTTAGAGGCACATTTTGGAACAGTGTGAATTCAGAGATATTAAAGCAGTTGCTTATAACTATTCATTTCAGGTATACTGCTGAATTGCCTTATCTTTATCTTGTTCTTTAGAAATAGAGGTGAGGCACAAGCAACCAACCCCGCAATGTTTGTTTTCTTGTCTATATATTTTGATTTGACATATAATAATAAACAGTAAGACGCCTAAGGGCGAGAAGCGTGCACACATCCCCCTCGTTGACGGCAGACTGCTGGGCGACCGCTGGTGCTTTGGCATGGTGGGTCAGATCAACATGGAATTAATTCTGTACTGGCCATACTGTATACGGAGCATGAGTGTACAGGGTTTGATGAGGTCAGATCAACATATGGAATGTCAGAATAGGTCAGCTCCATATATGGAGATCTAAGGGCGGTAGCAGGGACATTCTCTTGGAGCCTGGTCAAAACTCTAGTTTTCGCCGGCTGCCGGGTGCGGCTGCACTAATAACTTTGGGGCAGGCACGTCTAGAGTTTGAATGGACAGGTATCAGTCAAAAGGGAGACATCGAAGAGGAAGGATGGATGGGGAAGGATCAACATATGGAATGTCAGAACGGGTTCTGACAAATATCCATATATGGAGATCTAAGGGTTTGAGGTCAGATGTAGAGTTGCTGGCCAACATTGATGACATCAGGGATCTCCACATATGGGCTTAATTGCGACAGCAGGTCACATTTACTATGACATCAGGGATCTCCATCCCTGATGATGTCAATTGATGTCACGACACCTGGGCACCATATATATGGGCATTCCCATATATGGGGATATTGAGTGACTGACGGGAAATGTACACTTTCATTGTAAATGCGACCTGCAGTCGCAATAATAGGCTAACAATAATAATAATGCTATCATGTGATCAAACTGGTGATCACATAAACTTTATTGTAAGTGGAATTACCATAATTAAAAGGTTAGAGTAGCCATATAGTATTAGTTACCTGAGTCAGGTATTCCAGTCCAGGTGGACAACCAGGTATTCCAGGATTGGGCACAACAGCATACATATCCATCTTAGTTGTGAAAGACCTTAAGGCGACATGCGTTTAAATGACTTAACAAGAAATGGCGCCATCGTGTGCTGCTTTGTGGAACATACTCACTCATACAGTAAACAAAATCACAGCGGATCAAATGGATACTTGACATACTGCAGACTTAAAGGGATTGTGACATTTAAAAAAAGGTTTTGGAATTGTTCTTATTTTTTTTAGGTTTTCTAATCTCAATTGCACCCAAAAAACATGAACTTTTAACATTCAGTAGATTTTCTGTGATCTGGGGTTTTCTGGCTCAAACAGGTGCTCTGATTTGCCGGCAGTAAGTGATGTAAGACCCTGCAAATCCCATATATGTCAATGGGATTTGCCAACACAGTTTTCACTGTGTTGCCTGTTTTCATTGTAGCTCAAAAGGCTTCCAAACCCCAAAGAAAACTTCAGACCACAGAAAATCCACTGAATGTTCAAAGTTCAGGTTTTTTGGGTGTAATTGAGGTCATAAAACCTAAAAGAAAAAAGAAAAGGAAATGAAAATGAATGTCATAAAACCTTTAAAGACCACATTCTGTTCTTATTATAGTTTGCATGGGATTGAAGGGGAGATTAGTCCGCTACAGAAAATCCTCTTATTTTAGCATAGTTCACCGTAGTTGAGTATGTGACACACATACTGAGACATGTAGTCTCGCGTTACCAGACTGTTGCCTCCGCAATTTGCAAATGCTCCATTATACAGTCTGGACCATGATAGACATAAAAGGCTTTATTATCTATGGTCTGGACCAAGGACTGGTCTGGACCAAATTACCAATGGAAGAGCTATCATGAGTAAAATATAAAGCGGAAGTGGAGCCTCATCCCCACTCCCGTTTCGTCTTTACAGTCTCGCAAATGTATCCTAAAGACTCTTTCAAACTGTCCATCGGCGCAATGTGGAGGTAGCTTTATATTTAGAAATAATCTACGCATATATAGCTTGTTGCTTAGCAGAAAAGAAAATACAAAAAGAAAATGTAAAGATATTTTAAAATATATTTTCGTGAACGGAAATGGGAGCATCCTTACTCGGCTCATAGTGGAATAGTTGTCTGGCTACGCGAGACTAGCTCGTTTGTAATGCGCGTCAAAACATTTGTCATCTGATCTCATCGTAATTCTGTAGAACGATTCTTTTCAGTGACTATATTGCCGTTTTGCTGTGACGTTGTTTCCCACTATTTGGTTCAAAACAGGAATACATTTAAAGGGTTTTGGTTGGAACACTGGCCAAGTACAACAACAACAACATACTGGCCACACTGACTGTGCAAAGCAAAGGAGGCGACCATCTCTTGCCCGTGCCACCGACGGGCTGCTACTACCTGCTAGCCTATCACACGACTCGAGTGACTCCGCATTTAAGTATTACATACACAGTTAGATTCGATTCTTCCACACAACAATGTTCCGTCAAAACGAGAGATACTCACCGCGATTTGGCGTTGCCGCGTTGGACATAAAAAAAAATAACGGCCCACTCCTAGTCAAAGTGCTCTGGAATAGAACTATGATCTCATTGGTCGCCGTCTCTGCGTTTCCTCTTTCTATAAGCCAATAACAAGACCGGATAGAACTGATATAGAATAGAATATTGAAAATTGAAAGTTCTCAGAGATGACTGAATACATTCTATTTGCTGATAAACATACTAAAGTCCTGTTCAACTTTGTGTGTGTGTGTGTGTGTGTGTGTGTGTGTGTGTGTGTGTGTGTGTGTGTGTGTGTGTGTGTGTGTGTGTGTGTGTGTGTGTGTGTGTGTGTGTGTGCGTGCGTGCGTGCGTGCGTGCGTGTGTATGTCTGCACGTCTATAATCCATGCACGTAACTCAAGAACCATTCGCCCCACCGACTTCAAATTCGACACACGTGCTCCACCACAGGGCGTCCAGTGCCCGGTGTCGGGTCGGTCAGACCCACGGTTGTCCAGAACCGCCCCAAAAAAGCCTCTGCCCGGGCTCTGGACAGGGCCCATGTCCAGTGTCCATATATGGAGCTGGCCTGTTCTGGCATCATTTTGATGTCTGCATATTATAGACTCCATATTTGGGCATTGACTGATTGATTGATTGAAATATTTATTAACAGTTTGCAGAATTACAGTATACATTTCAAGCACAAACTCAATACAAAGACTGTTAACTGTGAGTGGACGACCCAATTAAGCATTACACTTGTTTACAAGCTATAGGTTGAAAAGTGGTGAAGTCGTCCAAAAGTATAGGCAACTCTCCTTTTCTACAGATAGGCCTATCAATACTGAAATGTAGAAATTATACTCTGTTACAAGTAAAAGTCTGGAATTCTAAAGTACAAAGGTATTGGTCTCGAAATATAGGCTACTTAAAGTAAAAAATACTCATTACGCAGAATGTCCCATTTCACAAGTTTTCTTAGAGCAGAACGCACCCTGACCCTGCAGCGATGGGGAGACAGACGTTTCCTCTGAAAAGGAACGACCAAAGGCGGGGTGGCCACCGCGAAGGGCCGCTTGTCGTCATGAAAGCGTGCGGGACTGCGACACTCTATGGGGCCGTGATGTGGTGCAATGGGTAAGCTGTGACTTCTGTGTTGAGAGGTGTCCAGCCTCTCAGACAAACGCAGAGGGTTGTCATCGCGCAGGTGGTCAGTTGAGCCATACCATGCTGTTCTATTACCTTAAAATGTACCTAACATTCACAGATATTAGATAGACAAATAATAATAATAATAATAATAAACTTTATTTGTATAGCACCTTTCATACATAAATGCAGCTCAAAGTGCTTCACAGGGCAGGACACAAAAATAAAATACAATAAAACACAAGTAGTTAAAATGATAGAACAATGGCAAAGAACAAAATTGAATATAAGAACATAAAATAAATAAAAACAAATAAAAACACCACAAGCAGCAATCAGTCAGGGAAGGGTAGGAACGTGCATAGTAAAACTCAACTAAAAGCAAGAGTGAAGAGGTGAGTCTTTAGTTGAGATTAAAAAATGTCTACAGAGTGCGTGTCTGAGCTTGAATGGAAGTTTATTCCAGGCTGTTGGGCCGTAGAAGCAAAAAGCTGCCTCACCATATTTTTTGTGCACATTCTTTTAGGCACTTCAAGTAGGCCAGCATTGGAGGACCTGAGGGGGCGGTTAGGGACATATCTAGGTAGGCAGTCACGGAGGTACGGAGGTGCGAGACCATTGAGAGCTTTATAGACAAGTAAAATTATTTTAAAATCAATCCTAAAAACAACTGGAAGCCAGTGCAGAGATGCCAAAACTGGAGTAATATGTTCTCTCATCTTAGTTCTAGTTAAAACTCTAGCTGCTGCATTTTGGACAAGTTGTAATCTGTCAGTCGTTTTCTTAGGCAGTCCTGAAAAGAGTGCATTGCAGTAGTCAAGCCGAGAAAAAACAAAGGCGTGGATTAGTGTTTTTGCATCGTCCAAGGACAAATAGGCTCTGATTCGTGCAATATTTCTAAGGTGAAAAAAGGCAATCTTGGTAACATGATTAATGTGTGAATTAAAGTTCAATTCAGAATCAATAATAACCCCCAGGTTCTTTACTGTACTGTTACTTTCTACAGTCAGGTTGCCAAGTCTGCTTATTATTGATTCTTTCTGCTCGCTAGAACCGATTATGAGAACTTCTGTCTTATCCTCATTTAGCTTGAGAAAGTTCTCACTCATCCAACATTTGATGCTAGACAGACAGGTCAACAGCGGGTCTAAGGCACAGGGATCATCTGGGGCCACAGAAAGATATAGTTGGGTATCATCAGCATAGAAATGAAAATTGACTCCGTGATTGGTAATGAGTTCGCCCAATAGCAGAATGTACAAGGAGAACAGCAGAGGACCAAGAATCGAGCCCTGTGGAACACCAGAACTGATGTCGTGTCTGTCTGAGTCAAACTCGGCTAGATTGACAAAGTAACTTCTGTTTGATAGGTAGGAGGAGAACCAGGACAGGGCCGTACCAGACAGGCCTATCCAGTGCTCCAGACGCTGTAATAAAATTGAATGATCAATCGTGTCAAATGCAGCCGTTAAATCTAGGAGTAAGAGAACGGATACATGTTTCTTGTCAGCAGACACCCTAAGATCATTCATTACTTTTACAAGTGCTGTTTTTGTGCTGTGATTTTTCCTAAAGCCAGATTGGAATTTATTGTGCACATTATTGTTCTGTAGAAATACATCCAATTGATGAGAGATGCATTTTTCTAAAACCTTGCCCAGAAAGGGTAGATTTGAAATGGGTCGATAGTTACCCAAAACAGAGGGATCAAGATTGTGTTTCTTGAGTAGGGGCCTAACTACGGCAGTCTTCAGTGAGTCTGGGAAGACGCCTGATTGTAGAGAGCTGTTTACAATTTTTAGGATATCTCCAATCACACTGTCTAAGACCTCTTTGAGAAAGGTGGTGGGAATTGTATCCAACGAACAGGAGGAAGATGTCATCTGTGATGTGGTTTTGCGGAGTTCGTCTTCATCAATTGCGCAAAACGATAATAGGCTCCCCCTGGAGAGATCTACCCTGGGACCATTAGCTGCTGTTTGAAGGTTTGCGCTAGCAACAGCACCATTCATAATATCAGCTCTAATGTTAAAGATGTTGTTATCAAAAAAGCATGCAAACTCATTACACTTAGCTTTAGAGGCCGGGAATGACTGCTTGTAGGACTGGGGGGGGGGTTTAAAAGTCGATCAATGGTAGAGAATAGGACTCTGGCATTTTTCTTGTTCTCGTTAATAATGCCAGAGAAATATGCCTGCCTTGCTAGACGCAGGGCTTTGTTATAGGCGACTGTTGACTTTTTAAGAATCTCTAGGTGGGTGGTGAGTTTATTTTTTCTCCAAGCTCGCTCAGCTCTACGACATTCTTGCTTCAGTGAGCGTGTATGCTCATTTAACCAGGGCGTCACTCTGGTGTTATGTTTCTTTTTTGTTTTCAAAGGAGCCACTATATCAAGAGCTGACTCTAGTTTAAGATTAAAATTTTGAACCATATCATTTACTGGGGGAGTATCGGGCAGGGGGGGGCCCAGATGACGAGAGAACTCGTCAGCTGCAGAAGAGCTAAAAAACCGCTTTGTTATGGTGTATTCAGTGATGTTTTTCTCTAGATCAGAGACAGTCATATTAAAACACAGCAAATAGTGGTCTGATAGCTCAGGCCTTTCAATAGTCCTTTCCACAGTGATGTTCATCCCTCTAGAAATCACCAGGTCCAGAGTGTGCCCATGTTTATGTGTAGGCCCAACAACATGTTGGATAAACTCAAAGGAGTGCAATAACTCTAAGAAACCCATTGCCACAGCATCTGTAGCATCATCCAGGTGCAGATTAAGATCACCTGAGATAAGAGTTCTGTCATAGTTAGTGGAGCAGATAGATAAAAGTTCTGATATTTCTGTTAGAAATATTGCTTTACTGCATTTTGGCGGGTGATAAATGCTAATCATTGGCATAGAGGATTTACCAAGTAATATAGTGGCCTGGTATTCAAAGGATGTAAAGCTGCCCAGGGTCAGAGCCTTGAATTTTAATGTGTCTGAAAAAATTATTGCCAGTCCACCTCCTTTCTTAGCCTCGCGAACAGAGTGAATGAAACTGTAGTTTGCGGGACAGGCTGGCGCTAGGAGAACAGCTCCATCCGTGACAAGCCATGTCTCTGTTAGAAAGATTATATCTAGCTTCTCTTTACAGATTATATCATTTACAGAGGAGGACTTATTTGTTAGTGACCTGATGTTAAACAAGGCAAGGTTAAGCTTCTTATCACATTTAGTGGGAGGAGTCTTGGGAATGAGACTGAGGTTTGATGGAAAAATGACAAAGACATCTTGCTTGGAAATCACAGAAGGAAAATGCTGAAACTGTCTTTGCACGTATATACAGTATGTATCATGGGTAACTGGAACGATCTCCCTAAAACACACCGTCCCCTTTTTTCTGATGACCCCAGAGGTTCTTGTTTTAATTTTTACTGAGGTTAAGGTTAGGAATATGTTTACGGTTAGGCATGGTTTTACTAAGGTTAAGTTTTGGAACAAGGTTAGGTTTAGGCGTATATTACTGAGGTGAAGTTTAGGATTACCTGGTGCTGACCACTCCGAGGCCTCTGGATTTGATCCTGGGCGAGCAGTTTTGGGGGTGAGCATTCTTGTATTTGTGTTTGCAAGGACAGAATGCATAACTTGACAACATGCATAACAGTGGAGAAATGTGCAAAAAGGTTGCTGTATATTGCAGATGGACTGGAGGCTCACATAAAATGTCCTTTGTAAGCACAGTTGCAATATCGTCCTCACTTTTCATCGTTATCCTTTCTAAGGAGACCTTGCTTGTTCCTGTTGTTACGTAGGCATAGTGTGGCCCATTTGAACAGAAGCATACAGTGTTTCTAAAATGACATGACATGAAAATGTCTATTCTCCACGGAATTCTTGCCAGGAGAAGACAAGTTAATGTTCTATATTTGTAGTTCACATTTCAGTTTAATTGTCACATCACAGGTTAAACAGAGTAAATCAGTGGGTGAAATACGTTGTTTTGTGCATGCTCCGATCCATCATTTCATGATTGATGTAAATTGCTTCCCTCAAAGTCAACCCTAGTGTGGATGCGAGATTGAATGAACCACATAAAAGTAAAATTTGACTTGTCAAAGCAGAAGTTAAAGGAGTGGTGCACCGGGAACAAACTGAATGTCCAAACAAGTGTCTGGGTTTGATTGATTGATTGAAATATGTATTAACAGTAGTTTGCAGAATTACAGTACATTTCAAGCACAAACTCAATACAAATACTGTTAACTGTGAGTGGACGACCCAATTAAGCATTACACTTGTTTACAAGAGGGTCCACCATGTTCAATTCATAAAAAACATTTTGAGACGTACAAATAGACACTTCTATATAGTTAAAGAACAGAACAGGAATTCATCATAAAGGAAGCAAAAAGGGAAAAGAAACATACAGGGGAAAGGGGGGGGGGGGGATTCAGACTTTACGGGGGCCAGTTTCGAATTTCAGCCATCCGTAGGTGCCCTTTGAGAGCGGTTTTGAAGGAGTCAAGGGATTCACATGTCTTAATGACTGTTGGTAGGGCTCTGAAGTTTATTACAACCATTGAAGTTATACATGCAGAGAAAGAACGCCTCCAATGGCAGTCACGTGGAGTTACTGAGAACTTGGGTGGGACTCACACAAGGTGCACAAACAGATCAACAGGTCATAACAAGTTCATATACTGTAGATATCTTTGTGGTGGCCCTTATGGAAGGAGAGAGACAGAAGAGCAGCTCCCCTTGGACATAGGATACAGATAGGAGCGCTTCCTGCTCAACGTGCCTACAGAGCCACAAATAACACCTACAGCAGATAGCACGACGTATATTTGCAGACATGATAAGTATCTAGTCAGCAGTTTACTTATAGATAGTGTGTAGGTGTTGGAAATACACCTATATAAATAGCAACATGTGTGTTTTTCAAAGAACTATTAGGATTTAGAAGGCATTTGTTGAATTACTTGCACATGCACTTACATTTTAAGCTATATTAGTTTATTGAAGTTTTATTTATTAGAATGTAGCCTATGTGTAATTGTGGTAGCCTATTACGTTTTTTGGGGGTATTTTACAAAGCAAACCTTTGGGTAACATCTTGAAAGCAGAAGTGCATATTGTGTAATAATGTATATAGTCATATATGTTGTCACTGCCAGTAACAAAGAGAACATGTAGTGTCAGCTATATGCCCATGTTTCAAATCGAGAGGGTCAATAATAGAGAGAATCATCAGTTTGAAGGCTAAATTTGAAATGTGTGTTTTGGCATGGGGTTTTGAATGGATTGATAATTGATAACACATAATGTAGGAAGCTACCACTGCTGCAATATTATCACTTATTTGCTAGCACTAGGGAACGGAGTGTATACCTTCCAAAAAATCACTATGAGAATTATTCCCCCTAGAATAGATGGTAAATTTGGGGTCCTGGGTTACGTTACGTAATACATGAACTGGGGGTGGAACCGACATATTCGATTTGTCCCACTTACTGCAGGTGAAATTCTGCAAGCGATAGAGGTGCTTTGCATGTAAACAACTGTTTTGAAAAAAGCACTGGCTGCAAAGAAGGTGATATTCATGTATGTAATGGTAAAGTGAAAATGCATTACACACACTAATTTGTTTTTAATTTCCTTTAAGCTGTTTATGTAAACATGGTAACTTTCTGATATCTATAATTTTGAAAAGTGTGTTTTGCTATGGTGTTATGAATGGAGTGATAACACACAGAATTCTACCACCACTGCCTGCAATGCTATCACATTTGCTATCACAAGGGGTGTATAGGCTACCTTCCCAAAAGTCACTATGTGACTATGATAATTATTCCCCCAGATGGTACCCGTGGTCCTGGCTCACAGATTAATACCCAAATCAGATGTCAAAGCCAACTGTTTATTGTATTTTATTAGTATTGAAGGCCTATATATGTGTGTTGCTAACAATTTGACAAACATACAGTTCATTTCAGCTTAAACAGCATACGGTATTATTTATTTTGTTAATAAGTACTATACTCTTAATAAGTAGCTCTCATTCTTTACTTCTTCCGTTCTTTAATTTATTAATAGTTATGTTTTATGATTTTGTTCTCAGTAAGTTCTTCTATCTCAGCAGGAAAACAGAATATTATCTCTGCACTGTCATACAGGTTATGATTTGTGTTTAGGTTAATATATTTCTTAACCACTGGGGAGCACTGTTGAGCTAATGTTGCAAAGTCCAACATGCAAAGTCCAACACTAACAAATTGTTTCTTACTGTAAAAGAAAGGGGGAAAATAAATGGATTCTTCAACAGGGATGTTCTTTCTCTAAAACACACAAGAACATAAACACACACATGCACGAACATAAACACACACACTCTTACAAATGACATGATGTTGGGTCGAGCATCCTTATTTGCGAATACAAATTACCTGATTTCTTCGTGCGCTACTGATTTCTCTTAGACACACTAATGAGAACAAATGAGAACTCTCGCACAGATTTGCTGACACCTCGGGCACAGGCGACTAAAAACGTCTTTTAATTGATTCATGTTACAGAGATTGCTTATGGTGACCTGACATAGCCTAGAATTTACTGTTGCCTACATCCAGTAATATGCCCTTACTGTACGTGCACACAGCTCAAACATTAATGAGACTTAAAGACCCTATACTGCATGCATGCTGCAGCTGGAAATGAAATGACACAAAGTGTGTTCATTTAATCTGATATTTCCTTTGTATAATTTTGGCTAGGTTTTAGTCAGTGGTGTATAGTAACTAAGTACATTTACTCAAGTAGGCTACTGTACTGAAGTCCAATTTTGAGTATAGGCCTATGTCCATTCTTCGATATAGGGGCTATACTGTATACTCCATCTCTGAGGCGAACGTTGTGCTTTTTTCTCCACCACAATTATTTGACAGCTTTAGTTACTAACTTACTATACTTACTTTGTAGATTTTGATTAGCCTATTATTACAAAACATGCATGAACCAGTCAAACCCTATTGATACTTCGGCTACTCCAAAAATGACCGATGTACAAGCTCGATCATGCACACTGTGTCGAATGAGCTTGTAGATTGGCGATTTTTGAAAGATTTGGAGACATTTTGAAAATTAAGAGTACTTTTGGTACTTTAATTAGCCTATATTTGTATGCCAATACTTTTGTATACTTTTACTCAAGTTGAAGTTTGAATGCACAGCTTTTTACAGAGTATTGTACTTTGTGGTGTTGCTATTTTTTATACTTCTTCCGCCACTGGTTTTAGTTCAGTTTGCTGTGAGCCATTGCACCGACTCTTACACGGAGCAGGAAAGCAGCTCACAATCCAGTTCATCTTGTGATCCTGGCTGCTAAAAACGATGAAACGCATGTTCGTCATCATCATCCAGATCAAAACAAACTGATGCAATAACACTGAAATGGGAGCATTCTCCGGCTCCATCTGAATAAACACGCCGGGCGGCTGGGGGGGGTCTTTGAAAACCCTGTTTGATTTGTCCTTCTATTTGAGCCTGCATGCACGGTCAAAGTCTCAGTGTTCATTTAACTCTGAGAGTGGAAAAGTTCACCCAAATCGACCTGTGAATGTCAAATTCTTACACTTACACATAAATTAATGGTGATGATTGTACTGTGTAGTTCCTCCCACCAAGGAAGTGTGTGTGTGTGTGTGTGTGTGTGTGTGTGTGTGTGTGTGTGTGTGTGTGTGTGTGTGTGTGTGTGTGTGTGTGTGTGTGTGTGTGTGTGTGTGTGTGTGTGTGTGTGTGTGTGTGTGTGTGCGTGCGTGCGTGCGTGCGTGCGTGCATGTTTTATTTAGCCTCTGCCATAACTATCTGTTCTACTATCTCCCAGTGTGTGTGTGTGTGGTGTGCGTGAAGGTTGTGCTCTTTACCCACGCGGGTAATCTTTCGTGCACCCTTAACTAGGTTGTCATATCCGGCACATAATGAGCCTAAAGATGAATGTAAAAATGCCTCCATTACAGCGCTTTCATCCTCCTGTTCATTAGCTTAGCATAAGGTTGCAATACATTACTCGAGTCCCAATGTACCACACACACAAATCCCACGTCTCATCCACCAGTTACCTCCCCATGGTATTGCAGAGTGCAGACACACAACTGTAGTGTGGTTCCAAGCCAACTACTGCATGTGTACTGTACACACAGGCACACACACTACTACCGTTTTTAATCACAGCATTAACCTAACTTTTAATTCTATATCTCTAACCCTTGACCCCATTATCCCTTTGCTAATGGGATCTGGGAATAGGCCTTGCAAATAACCATGGTTCACTGTCCCTTTAAAGACTTCTGGGTATCACAAATATCACAAATACGGGCACGCACGCACACACAGAATAGGAGGATAGGCTACTGCATGCACACACGGACGATGTGCACAGACACACACGCAGACGATGTGCACACAAACACACACGCAAGCATACCCAAACAATGCACACGCACTCTGATGTGCACGCACATTTACACTCGTGCAAATGTGCAAATGTACCCACCACGCGTTCATCCCCTGCCCATTTCCAAAATTTGCCACTCTTGATGGGTTTGTCACTTCGTCTCTTCACCTCTACCCCTCCCTTACCTCCCTCCATCCCTCTTTTTTTCTTTCTTTTAAAAAAGAAAGAAAAATCCTCCTGTTTCTGCACCCCTGTCATGTGCTTTGTTTGCTGTGACTTTCCATGTGGTTATCTGAGCAGAGACAGTATGCCTCACCCTGGCACAGGACCTCAGTTTCCACGGCAACTTTATAATTGTTTTGGATGTGTTCCAGACTCCACTGGATGCCGAGGCGTTATTGATGTCAAAAGAAGCCAGTCTAAAAAACGGGGGAGATGTGGAAGCGTCCATATGGTTGCATACACAGCCTCACGCACAGCCATTTAACCGTTTTTTTCAATGAGAGTGTATTTTTTTTTGTTTCTTTCTTTTCTTCCTATGACATCAATGAATAGATCCCACATGCGCCGCATGATATTTCATAATTTTTATCATTCTATATCACAAAGGGATAATGGCGAGCAATATGAGCCACTGAGCTGTGTAATGTCCCCCCCCCTCTCTATTCGCGCCATCAAGTCATTGTCACAGTATGTATGTTGAGGACGGCGCTGTATGGAGCCTCTAATGACAGCCGAGTGTCCATCCCAATGCATATTCATTGGCTATGTGAATAGTGACATCATATAGACATCCTATACTGTATGGCAGCGGGTTTGTAGGCAAATGAAGACGACGAAGCCCATCACTTCAGTGACGGAAGTCTGTATTATGTTGGCTAGTCGTCTGTGTGTGTGTGTGTGTGTGTGTGTGTGTGTGTGTGTGTTTGTGTGTGTGTGTATATCGATGCTGTCTGCAATTTGGGTCCAGTATATTTGGCCGGGTCTTCGCTATCCAGCGTAGCAGCAGCCCCCGCTTTGACAAGGAAGGCGGTGTGAGTTATCCCAGTCCTGTCAGCGTAACCATATTGTGACACCCCCCCCCCCCCACCCAATCCCCCCCACTGACTCTCTTCTTCTATCTGTCACTGCACACATGCACACTCTTACACCCACATCCACGCGCACACGTGAGTACACACACACACACACACACACACACACACACACACACACACACACACACACACACACACACACACACACACACACACAGCACAGAGCCCTGGGTTGTGGCCACATTAACCACTATGCCAACAACAGTCATTAAAATAACATATAGTGTCAACAGCAGTGTGGCCCCAAGTGGCTGAACCCAAAATGCTCCATCCTTGACTCACAACAACCCCACCGACTCGTCTTTACGGCTGGAGAACCATAATCCTCACTGTCTCGGGCTGAAACCTTGTATATCCATATTTGCCCTTTTTACCTTTTTCTTTCCATAATTCCATATATTTTTATAGGTTTCGTCGTGTAACTAAGATAGCAGATCTGCAAGCTGACAGTGTATCATGGTTGACTTTTAATTCTTTATGTCTTGCAAATGTTCAGTTCACCTATCACATGAATATAGATTGAACCAGGTTGAAAGTGGTATAAGTCTGTCTGTGAGTTTTATAAATATTTAACCAGCAGAAAGTATTAACTGTGGAAGTAGTAACAATACCAAAGGTCCTGTATTCCAAATTCAAGTGTGAAATATTTTATGAAATATAGGGCTTAATTGGTTAATGTATTGGTTAATGTTTTGTAATAATAATCTTTAATATATAGTATCAGAATCAACTTCTGATTGTGATTCTGATTTGAATATTCAGGTTATGATTATGTTTACAAGCTGTCAAATAATTGCAGTGGAGTAAATATTACAATATTTGCCTCTGAAGTATGACTAATTGAAAAATAGACATATACTCACTTATAGTAAAAGTACCTCAACATTGTACATAAGTGCAGTACTTGAGTAAATGTAACTATAGTTACATGTAAGGCTATACTGTCCCACCTCTGACGCAGCCTCGTGCCTCTCTCTCTCAGATTTAATTTATGACCTGCGAGGAGGAACCCTGGGAGTGAGAAGTGAGTGAGACTGGTGTGAATGCCCTGAATAGAGCCGGGGCAACAGGCCCTCCAAAATGACACAAAAGAGGCACCACAGCTGTTTGGAGGAGGCAACACAACACAAGGCTTCTTCAGCGAGGCACCGTCTCCTCAGACTATGCTGGCACTCACGCTGGTTCTGAGAACAAAACTTGTTACAAATACTGTAACGCGATTCTTGCTTAAAATTAATGCAAGCCTGCCTTGGTGTTGCAGAAGGGCTCAGAAGGGCTGAGAATGGCAAAAAAAAAGAACATAACTTGTTTTCATAAAGTTTTCACGGAAGGTGCACTTGAAATTCTTAGTTCACAAAAATATTCATCAGTAAAACTTGGCTACTGTAGGTTGCTTAATTCCCCTTAATTATTTTTGCTATAGTACCCATGCAACAATCAATAAAAAGGGGAATACTGACCTTTGAGTAATTTGAGTGTAGCAAGAATCTGCAAAGAAAATAGGCGTTATAGGAGAAGGGGGGAGGAGGGGGGGCGATCACCTTTGCAGAGGGGCTGGATCACTGGAGGGTCCCGCTGAGACGCAGGAAAGTGTCACCAGGCTTCGGGAGCTTGCTGTCAAGCGCCGGTTATACCGACTGTCAACTGCAGCTAAAAATGATTTCAGAATCCGGGGTTATAAGTTCAGCGCACTGTTTTCTTCCCCCAAGACAGAGGGAAAAATGCTGTCACCATCACTGGGCCCATAATGATTTATTCTCCCCCCTGTACAAACTCTCTCAGCTCCCCGTTCCCATGTCTGTTCCTTAGTTTTCCACTCACGGCCATTAGCTTGCCACATGCAGGACACGTGTGAGCTTTATGAATAACCAACGGCACCGTATAACTTAATTGTGCCACATATGCATTAGGAGCCGCAACTGCAAAGCTGACTCACTGATATATATAGCTCACTGTGTGTGTGTGTGTGTGTGTGTGTGTGTGTGTGTGTGTGTGTGTGTGTGTGTGTGTGTGTGTGTGTGTGTGTGTGTGTGTGTGTGTGTGTGTGCTCACTGTACTGTATATATATATATGACAAACGGTTTTATTGTCAACGTTGACAACTAAAAACAAATGCTGACAACAAAATTATTGTCATGATATTTCTCTGTGTTTTATTGTATTGTTTGAGTATAATGTTACTGTTAGTTCAAGTTTGAGCCAACACTAAGAGGATTTGTAACACGTTTGAGGGGAAGCTTTCTTTTCTTTTTAAGTGAAATTCCTAAATTGAATGTGTCTTGTCACTTTGTGCAACATATTATTTCTCATAGACTATTTGGGGGGGGGGGGGGGGGGGGGGGGGGCTTTGCTTTCCCCCCCTCTTTCTCTCTCTCTCTCTTTCACCTTCATCGACAGAGAGAGACACAGACACAGAGAGAGAGAGAGACACACAGACACAGAGAGATGGACATACAGAGAGAGACAGAGACGGAACGAAAGAGACAGACAGACAGAGAGAGAGAGAGAGGGGGGGGAGAGAGAGAGAGGGAGACAGAGAGAGTGTGCACTTCGGAGCCATCTGCAGACCACAATCCATCCCCGAGCACTGGGGATCACAAAGGTGTTCTTTTTCAAAGCCGGCCCTGTCCACCTCCTGCCGAGGGTGTGCGGTTGTGGTTCAAGGGAAGGTGGGAAACTTCTGAGGCCCTGTCCCCCTTGTACCCCCCTCCCTGTCGCCGGGCTCCTCAGAGGCAGGCCTTTGAGGGTGTCATAACTGCAGCCTGTATAACATGGGTTACTGCTGGCCGTGGTTGGTCACAGTTGATGAAGCCTTTTAAAGAAGTACCCCCACCACCACCACCAGACACCCCCTCTCATGTTTTCTGTTAAAATTCTGTAGAGTCGGAGGAGCAAGAGGCTGGGCTCCCGGCCGTACGAGATCCGAGGCCGACACACGTATAGGCCCTTCACCGGCATTTTCATGTGTGGTGGATAGAGGGTGCTCTAAGCCCATGTATGACAAGAGACACAACCTACACCCCCACCCCCCCAAAAAAAATCCCTCTCCATTTTAGTTTTGGGCCTCTGCTCTGTGTGAGCCGCCTTTTTGGCTGCAGCTACACAAAATGAATCCTCTCCGTGTTTTCATGTGTTTTGGGGCGGTCTCCATTTCACAGAGATAAAGGGAGAGAAAAAAACTAAAAGAAGAATAGAGGTTAAAAAAGGCTATGCAACACACATTGTACAATAGACAAAGCCACATATATAACATGCAGCTGTTGTGGTGCCATCCCATGTTGTCTGTTGCCGTTGGGAGGGCGGGCGCGTGCACGTGTGTGTGCGCGTGCATGCGCACATATACAGTACATGCATGGCAGGGAAAGAATGGGTAGTAATACCTAATTTATGCTCCGTCTTAGGAGTTATGACGGTGTCGTGCACCAGAACAATTGCAGATCTACAAGCTCCCGTGCAAGCTCCCGTGCATCCATGAATTTACTGTAGGTCTGGGTATTTCCTCCGACACGCGACACACACCGTCATGCAGACAAAGTATAAACTGGGCTTACGGCATGGTGGTGTGGTGGTAATAGCATGGGGAGAGCTTTGCATGCACCTGGGACTCGACTCACCTCTCTCTCCAGAGGGTCCCTGTGGACACAGCTTCCAGCATGTGTGACCGTAAAACTTGATTGTTGGAAACACTGCCATGCTGGGGCTGATAAAAGGAAGAACAAGGAAATATTATTTTTCACAATGGGGCTTTGGAAAATTATAGCATGATTATGGCCAAACCAAAATGGCTTTATTAATGACATTTTCTTTCTTTTTTTCTTTCTTTCTTTCTTTCTTTCTTTCTTTCTTTCTTTCTTTCTTTCTTTCTTTCTTTCTTTCACTGTCATTTTAGGTTTATTTTCAAACATCAATATGAAACGTTTTCATATGATTATTTTTATTATTATACTATAAATGTATTCATTTGGGGACGAGGACTATCTTACTATGGATTCATCATGTTGTAATTGTTAGTCGGTATCTATCTTCATAATTTACTTTTTCTTAGTCAACATGTTAATATTAAAGCCCAAATCAAATTTGTATAGCTCCTCTTATAATAACATCACTTAATTTCAGCATTATTTTCTGTAATTTGCATTTATAGTAGGTATAATTATTTTACTATTTATAGTGTCTCTTTAGTGCCTATTGAGAAAATATGACTCTTTGGGCCACAAATTTTCGAATTCGTATTTATGTAAATATTGAGTCACAATATTACAACTAATGGCCTATTAATATCACAATTTGTAATAGTTTGTTGCTATTCACTATACACACACACACACACACACCACTCACAGCATATGTTGTCTGGAACATGTCGTCCTTCATTTTAAATAACACAAATATGAAGTTGTCCATTTCCAACATTTCAAATGTGAATTTTTACATGACCGTACACACGTGATGTAAAGCAGCGAGGCGAAGGAGAGACAGAAGTAAGTGTTCAAGCAGAAGCAGTGCTGTTCTCGCAATGAGCGTGCAGGTCCCCCATGGCTCTGCACTGTGTGCAGAACCTGGGACCGCGCGGCCACACCAATACAGACTAGGCTACAGCTTTGACCCATGCATGCATGCGTGCGTGCGTGCATGTATGCTTGTATATTTGTGAGGTCTCCACAAGTATAGTAGAATGTTGAGAAATAGACCATTGTCCTGGCCCTCAAGACTCAAGAGGACGTTTTTAACAGTTAAATATATATATTTTTTACAGTATAGGAGAAGATTCAGGTTGGGGGTAGGATGGGGATGAGAGCGATTGGGGGTTTTAGGGTTGGAGTTATGCCTGATGTATGTTTAGGGTTAAAAATGGCATTCAAATTGACACGCTAAAATGTTGATGTCCTCACAAGCATAGCTACCATATACAAAGGTGTGTGTGTGTGTGTGTGTGTGTGTGTGTGTGTGTGTGTGTGTGTGTGTGTGTGTGTGTGTGTGTGTGTGTGTGTGTGTGTGTGTGTGTGTGTGTGTGTGTGTGTGTGTGTGTGTGTGTGTGTGTGTGTGTGTGTGTGTGTGTGTGTGTGTGTGTGTGTGTGTGCAAAACATGCTTGGAGATGCAGGGTGGACCTGTAGCAGAGTGAGCTAGGCCTGCTGCCACAATGCTCGTCTGTTCTTTGTGTTATTCTCTCTTCCTCTCTCTAGCTCTCTCTCTCTCTGTGTGTGTCTCTCTCTCTCCCGCTCTCTGCCTCTCGTACACACTCGCACACATACGTGCATGCAAACACACACACGTACACACTGAAGAGTCCCCTCCACACAGTTGGAAAGACAGGGGTCACTGACTGGATGCTCCCAGCTGAGTACTTGAGAGCGCGCACATACACACACACACACACACACACACACACACATTTTTAGGCACACAAAACACCACCACACATGCACTCACAGTATAAATCCTCAGTGTTAATTTAAGGCTGCAAGTGTATAAAATTGACAATTTTTATACTCTCTGAGAGTTAAAATACACTGGGTGTTTCCCGTTGCAGTGTTAATGTATTTTACCAATGCGGGCACCCTGCACAATTAACTGCAATGTCTAAACACGTAGTAGTGGTAGTAGTGGTCACATGCAGTTTATACAATGGTGCAATATTTATGGTTTTGGCAGTTGTGTTTTAGACTTAACTAGACCATTGCTTGATTGATTGATTGATTGATTGATTGAACACTTTATTAACAGTTTGCAAAGGTACAGAGGTACAGTTATACAAAGGATAAGACAAAAAGCCCAGAGGGCTCAATTGTTTCCATTTTGCTCCTATACAGTATGTATTCAACTTTACGAAACACATAAAGACAGACAATAAAGAAATCATCAATACTGGGAGCAGTAAAATTATATTTACAGAAAAGCAGTGGGGGGTCATTTATTTTGGCAAGCTAGAAGACTTGTCTTTAGGGCCGCAGGTGCTCTTTTATCTACAGTAGTGAGAGGCTGGGTTACAGTAGGCCAGGCACTCAAAACGATGCTTTTACAGTACATGAAAAGGGTTCTACCATGAACCTATAGGGGTCCAATGAACTTGGACCATTATATAGATCCAGAACTCGGGGACTTTTTATCAGGCATGTGTGTTATTATAAAAAAATGTGCATGTGCGCACGCACGCACTCTCACTCACGCACATAATTGTTTATAATAATTGGGATACTGTTCCCCTTGCAATAACCAATGCCCAATGATACTGTATATTCAGTAAATACAACCTGAGTTTTATGAAAGCCAAGCGGTATACTGAAGTTTCACTCTCAGCGCTGGACCTCTGCCCAGTCTATGATGGACACTCCATTAATGCGGCTGGCAGATTATTCAATCGATGCACTCTCAATGCTCCGCCGCATTGCTTACCGTGCACGATATGGGACGTATCGATCAAGAACACAAATAATCCCACAGCAGTTCATCATTCGTGTCAAAAGCGAGAGAAACATGAGCCATGCAGTCAGGCAGTGGAGGCGGGGGGTGTGATGGTGATGGGGCGGAGGGAGGTGTGTGTGTGTGGGGGGGAAGGGGGGTAGAGGAAGTGGAACGCATGAGAGGAACCGGGAGGTTGATCCCACTGCCGCGTTGACGTCAGGCATCCATCTACTGGTGTTATTCCTTAATCCGATTCACTTGGCCACGCGGCGCTCCGGCGTTGCCTGTTGGAAAGGTTTCATGTGCGTGATGGATGCTATTGTCAGAAATGCCAAGGTCAATATGCGACGTATAGCAGCGTTAAAAAAAAAAAAAGGGAGAAGAACTTGCTTCTTTCAAAAGTGCTTCCCATGTATCATCAACTCTGCAATCTGACCTTGCCTTTCCTCTGTAATAACATTCAGGCAGAGGACAACTGCTGGGTTTCGTGCTCGTGGGCTTGGCGTCAGATCTTTAAAACGGGTCATGGCGCTGCAGCGAAAGAGGCCCATGTCACTCATGACAGTATGTGAGCATATTACTTACACTGAGACAGATTTGGAAATGGAGATGTACTAGTGCGAGTGCTGGGAGACATTTATGTCTTGTTTCGTGCGTGTTTTCTGCGGGGCCCCCCGTTTTTGTTTGAAGGCCCTCTTACGAGAGTAATTAACCAATATCGAGATATGTTCATGCCAGGAACAGGGCTCATGTTTGCCCCTATGTGTGGTTTCGCGAAATGTGTTGTGTAACCTTCACATGGGCTTACTTCCCTTATTATATTGTAATGTAAATGTTGACGCTCGGATCACACCAAAGGGGGCGGGTGGGGTGGTGGGGTGGGGCTGTCCCTTGAACACATCAGACGTAATTCCATTGGACTTACAACCCAGCGTGTTCTGCGCCGCCCTCGAGCCGGCGAGGATCCCAGACGAGACCAACACTTCATCAGCTTGACTGACAATGTCAGCTTTAGTTACTTTTTCTTCACATTACACTGTTTACTCAACCACATCACCATTAAAAGTTCATCACGGCATTGGCAGTTATGAATACCACATGAGCCAATGGGCATTGTGACACGGCGTTCGCATGAGATGTGGAAACGTTATACTCCACCTCACCGTGAGGTGCGGCACACGATGTGTGAGAAAGTCACTCCTCGATTTAAGCTATTTTGCCCGTTGCAGGATGCTCAATGGTCGTTTTAACCCAATAAGGCAGATTCTACAAATGTCTTCTAAATCAGTTTGCTGAAGAAACTATGTTGCTATATCATTGGCTCTCAAAATAACCGACCCCCATCATTTTATGTATTTGGCCGCGGACCGCCATCTCAAAATACTTTGTTCCAGGGACCCCCAGAAGCAAAGATTTGAGTTAAAAATGTTTGCTTAAATATTATTCAAAGATTTGCACACATTTTCTGGGTTTTTCAAAAACAAAAACTATTTGTATACACAATGCTTTAAAAAAAGACAGCTTCTAATATAATAACAACTAGAAAAAGTGCCCTTCCGGGCACAGGTCTCCACCAGGTTATCCACAGATCCGTGCAGTTAGAGGTAAAAACACTTTTCGGCCAGTTATAGCGCCACCTTGAGGCTGAGTTGAAATTGTTCATGTGGCATTTCGTCCTCGGCCTAGTGGGAATGTGGGTGCACAATTTCACGGAAATCACGCGATGTGTTCATGATTTGCAGCATTTTGTTTGAAACTGAGCACTCCTGTGAACTTTGGAAGGCAATCTTAACCAATCAGGATGGAGTCTGATAAATCTGAAAGACACGTTTTGTTGAATGGCTCTAGAGAGACTGTGTACCAATTTGCGTGATGTTTGGACAAAATCTGTAGGTGTACTGTGCAAAAACTTGTTTTGCACAAAGCGGCCTCCTGGTGGCGCTATAACAGGCCGTTCTGGAAAGTTTGGGGCAGAGGTTCATGGTTGGCATCCAGGGAGTGTGTGTGCAAAATATGGCATCGAAAAACTTGTTTTGCACAAAGCGGCCTCCTGGTGGCGCTATAACAGGCCGTTGTGGAAAGTTTGGGGCAGAGGTTCATGGTTGGCATCCAGGGAGTGTGTGTGCAAAATATGGCATCGACCGGGTTAACGGTGGCCGAGATTAGCTGTTCACGGACACACGGACACACACACGGACACACACGCGGACGGACGGAGTGCAAAACATACTCTCCCCACATGCCTTCGGCCTGGTGGAGACAATGAGAGAAATTGTTCCCGGTGGTGGGTTCTATAATGCCACAATGGTGAACGTCACATGGTGAACGTGACTTGAGAAAGTGCCTGCTGACCTGAGTGCTCATCTCCCACCGTGTGTCCTCCCCCCATGCACCTCCCTGACTGTCCCCTGGTGCGCCGCTCCCACTGGGAACAGTGACCTCCGTCCCGGACTCCCCTGGTGCACCGCTCCCACTGCAGGGAGACATGTAGTTGACCTCTTTAGCCACCTGCAGGGGCCAATCTAGAAGACACAATTAAACGTGTTCACAGGAAGCATCCGAGAGAAAATTAGAATAATAACAATGATAACCATCTTGCTGTTCGGCGTCGACACCAGGCCTGGCCATTTGTTGTACTCCACCCACTTTACTTCCCTCTTTTTCAAAAAAAAAAGGCCAGGGAATAAGAAGTAAGTCTCTGGAAATTACTTCAATTAACCGTAATGTTAATCACTATTGCTCGGAAACAAAAGTCAAGCTGAGAAATCCCTTGATGGAAATTGTTATAATTGCCCCTAACGACGGGGATGAATATCTCTCCCTGCTTAATTACATGTGACTTAATATTTAAATATACCATTTAAAAAGGCTTTTAAAGTACCGTAATCACGGCCATTAATGTTTAATATCTAGCATTTGAGTTGGTAGGGGAGCCAGACAAACACCTTTTACAGTGTGACTGGTTGTGTGGCAGGTAACGCTGAGCATAATGTCAGGTATGTATTATGCACGAGATGCTGACTGACAGGGTCTGACTCTGTATTCTACACGACAGGAGGTACAGTAATAGTACTTTTCCTCATAGGAGGCGGCGAGCAATCCGCTACACGCCGACTCTGTTCCGACAGAGTGAACCCTGTCCCATCCGTCGTCGTAAAGCCTGGCACACTTTCTTACACAGCAAAAAAGACTGAATTGAGAGCTTTTGAAAATTTAAAAATCACACTCGTGTGAAGTGAGGGGCACTCACAAAAATATTTATATCAACGATGATGTCTTACCAGAATTTACCCTAAACAAACATTACCAAGTCCATAGACTTGGCTGGCATGAACTTCATCATACTTTACCTTAAACAGACGTTTGGCTGGGACAGGAAATTTATAATTAGGCTCTCGACAAATATTAAAAGTCCATAGAGTTGGCTGGCCCATGACATGATTTCGGAAAGCAATGCATTGAGGGCTAGCGTCCCTCAAATTAAGTGTAATCACTAAATTAAAATATGTCAGATTTCTTGAACCTTTGTCACATTTTCAGCAGAATTAACTTATACTATAGTGTATATCTGCCCTTTGCAAAGGAAAACAAAAAAAACAAAAAAACAAAACCCTATTAGACTGTGCACATTTCACAGTTCTCTCTTTGAATTATAAACAATAGCTGGAGAAGCTCGATATCTTTCCAAATTAGCATGGTATACTGGTCACCAAATGTTTACCTCCTCTCTCTCCTCGCCGTGGTCATTAAAGAACCCGTGGCACGGCTCGGCGAGGATCAGGGGTGGTAACCCCGGTGTCCTGGCCGGCAGCCAATGGTGGCTCTCCCAATCTGGCCACCTAAATCACCGCCTCGTCTAATTGGCCAAATCACCCGCTGCTTTTGGAAACCCCACTGCTGCGGAAGGCAAAGGCCTTCTGAGGCATCCGACGATGTTTGCAAACTGTTAATGGTGTGTTTTCTCTGCCCGCGTTCTGAAAAAGGGTTCTAATGCACTCTGTAGTGCTGCCCGTCTGTGGCTAGGAATGTGAGCTTTCTGCAGAAAATGCATTGGCCCAGTGAGTATTATTATTATTATTACTAGGCTACTACTACTACTTTTAAATCCATGTCTAGAATTTGACTGAGGAAGGAAGTTTTTAAATTTCAGAGCAATTACTGGAATATATACACACAAATCAAATCAAATCAAACCTGGCTTCGGGGATGCAACATTTCCACCACGCTGTCACTTATCTACTGAGTTGACAGTAAGCTGAATTGCTGCAGGGTTAGCACACACAGGCACCCCCCCCCCCCCCCCCCCCCCCACACACACACACACACACACACACATACACACACACACACAGACATACACACACACACACACACACACACGCACACGCACATCCACAGTTAAGCAGGCCTGCGGGTCACGCAGTGGGAGTGAAAAACGGAGAGTGGGAGTGAGTGAGCAGCTGTAGGAACCGTGGGGTGGGGCCTTACGGCGAGCAGCGAGGGGCCGAGGCAGGCTGAGGGAGGAGGGCTGTGGGGTGGGGGGACCCGGAGCCAGGGGCCGCCTGTTTAATTGGAGCTCATTTACACAGCAGTGGAGCAGGAGACACCTGAAGGGCCTTCCCTGCCTTATCAGCTAAATGGTCCCTGCACCACCTCCCTCCCACCCGCCGCCCACCACCACAACTTTTTTTAGAAAAGATTTCTCCACTTCTCTTTTACTGTCCAGGCAGTTGGACATGCTGTATTCATTGCTTCTTTGGCAAGTGGGGGTAGCTTGAACTGCTGATTGTTTTCTCTTCTAATGGCATTATAGACAGGTCGTCCCCCGCATTGTCTTCTGAACTTTAGGCTGCTATTAGAACAAGAGACTGGGAATTAAAGACAACTATACCTGTACGTGCCCGTCGGACAACAGCCTACTTGAGAATGATGCAACTTGGGAACCTAATAATACCCGTTGTCAACTTGTCATAGCACCCATTTTAACTATCTGTCTGTGTCCCTTTTGTGCCGATGCTGTATATGGAGATCTCTGTATTTGTCTGACCTGCCTGTGCCCAAAGAGTGCAAAATGACTGTGAAAAGTGTAGTGGTTAAGTAATCAATTTGCAGGTGTGGGGTTGCCATGGCAATCAACTGGCTGAAGCAGAGGCTGGGAATTGCACAGGCTGATTAGGCCCACTGGCAGAGCCTGAGCCCTTTGTGGTGTTTCTGGAGAACCGTGGGTCCGACCGACTCAATACCGGGCACTGCACTCCCTGTGCAGGTGTGGAACGCGTGTGTCGAATGTGAAGTCGGTGGAGCAAACGGTTCTCACGTTACGCACATTACAGACGCACGGACGCACGCGCACACACACACACACACACACAGACACACACACACAAACACTCTCTCGCCGACTTGTTACTGAGAATTGAAAGTCTAGTATATATGCTACTGTATACCAGTAAGACGCCTGAGGGTGAGAAGCATTTTCCTGGGGGACAGCAGACTGCTTGGCGAGCCCTGGCGCTTTGGCATGGGGGGTCAGATCAACATAATGGAATTAATTCTGTACTGGCCATATATGGAGCGTGTCTTGAGTGTACAGGGTTTGAAGAGGTCAGATCAACATATGGACTGTCGGAACACGTCAGCTTCATATATGGAGATCTAAGGGTGGCAGCGGGGGCCGTGTCTTGAGTGTACAGCTGGTTTGATGAGGGCCCAGGTCGGGCCGGGCCTTAATTTTCGGGCCTGTTGAGAACTCTAGTTTTTTCCTGCTGCTGGGCGTGGCTGCACTAATAACTTTGGGGCAGGCCCGTCTAGAGTTTCAATGGACAGGTATCAGTCAAAAAGGGAACATTGAATAGGAAGGATTGATGGGGAATGATCAACATATGGAATGTCAGAACAGCTAAGCTCCATATATGGAGATCTAAGAGTTTGAGTTGAGATATAGAGTGAGATGTAGAGTTATTGATGACATCAGGGGTCTCCATATATGGGCTTAATATTGATGACATCACGTGATGTCACAATGCATGACCATATATGGGTTGTGGCTGACTGACTGACTGACTGATGGGAAATGCACGATTTCATAGAAACTGTGACCTGTGGTCGCAACAACATATCAATGGTTGTGTTAGGGAATTTGTCATGACGTAAAATAGACACGTTTGCTCAGACACTAGATAAAATTCTCCATTCAATGGGAATTTAATGTTTGTGGACGGACAGTCGGACACTAAAAGCTGGATATCAACAATGAACTCACCAGTATTATCAATTTGCTGTTATTTGTTTGTTTGTCTTATTGTATACCGAAGTCTGACGTCAATATCCCTAGAGGACACTAAGTCCACAGGTGCGTGTAGGCCTACTGTATATATTGTTTGGGGGATCTTAGATTGCCTCATATAAGAACTGTGTTTGAAAAATAAACAAATCATCCCGGCGGTTTAACTCCTATGGATATGAAGAATCAACTGACTGCGAGAAAACGCTAATGTTAAATGCTTATGTTACTGCTGCCCAATTAGTTACGATACAGAGTCACCTCCCCGACAATATCACCCCGACAGTTTGTTTATTTTTGGACCACAATTCTTAGCCAAACTATTTTAAGATGACATAATGTTATTCTCTATAGAGAAAAACTTCTGCAAACCCTGATTCGCAGAAGATTGAGCGAGTGACATCAGGACTTTGTGCTCTATATTCTCTGAACTACATTCTCTGAACTACATTCTCAGTGAACGCATTGAAATTCCTTTTTGTGCAAATCGGTATACACATTATCTCTGAAGTCATGTGATGTATAAAGATAATGATGTATCATTCTTATTTGTCATACCATGCCGTTATTTTACACTTGATTTAATATTTATTGTCATAATTGTTTTTTTTGCTTTAAGTCGCTACTTTAAAGTCTTCTTTCGACAACTTGTCCCTTTAAGGTGTTTTTAATTTATTTACAAAACACAAAAATGTAGGCTATAAACGTAGCAAATACTGAAAAGAGTAGATCTACAAGCTCACAACACATTGTGAGCTTGTAGTGATGCATTGCGAGCTTGTGGATCTGCAAGTTTAGCTATTGTCGCAATTCAATTATGTAAAAGCACATAGTAGTTAAACCAGGTGATGATGGTGAAAATAGATGAAGTCTAATTGCGTTACTGTGAGGGTTGAGGAGGGAGACGAGCTAAAAGGGCAGGGATGAAGGAAAATGGAGGAAGTGGAGGAGGAGGGAAGAGAGAAAAGAAAGAACAACGTACTGTAATCAGAGTCATGCTCAATCACACTCCTGTCATTAAGCTGAAATACACTTTTCCCAGTGTGATGCCCAGGATACACAGTGTACCCTTAAAGGCACTGTTGTGCTCTTTAACAACCCACTCCAACAGCCCCCCTTTTCAGCCCCCCGCCCATTATCTCACATTTCCACCCGTCTTGCACAAAGATGGCCCCTAAATCCATTCCTTGAAGGACATCGTGTTGCTGACCCGATATAATCCCCCAAAAAGTGAGACGTGAAGAGCAGATTTGGCGAGTATGCCCCCGCCCACTAACCACCAACCACCAGCTTTTTAGGAGAGTGAATGAGGAGTTGAGGCTTCATTCCTGTCCATTAGCACGGCTTTCTCCTATTTTCTTTCTTTCCTTTTTTCTCTTATGTGCGTACGCGGTATTAGCGGTAATAAGGAAAAATGGTAGAGTAGCTCTTTGTTGAATGCTGTGCTGAAGGTGAGGAAGGCACACAGAACGAGGCTTCTTGTCTCCGTCGTCTCGCCTTCTGCTTCCTGCCGGTGCCCACATGCTGGTGGCGAGGCCAAGAGGATGCCTCCTGTGGGGATTCTTACTCAGTGCAATGGTCACGGCCACTGTGGCACCTGATAAACACTAACTGTCACAGCAACGCTTTTTTAAACTTTTCTTTCTTTTCTTTTTGTTCGTTTAGTTTTTGGTGTAGTTTGTTTATATGGCATTCCTATGGCATTTCTTTTTTTTTAAGATGAGTTTTTTGGGCTTTTTTGGCAATTTTGAGTTCACCTGTTTGAGCTTTTAGGTCCGTGTAATCAGAACAAACTGAGTTTCAGAGGTAAAAGGAGCCTGAATATTCTGGGCAGAAGGCACACACGGTATCTTCTTGTGATATTGCCGTATATGTGTTATGTGTGTGATGATGACTGTGTGAACATGGACAATTTCATTAATTAGGAATACTATAGCGACATAGTCATGATTTTCTGTCTCCTCAGCCAATGGTAGTCTGAACGGCATAAAAACCCATACTCAGTCTGAATGCCGCGAGTGGCAAGAGCAGAGCTAATTGGAGCTACTGTACAAGAAAGCCATAACAAAACACCAAACAGAACCAACAAAAGAACATCGGAAATGAACGAAAACGGGCGCTATAGAGCTTGTTGCACATGGCAGCTATGACTGAGTCATTTTCTTTCTTCTTCTTCTTCTTCATGTTGTCCAGGCGTTGTACCCCGGACTGCAGCCCCTAAATCCCATGCATTAGACCAGGTCTGCTAATGGGTATTACTTTCTGTTTAGGCCAGGGTCTAGTGGTCTACATTTTTTGACCACATTGTGCCTGTGTAACTAATTGAAAACCTGACTAAAGGTCTTGTCTTCGTGTCATGACCCGAAACCTCCTGAGCCAGACATCATGTTGAGAAATACATAAATCAGTTAACTGCTTTATTATACTTTTGGTACTTCCATTACTATTACTATCCATGTTTTCTTGCGTTACTATAACAAATATGTAACTGATACTATTCGTCAAAATACACTGCGATCAGTGCATTTGGATGTTGGCTCATTGTTTATCGACAAATGAACCATGCAATAACATGTAACAGTTCACAGTAAAGATGAAAGAACTGTAAGTTACACAGCGTAACTTCTTATAAAAGCAAGACAGGGCACATTGTTTTAAAGGTAGCTGTTAAATGGCTGTTAAATCTGGGTTATCTGCAGAGCCCTTGTATCAATATTATCCTGGTATATGTAAAGGAATGACCAAAAACAAACTTGTGAAAACAGCATGGTTAAAAGACAGTCTACTCTGTGTTATTGAAAACATCAACTTGCTTTGAAACATGAATATCCTGTGTTTTGTTCTCCCAGAAGATATTTTCCCAAAGTTCCAACAAGCTTTAAAAGAAAATTCATAACTCTATGGTCAAAGTTCAAATGATTCCCCTTGAAAGCCTTAAAAAAAGTGGCATAACATACAATTCCTCTCTTAAAATCGCACATGTCACTGATTGAGTTGCACAGGCCTCTTCACAGGGGGTCTCCCCATCTTTCTATTTCTCTTCCTTCATCTCTCTCTCTCTCTCTCTCTCTCTCTCTCTCTCTCTCTTCTTTTCTTTCTCTCTCTCTCTGCCGCCCCTTTGCTCTCTCTTTCTTCCTCCCTATATCGGCTGAGTGGAATTCATCATCTGTTGCGAGGGCGCAGGAGCACATGATAAGCATGCAGTGAGTGAGAAAGCCTGGCCGCTATATCACTGGGAATGAATGAACGACCCCACTCTGACCCGACCAGGAGAGGAAAACACATGTTCTGCTGGTCTCGGCCGGCTGGCTACCTGCAGAGAGGGTTGGGAATTCCTCCAGCAGGAGGGAGGGATGGGGAGAGATGGAGGGATAGAAGGAGGAGGAGGAGAGAGAGAGAGACGGTCTCCATGTGTCTGACATTCACCCGGAGAAAGACGCTCGCATGCTGTCCTTTTCCAATGACTCGACCGTTGGTTATTGAAACACTAAGGGTTAATGTTTGATTGATAGGAGGGGGGGATACGTTGGGGTGAAGGGGGACACTGCATGGTAATGAGAATGGGCTTTTGGGAGGCATTCAATGTTTTGGGATGACGTGGCAACTATACGCGGAAAATGTTGCAAAACTTCTGAACACGATCACAAAGAGGAAAACCACTCATTTCCAACATTGAACTCTGCAGGCCAAAGAGTACACCGACAAGTTCTATACCTCCAGTTCTAGGCTAAACAGAAGGGGGGGATCTTTTTTATTATTTCCACACAACAACTCTAAGTTATATTAATTTCAATGTTGAAAATGAGTGATATTCCCCTTTAAAGGTGCGTTTTTTTGTAGTGGTATGCCGTGCTCATTGTGGGCCATGGCCTGGTGTGAGTGGCAGGGCCCGGAATAGTCTCCGACTAGACAGAGATTTAATATGATATTATATAGTTGCTTGGCTCACTCACACCCTGCAAATCATGTGTTTCCTGTTCTGGACTCAGCGAGGTCCACGCTACCCATTGTTTTTTTTATTGTGCGTAAAATTCTTGCCACCTTCAAATCCGCAGGGGAACACGAGCGCTTTTGTCCACCACTCCCCTTCACTTCCAGAATAGGTTCATTGATTTTCTTTTTACATTCCCCGCCCATGTGCCAATTAAAAAGTGAGTCTGAATTTAATTCTCCAGCAACAAGCGTGTGAAAGGCTGTGCGTGCATGTGTGTGTGTGTGTGTGTGTGTGTGTGTGTGTGTGTGTGTGTGTGTGTGTGTGTGTGTGTGTGTGTGTGTGTGTGTGTGTGTGTGTGTGTGTGTGTGTGTGTGTGTGTGTGTGTGTGTGTGTGTGTGTGTGTCTGTTTGTATTACTATACTTGTGAGGGCCAAATGTCCTTACAACTTCTACAAGTAAAATAAAAATTGAGAAATAATGTTGTGAGGACCATTGTCCTGGTCCTCACAAGAGAAAAGATGTGGGGAGTTAATAGGCTTATAATTAGCTAATTAGGTTAAGCATTTTAATTAGAGGTTAGGTTTAGGGGTTCGGTTCGGAGTTATGCCTGATTCATATTTAGTTGCACGATTGGCTTGTAGCCAATCTACAAGCTCACAGCTCAAAATTGGCCCAAATTTGTAAAAATATCATTTAGTCGATGTCCTCACAAGTACTACAAAATGGTGTGCGCGTGCGTGCATGTGTGTGTGTGTGTGTGCGTGCGTATGCGTGTGCGTGTGTGCATGCGCGCACGTGTGTTAGCATTCCTGCGTGCAGGGAGACATACAGTACATTGCATCCGAGTCCCAAAGAAGAGCCTGGCTGCATTTTAGTGTGAAACTGAGAAGGTCCACTAACTGCGTGGAAGGAGACGCATGTGAGAAGCAGGGGTACTGGTGGCTGTACAGGAGAGCATGGAGGGCTTGACACTGAAAACGGTCCCCATACCGGGCGTTGGGACGGAGGGCGGAAGAGGGGCTGGTGTGTGGAGGGCTGCTGTGGGCGGGGCCACATCGCCCCTTTATTTACTTTGACCCTGGGACCACGGGAGGCCCAAGGAGGGCACATGCCGAACTCCCCAGGCGGGCAGTGCTGCCATGCCCTCTCCCTCACCTCTTTGCCCGCCCCTCTGTCTCCAGTTAGATATATGTCTGTTTGGAGCCGAGCGTACAAGAGCTAAGATGACACCCCCCAATTCCCCCCCCCCCCCCCCCCGGCCCCTGCATCGCATCCCCCCACAGCCTCTCTGTCTGTTCCTTGCATATCTAGCTTAGGACAGCTGGCCTTGTCCAAAAATACGGGTTTGGACGTTTATTCTTTTGACGTTGCATTTTTTTCTGTTTTACATCATATGATTCATGGATTATGGAAATGACAACATTGTTGATTATATAATGTATAGGCTACATGCTTGAAGTTGACGCAGAAAATATGTGCAGATAGCAACACGTTCTGGTATTTCTAGTACACAGGCTATATTGCTGTTAAATAAGAATATTATTGCTGTAAAGCAAAAACTTTTTAGTTTTTGTAAATTAATGACAAACTTGTGTCATGTTATGTACCCAAAATACATCCGATCTACAAGCTCTATAAGCTTCGAGCTTGTAGATCTGCTATTTTTGATCGTCGGTGGAGGACATGTTAGAATACACAGGACCACAATGGAAACAAGCCCTTAAGGCGTTTTGTGTTATCCTTTTAGCACCATTGTATAATCGTACCACTGTACTATTTCAAGCTGTCAATAAAGTATTCAATTAGCAGGCAAACCTGCACTCCTCGAGCAATCAAAGACAAGGAAAGATTCTAAATAAATTCCTTAGTTCTAAATGAATGTTACTGTACACACTGTACATATAAGTAATCGGTAAGCCTATGTACTGGCCTCAACATTCTTTCATAAATAAACTCCTAAGCAGCAATAGAGGTTAGTGGCGGGTGAGGGGGGGGTGAAGATGTTAATAATTCAAATGAGTTGAACTCTACCTGTCTGCACTTCAATGCCATCACTGTGGTAATTATTACTCCATGCGGTAATGCTATTGCTATGGTGAAGCCAAGTGTGATTTATTTCGTCAGGACAATTATGCCGTGTGATTAGAATGGCAAACATGATTGCAATTTAAAGTGGATATTTCACTTGCATAGAACATTTTCCTTCTTTCTGTCTTTCATTTTTTTACCACATTGCTCATTGAGTTGAATAGTCAGCCCCTCTACAGTGTGTTAATGTGAATCCATAGCAGCATTAGACTTCTGTCTTCAGCCATGTGGATTGCTTCTGAAATATACAGTGTGCCTGTATCAGGATCAGTCATCTCTTTGCCATATAATTTCTATCTGCTTGAGTTGTGGGTTTTTTAAGGAGTAGGTTTTTCAACAACATAAACCCTATACTTTATTGTAGCTTACTGTACATCAATAGCTAGAATAGCCAATCTATCTAACATATGGTGAGTATGGTGAATAATCATGATTGTTCGCCTATCATGACATGCCCAGAATAGGGATGCTGAGGTTCATCTGGTTAAAATGATAGCGTCATGAGAGGTTTCCAAAGCAACCAGTAGAGAATAGTTGGTGGACTGTTCATGGATTGATCTCTGATTGATCCCTTAAGAAAATCAATTAATCAATCAGCAAACGTTCAAAACACACGTTTGTTGCATGACGTAGTAAGGACAGAGGTGTCTACATGGTAGTATGTATGTCATAGGATATGACTGCTAAAAAAAAAATATCCTCATCATAGCCCATTTACACTAGATGATGGCTTCAAACATGGCTTGCACGTTTGAAGTTGACATGTGACAGAGGTGACAGCGGAGTTTAACCTATGGTAATGACGTCTCCGGACTGACTGAGGTTCGGCAGCCGAGGGATTTGGAATCAAGAGGTCTTGTTTAGTGAAAAGAGGGTTAATTGATTGTCAAATCGTGTCAGGGTGTAGTGCGTTGCGGAGATGACTCGGGGGCAAACGTGTCCTCGTTGAACGCGCTGCCCTCCCGACCGGCAAGCTCAGTGGAGTCAGTTCGCAGCACAGTGGCAGCGCTAGAAAATGTCACCCCAAGTTGACATCCATATTCCATTACAGCTATCGCTCAATATCTTCATGCCGTGCAAATTATAGCCCTTTCAGCAGACCATAAAGTAGCAGAGTGAAAAAAGCCATATGGAAATGTGAACCTTATTATGTTAACTTAGGAGTTAGCCAAATCTGTAAAATGCTGTTTATCTCTTAATTTACTGGCAAATAATTGACGTCCTTTATTTTTACGTTACATTTTAGGCTTTGCGAGAATAAAGGATAAACAAAAGTTAAATAAAGAAGAAAAGAATCCATTGAAAGTAGACATGTTTTGTCTTAAGAGTTACATGCTGTGACATATTGAATGGCCAATTACTCTACTGTAAACCACTTTACCATTGAAAGCTTGGAGCCAATGGCAAAATCTATCCAATTCCAGTGGTTATAAGTACCCAGAGTGTTTTGGACTTCTATGGGGACTTGAATGAAGCTGCTGGGCATCCAGTAAATTTCAACCCCATCTTGTTCCTCTCCCGAAAGGCTCTGGCGTGGGCCTGTGGTTGCCAGGCACCTCCTGAGGTGACTCTATCAGAGCCAGTCAAGCCTGAAATCAATCACTCACACCCATCAAAGGCTGCCCTGCACTGCCATTGTGACTGAGCCATCTGGGCCTCAGCACACTGTTTACATTTATCTCTATGAACTATATGTGGCTCTGTGTGTGACCATGTCTGTGGGCTTGCGCGTATATGTTTTCTGTGCACATGGGTGTGCTCGGTCCATGCCTGTGAATGGATGCTTATACAGCACCGGCCCGGGCATATTCCTCCGCCTGTGTATGGGTGTTTGGACTGCACCTCGCTTTAGGGCGGAAGTAATGAGACGAGTGATAAGTGGAGAGTAAAAGTAACATTTTACTGTTGTGTTTTACTCGTTACCATGGCAATACCTAGAACCAGTTGTGCGTGCACTCGGAGGCAATGGCAGGCCAGCGCGTCCGGCATGAACGCACACCACCTTACATCTGTTCCCAGCCTTTCGCTACATGCTTCTCCTGCACAGCGTCATCTGCTTGAACCAGTCTTCCTGTGTAGAGGCCTTTCTCCTTTGGCCCTGCTCCGGTCAATCTCCCCCCGATCTCCTGTCCGTCTGCCCTAGTGCTGTGTGCTAAACCAAACCGCCCCGCACACAGCCAGGCAAGCACATAGTGTTGAATGGTGCTGAGTGTGCGGCAGTCACCATTGGAGGGCAGTAGAATACCGGCGCATTCATCTCCATCACTGCAGGCAGGGGAGGGGAGGGGAGCGGAGGGGGTGCGAGGGGATGGGGGGCTCGCCCCGGAGGCGACCTAAAAGCTACTACTTAGAGGGACGTTGGGAGCATGGAGACAGGCTGGGGACGATGTGGACGGGTCAGGCCAGCCACTGGACTCCAGTGACTCTTGACGTTCGACCAGCAGTAAGTGGGTGAATTCTAAAGATAATATACAAACTTCTCAATGGCATGCTCACAAGTACATGAAGGAAAGACAAACTCACAGTCGCACTCACAGACTGTGAATGGAATGGAATGGAATGGAATGGAATGGATGTAAGAAAATTAATTTTGCCATTAGAATAAAGGGAATGGCTGGGATGCCGTGGCATTATGTAAATCGAACAGAATCAATTTATATTAAAATATGGCCAAATTCATATTTATCTCTGCACCATTCTGCAAATGAAACTACAAAATAATAATGCATATGCATTATTTCAGATGAGAGTATATTTAATATAATTATAATTATAGTAATAATAATAATTATTATTATTATGTTTGTTATATGTTGTATTTTCGACAAGAACAAAACATGAGCCTTACGTTTAATTATAATACAATTTTCAGGTATAGATTTTAAATATATTCTGAAGTATCAAAAGGTTATACAATACAATTAAAAAAAGCATGTCCCAGGACTATGCGTACGGTTTGACCAAAACCAGTCGGTGTACTTTAAATAATTCTAGTTAAATTAAACTAAATTTCTAAATAATGAATTCAATCTGAGATACTGTAGCATTCCTGTCTGGAGCCTCCTTTAATCCTTCCTTCAATAAAGAGTTCAACGCGGTATGGATGATGAGCTGTAATATCCATGGGCTTCAACCCCTCGCACATATTCTACAAATCCTCCCATATGCATAATATAGGACCAATAATCTATCACAAACGTAACTGAGCTCTAAACCCCTTTTATCCCAAGTAGAAAAATGTATTACAGTCACACATACATGTCTCTGTTCTGCTTCAGGGCTCAAAGTCCTTTTTCAAACATGCTAATCTCAGATCAGATGGTTACTGGAAAATCTGAAATAACCCTTTTAAGATGATAATTATGTTGTATCATCATCACTTTCAGATCGGTATAGGATAATATTTTGTGTCGTACTTTTAATTGACTTGCAGGTTATTCTGAGTTAAAAACGTTTTGACATGTTTCAAAATATTTGAAGAATTTTGTCAGGAAAATAATTATATTTACATTATTGATACATGATAATACATTCAAAACGTCTAGCTACGGTAACTTGCTGATATATTGCAGAACAAGACACTTGCATTTTAGTCAAATTTCGTTTTTATATTAGATACAATCTTTCTGATATATTTTTTTCCATAATTTTTCTGGTAACAAAACCATCCGATTGTGTTCCCTTCCAGATTTGATTGACCTTTTCATTCAGTTGAGCTTGTAACCTAATAATACCATAACCATAATGTATCACACTACCCTTCTATAATAAATAGATTACATCTTAACACATTTTGCAGGCAAGGTTTCTGTTAACGCCTTTAATCCATAATCATCAGCTACACATGCAATACATTAATAAATAATCCTTATTTAGTTCAGAATTTTAGGAATGATTGAATATAATTATTTAAGAAAAAATCAGAAGGGATCAAAATAATTGACAAAGATATAATCTTCAGAAAACAACACGTCTTATGTCAACACACACATTAAAATATTTCTCGAGTCAAGAACAAACAGACATGTCCCATGTTATGTGCTTTTACGTTAACGTCTGTGTTCTTCTCCACTCCATTTAGACGGTGAACTGGGATGCCCCACAGTCCCGAGTGCAATGTCCCAGACCTCGGCCTGCTCTTTTATGTACACATATACTCCTCGCTGTGAAGGGGTCCCATAGTTGAGAATTCCACTTAGAGAGCGCGTTAAACTATGCCGGGACATTGGGACAGTCGTGTTCTCGCTCTCTGCACTTTAGAGCTGTACTTGCATGTTGTCCGCAATGCCCAGTTGGTTAAGCGTAAACAGGATACACGATTCTGCTAAAGTGAAAGACTTGTTTGTTTCGTGCTATTTTATTTATTTGAAAGCGTCTCTGGCTATTTTGTAGTACTCATTCAACCAACACTGATAAATATGTCTTTGCGGAATGTGGGTATGTCTGGGTAATCAGTGGTAGGCTACTCAACATGAACTCCTTGTGGTATGCACTGTTTGCACTTTTGAAAATAAACTTTATGAGATTGACTTTGGGCATAACATTTTAAATGACAATTTGGTGAGACTTTATTTCAGTCCATTACTAGTCCACAATTGTATCCTTGAAATGGTTTGTTTTGGGGATTCAAATTATTCTATACAGCTATACCATATTGCCATTAATATCACATAAATTGCTATTTCAGATGTTTTATAAAATCTTAACATTTATTTACTTGGATTGTCTCCATATATGCAGTGCCTTTTGCTCTCCTTTTGTATATGGCACAACTTTGTTGTTTTTTATAGCCTATTGTGTCTGAGCTTTGTTTTGCCATGTTTGTTTGCCACGATGCTACTGTTCTAGCTGTGCCCAATACAGCAGGAAAAATAACTTTGCATGTTGACGGCAGCAATTTCCAAACACTGTTACTGTTGTTTACAAGTGCCGGGGGGCGAAGAAGGACCTTTCATTTCCCTCCTGCTAATTGTTTGATTTCCTGTTGCCGCTGGAGAGCTGGTCGTACTGTAGGAAGAGAGAGAGAAAGCCCAGGTTGGCACAGGAGCCTGAGCGCTCTCTCCCACTTCATTTGTCTCAAACGACGCCATGGCTCCAGGCTAGATTCTCTCTGGAGCTTTGTAGAAATACCACAGTGACATCTGACGTTGTCTGTCTGCAGTTTTCTTTTTTATCATCTCACTTGTTTTTTTGTTGTTCCCCTCCTCCGTTCTCCACCATCTCAAGCTGTTATAAACACCCTCACAGCTCCATGTCACTGTTTGCTTTGCAGCCCTCGCTTGCACTAAAAGAGGTTTAATGTCTGAATAGCGTTAACATTAGTCATTGAGGCCATGCAATACCGAATCATAAATCTTTAGGATTCAAGAGTGCAGGTCTTCCAGAATGGAACGAGCACTCCGCTTCAGCTGGGTTTCTAGTTTTATGCCCTCTGCTATTATTGTGCCTATCTGGAAGCTGTCATCGGTTGGTTTGCGCGGAGATATGACCCTCTCATCCCAGACTGATCCCGGTCCCCATTCCAGCAGGTGGTGGGCTTTAAAAGTTCTTGTTTGTAAGCTACCGTGGGAGAGATGACACATTTACGACAAACGGCGCAGGCCAAAACAGGCTGGGATACAGACGGGCGGGGAAGAGCCCCTTGCTTGTGGCATGCGGTGCGGTGCAATGCATTGTGGGGCTTCCTTCTGAGGGGCCAGAGCACCACATAGAGTGCCGGACTCACCTACCGCTGTTTAATCACCCAGGGCTATTCTCATGTAAATGTATGTTAATCAGGACACAAGGAGATTGTTTTAATCGGATTGCTGGTTTTTGCTTTGTTTCGCTCTGCCTTCAGAACTTGGGAATGCACCGGGAACAAAAAGTGCCGTTGTCAGGCGGCAGTAAGCCAGTAATTCCTCTCGCAGCTTTTTGACGTTAGCACACAATCCCGCCAACAGACAGACAGACAGACGCTCTGCGGGGACCTCCACGGCGATTGGGCCTCTGTAGGATTTTGCCCCTGAACCTGGGCGCTGTCTTTTTGAATTAACATTAAAGGGAGAGTGTATAACACAGCGGTTCCCAACCAGTGGGCCAGGGCCCATGCAACCAGGGCCGTGAGGATATTGCGAGCAGGACCCCAAATAAAGAGCAAAACACTAATGATATACAAAAATTGTATTTGTCAAATAAATGTCATGGTATTTTTGAGAGGTGCTAGCCCCTCCTATGCCCAATGTAATGTATGATGATATAAGAGCACCCCTCACTTCACACACGTGTGATTTTCTGTGATTTTCTTTCTTGAAAAATTAGTTTGTATTGTGATTCAGATAACTTGGTGTACTGTACAATGTTAGTTCCATTGATCCAAGCCTGAACATGAGCGATTGATTGATCATTAAAATTAACATGCTATGAAAATGCACGCTATATAACCAACCATATGTGACCACTTAACACGGCCGCGTTAAGCGGTCAGATGGGTGGGCTGCGAACACTTTGAGGATTTTAAAGGGGGCCCTGATCCAGAAAAGGTTTGGCAATTAACCACTGTGTAAAACCAATCGGTGGTGCCCACTGCCCCCCCCCCCCCCCCTCGCCTCTGAAGCCTAGGCCAGAATGGGACTACAACAAGATAACACAGAACCTGGGAGTCGGGACATTTCACAACCCAACTATACGACAAGTCAAGTTGCTGCAGCAAACAGTACCCATCTGTATCTGTGTGACTTTGTGAAAATATAGTTTAGTGAGTCCAATTATATACATTGATGAAATTACGCATTAGTAAGATGACTTCTTGAAAATCCATTGTGATCGACATTGTAACCTCAAACAGAAAACCAGAGCTGATAGTATAGGTACAGGCACTGCATCACCCCTAGTACACTGTAAATCCACCCAGACAGACAGTCATTTTACATAGAATCCTGCGTTAATTTAACCGAGTATATATCGTCTCTTACGGGTGGAAACCTCATTATGTCCAAACATTTTCAGGATTCAAATTCAAACGTAGCAGATCTACAAGCTCAAAACATGCGCCATGTTTTGAGCTTGCGGATCTGCTACTTTTTATGCTTTTGTGTGACACTGTACTTTAGTATGATCAAGCAGGGCGTTCATTTAGGAGCGCTCTGCCCGATGCACGCGTCGATCTTTACACTCTCTATTTCTTAGGGTGGATTGAGATGAGCATAGAAAGAAGGCGACCGCCGTGTGACTGACTTGTGCCACATCGCCTTGGGTCCTGTGTGACGGATGCCCCTACCAGTGCCAGAGCATTTCTGCCTGCCAGCAGGCCTTTAATCCCTCCTAATGGGGGTTGTCATCTCACTGCTAATTTAAATGCTTCAACCACAAGGCTCCCCCACCTGGCTAAACTAATCCCAGTGCGTAGGGGGCCCCCTTCCCTTCCCCGCAGCTAGCTTCCTCGTTCTGGGGGCCCAGGGGCCTAGAGGCCCCAACCACCCTCCTACACGACAACAGCATCTTTCAATCATCTCTCCCTGATTGTATTAATCTTATCTGTGTTTAATTACATTTTTTAAGACTCTTGCTGTATGCCATCTTTGCACACTGTGGGGGCCTCAGAGGACTCCTCATTTCAGATGCATTTTCATTTGGGCACAAATCCGCATCAAACACTGCCAAAAAGATTATGGCCGAGCTGTTTTCCATTTCCATCATTGGGAAGAGTTTGTAAACTTCTTGGTTTATGGCCTGAAGTTGTATAATATTGTACAGTATAATGACCTTTTTGTTTGTTTGTTTTTTGTTTTCAACTGGGAGATTTTGACGTTTTCATTGAAAAGTAACTCACAGACTAAATATTTAGGGCCTCACGGTCTTATGTCATGGTCTTAGGATTGTTGCCAAGAAATGTCTCACTGCCACAAAAATAGTTACACTAACATGTCTGACTCCCTCGTCAAGAGATCCCTTAATAAATCAGATGATTCCCTTCGTCTCATGGATTTGCATCATTTTGTATTTGTACCACAGATTGAATCTTAAAATATAACATGTCTTGTACAATGCACTGGATCTTGTAGTGCAGAGTTAAATGCAGGTGAATGAGTTTAATGCAGTTGGAAAACGTCACAGTCATAGATTAATGGAGCCCCCTATGCAGTCACAGACGTAACTGAAAGAGTATGATTTGATATTGCATGTACACAGCACTGTAGTAAAAGGGATTGATTGAAATATTTATTAACAGTTTGCAGAATTACAGTACATTTCAAGCACAAACTCAATACAAAGACTGTTAACTGTGAGTGGACGACCCAATTAAGCATTACACTTGTTTACAAGAGGGTCCACCATGTTCAATTCATCAAAACATTTAGAGTCGTACAAATAGACACTTCTATATAGTCAAAGAACAGAACAGGAATTCATCATAAAAAGGGGGGAGAGAGAGAGGGAATGGTGCTAGTGTATTAACGTATTATTAACCAGGGCTAATTGTAGAGTGTTGGGATGCCACGTCTGCAGACCTCATCTTGACATAGATAAAGATGCACATGGACACGGTCCAGATCAACATGAAAGTGGTAACTAACAGGTGTTTTCTTTTTTGTATCTACATCATTGTGATTTACAGCTCTGCTTAATGATGATGCTGCCGCTTTTGTGAGTGATTGTGATTGCAATCAGAGATATGCTTTCCCCCCCCCCTCTTTACAAGTAACCCATCAGCCATCTGTTCAGACAAAGTATTTTGACTGCAAACTCTCTGAAAATCCATGACAAGTTTAAATTGCAGTCGTAGTACATTGTGTCCTGGTTGATAATTAAACTCATTTCCACCATATTTGTTTGTATATTCAAACTCATAAAGTGTGCATCAGAAATATAGCATCTAGGCCTACTGTACAAATGCATGTTTACAGTAGTCATTTCGCTGCTTATGTTGTGCCAATAAAATATGCCGTAGCAAATGCGGAGGTGTTAAAAATTGTGTTCTGAAAATATTTACATAGCTATCAAATTCATCCTCAGCTCGGCATCCGCATCTATAATGGTGTTAGGGTGTGACGCTAAGGCTTGTAGCAAGCAGCGGGACGCTGCGTACCACTTTAATTTGGAAACGGAACATTCAGGCGGTCACCCATGGAGCTTGTTGATGCCATTTTTCTTTGCATATTCCTGGTGGTGATCTGAAGAGTTGAAACAACCCCGATCTTCCATCCTTGGGTGCGAGCTAAATGCTTGCATAAGTACTGCGAGACGGAAGCCCTGGAGGGTATCAGTCTAGTCTAGAGGCTCTCTTCTTGTACCAGGGGGTGTGTGGGGGGCTCTCTGCCTGCCAAACAAAGTCGGGGGGATGGGGGGGTGAAGTTGATTGTTAAAATATATTTTTTGAAAGATTTGATGTTCAAAGGTGCCATACCTGCAAAGAGGTGACGGCGTGCCCGGGAACATCACACAGGATTACATGCCTCGGTTATTGTCGCCACATCAAGTGACGCTGCAAAGTAAAATGTGTCAGCGAGCTCGCGGCTCATTTGAATAATATGTGTGCAAAGACAGATATGGGTTTTTGGGGTGAGAGGGAGTTGTATTGTGGGGGCTGTTCTGAAAGGGACAAAGGGAAGGAGGACCTGTGCTGGCACATGAAAACGATGGTCCGACTTTCAAGTTCGACTGTCAAGCTCATGATCAGAGCAGGCTCGCCAATGATTTCATGCCCTCCCCATTCATTTGATCTTGCACGTCTTTTTATGTCGATCTGGGCAGGAAACCCAAAAATTGAAAGAGACGGAGCGAGAGTCGCACATTAACGAGGGGAAATTAACATCTGACAGCCCTTTTTCTCTCCTCATTATGCCGTCGGAACAGTGCCGGGTTTATGCGGCACCTTTGAGCGGGCCTTTCCGAGGTCAGGCCTCCTCTTATTCCCCAACGTGCGAGACTCCTGAACCTTCCATTATCACCAGCTCAGCCTCGCGCACGCTGGAAGAGGAGCCCTGATCCGTGTGTGACAGTGGAAGAGGAGCCTTGTAATGAACCCCCCATTCAACAAAACATCACCGATAAAAGGATTAACTAATTGAATTAACAGAGTAAAGTACTTTATAACTGTTAATTATGTGGTTCCCTTGGCTGCTCTGGGCCACTAGCACCCTTTGTTTGGAAAGCTGCTTGTCTGTCCTAATTGACCTCTGGGGAGCCTTTGGAAGTGTGTGTGCGTGATGGGGGGGGGGGGGGGGGGGAGTGCGGGGTGGGTGCCTTACACCGTCCAACAGCTAGTATAAACAAACTGACAATTCACTTTGGTGTAGAGTGACACTCTGTAGAACCAGGGGACACAGGCCTAAATGACCTTCAATGTACCACCAGAGAATAGCGCCTCCTCGGATCTGGGCTCCTAAGAGGCCCTGCTCCTCTCTCTGGAGAGGGGGCCAGCGTGATAGGACTGTAGACAGGACATAAACCATCCTTTGTATTTGGACGGGATGCTCAGACTTGCTCTTGGACTTGCTCAGGTGCTTTTTGAGAGAAGAGATGTACAAATGTGATGGGTTTGTCAGCACATCAGGCGTCTCCTTTCTCTCTGTGTGTGTGTGTGTGTGTGTGTGTGTGTGTGTGTGTGTGTGTGTGTGTGTGTGTGTGTGTGTGTGTGTGTGTGTGTGTGTGTGTGTGTGTGTGTGTGTGTGTGTGTGTGTGTGTGTGTGTGTGTGTGTGTGTGTGTGTGTGTGTGTGTGCGTGCAGTGTGTGTGCGCGTGCACATACAGTGAACACCCAGATCCGTTTCTTGCAGTTCTGTGTGTTGTGTGAAAACCCTTAATCTTGCATAATCTGGATGTGGGTCCGAGGAGTGAGATTTTATAGTATGTGGACTCCTCTGTATACCATGGCAGGTTCGCTTCGTTTGTGTGTCTTCTCCTAACACCGCAGGAGACTTGCGAGAGACTCTTTAGTCACAGAGAGTGTCCCTTTCCAAACGCGTGGCCAATCACATTATAAATCGCCATGACTGCCGTGAATAGGCTGTGATGTGACCTGGTCTCCCATCCATCCCCTTCTGAGAGGCAGCGCCGCCTTTTCACCGTCATTCTCTTAACCCTTTCTCTGCCGCCAACGGGTCCGGCCACCACAATCCTAATGACCTCCTTGACAAGTGATCCATCAGTTGGCAATTACAACATCTGTCGCCATGACAAAGCTGCCCACAAGGATGGCTCCAGTGCTCTCTTTTGGGGCCGTTCTTCCTCCCCCACGATTATGTCCGGGGTTTTTTTTGGAGGGGAGGGATGCAGGGTTAGATGGGGGTGTGGGTGGACAGTGGGGTGGGGGGTGTGAGGGTAGCCACTTTGTGGGGGTAGCCACTTTGTGGCAGACATGTTGACAGCAAACACAAACATAGCAAAACAAATGGGTCCCGCCTACCTCTTTAGATTTCCATTCAAATGCACTCCACAACTCTGTGAAAGTGCTCTATCTTCTATAGAGGGAAGACCCTACCAGCTGCCATCGTCTCTTCTCACCATAAAGAGGACCTTTCACTTGGGAACAATGAGAAGGCTTCTCTTTTCTCTGGGCCCAGAGTTGCTGCCACTGCACCACGTTTCATTTCAATAGCCATAGATCAGCGCGGGACAACGGTCCGTAAGTGATGGCTCATCTGAATCAGCCAACAAGACGTTTTGTTTAACGTCCGTGAATATGCACACCCTTTGACAACACGGTTCAACAATAAGCCAACACTGTAGCATGTTTTACCTAGCGAGAACAAAAGGCTATACCTAATCTGTGGAGTTTGAGGAATAAATCCCGTTTCAGGTGGACACATTTGCATTTGAAGTCGTCCATGCTATATTTTCTGAGGCTCAGTGGGAGGAAGGTGTGGGACTTTGCCTTTCCTTTTTCCTCGCCTCTTTAAGTGGAGCACTGGATAGATGGCATGACATCACGGGCTGAGCCGGCAGCACAATGCAAAGGTCATGTGGCCCATTGATCTAGGGGGCCCCTGATAGAACAACCCCCCCCATATTATGGGCCCGCGCACGCAGGGTCTTACACACACTGAGCCATAGAAACGGACCACAAATGGAGCCTTGTTGTCTCCCTATTCAAGGCCGGCAATCAGCGGATTTACACTTTGATGTGGAGCCGAGAAATAAAGCCCTTTGGAGCACTGACCTTTATCGACTGATTAAAATCCATAGCTCTTCTCTCTCTCTCTCTCTCTCTCTCTCTCAAAACTACATGTAACTACAAGTTACAGTCCCGATAGCTGGGAACAACAAGCTGTTTTAAAGTCAGGGCATTGTATTTGCTTTCACTCTCTTCTCCCCTTTCCCTCAACTTTTGTGTCTTGCTGCTATTGAGACCCCCCCGCTTCCCCCCCACCTGTCAGAAAAAAACATGCAATTGGTTTCTTAGCTTTGTCAGTCTTGTTCGAGAGGTTTTATTTGGAGATCAGGGAGTAAATGTCAAATGCTACTTCACTTACCATTAAATGCTTTTTAAAGTACAACAGAGAGGGAGAAAGGATTATTCATGGAGAGTCTGAGATGCATAAACTCTTATATCGTGCAACAGCATTGGTGCTGCATCATTGTTATTTAAGTGTCTGCATTTATCGCTGTACCTTCAAGACAAAATGAGTCTTAATTAGGTGTGTGTATACTTTTGCATGGCTACACACACACCCCATTTCCGCTTTCAGGGCACTGAGCACCATAATAGAAGCATTACTGTTTCCTTAACGTAACAGGTCATGTCGCCCCAATTCCATCTCGCCCCAGCTTTTTTCCGCTGACCTCACACCTCACGCCGACAGCTCGGTGCGGCGGTTCTTGTATTCTTTATTTTGTTTTACTGAGAATAAGGTTAGAAATAAGTTTAGGGTTAGGCATAGTTTTACTGGGGTTAAGTTTAGGAATAGGGTTAGGTTTAGGCATCGTTTTACTGAGGTTGAGGTTAGGAATAAGGTTAGGCTTAACCGTTTAAGCATAATTTACTTAGATTACTTTAGGAATACCAGGCCACACTGTTCCGGGTTCCGCCGGCTGTACGCCCGGGGCGAGTTGGTAAAGGGGCGAGCAGTCTCTATTCTTACTTAGTACTGCTTTTAACAATGCAAGTGAAATGGGAATATTTATCCAGTCATCTGGTGAAAGTTAAAGTGTTGCAGCGATCCCTCAACCATACAGTATGCACGCGGGAGGGTAATAATATGGCGCAATATGGTATCAACAAAATGTATCTGACGGATGGTAATGTGATGGAAAATGTGACGCCTATCTCCAGATTCTCCACAGTGACAGAATTGATTGTTTGCTAAACCACAAACATGACAGCTTCATGTATTCGAAGGCCGGTGTCAAAACCACATGCAGGCTGCAGTTATGTAGTCGAAACAGTCCAGGCAGGACCGTGGCATATTCCTTTTACAGCCCACATGCTGCTGGAAATTATTGATTATATTTTGTCCAAGGAATCACAATCAGCTTCATTGTCACATCACAGGTTTACATGTGTGGGCGTGGGTGAAATTTGTTTTTGTGCAAGGGGCAGGGCCATCGTTTTTGTTATTTCCATAAAAAATGAAAGGAAGAAGAAGAATAAGTTGTTAGAGGTTGTTCTGAATAATCTCAGTATTTGTTACATCATTTCTATTTGTTTAACATTTTGTTGTACATATCCTCGGTGTAATGTCAATACATGCTGATTGATTGATCAACACGAATTGATGGAACTTGCCATTCCTAACCCGTTTGTACCCGTTTTGTACCTCTGGTTTTGTATCTGTTCTTTTATAGTTGAGTAATGTAATGTAACTATACTTGGAGAAACAAAGACTGCCGAAGCAGAAAACCTGCAACACTCCAACCTAGAAGCACGCTGGGCAAGACCTACGGTCCTACGCTGTAGACGGTGTCTTTTTTTTGGCAGAAGTTGCAGGATTTTGGCGGAAGTATACCGCTCAAAGAAATGACGTTGGCGCTTTACAAATCTGTTTACATCTTCGTGAATGAAACAAGTTTTGTGATTGGTCGAAAAAACATTGTATTTTGGGGAAAATACATCTGACGGATGTTCCGGCCTGACACTTCCGCCGATACCGCCTCTGCCTTAGGTTGTGACCATGCTTTTCTCTTCGCAGATGAGTAAGCCTGGGACAGAGGCTAACCTAGAAGGGTGAATTCTTGTAGGTGCAAGGCTCAAAGATTGAATGTCCCTTTTCACATGTTTATTTACCTCTGACGAGCCAACGTACGCGTTTCGCCCAGGTGGGCCTTCCTCAGCGTTGTCAACGGCACACTTTTAATTATGTAGCTGTACTTGTACTTCAACTTGTTCATTCTGTAATATTGCATTAGATCAGTTATGCATTCAATCCTATAGTCCATGGGTTTTCAACAGGTGGTCCGCGGACCACTGGTGGTCCGTGAAGGTGTTGCATGTGGTCCCTGACCATGCATTTGAAGTGAAGATTCATATTTGAATTTATTGTATTGAACACAAGTTGAGAAACAATGCAGTAAATGATCTGGTGACAAATGAATCAAATGATGTTGATGTCTGATGTCAAGAACTTCCACAGAAAAGTGAGTTAGAATCTCAAGGGAAACCATACCGGATTGCCTGGTTGAGTCACCATTATAAAGAAATGTGCACATAATCTGCTTACTCATAGAGTAAGTTACAATGAACAGAGTTTAATATCGAAGGTTAATTTCTTTACCCCACACCACGACGGTATCCCCCCTCCCAACACAACAATGGTCCCCAGGTTAATTCTCAGTCAGGGTGGTGGTCCCCAGGTTCATTCTCAGTCAGGGTGGTGGTCCCTGGTTCATAATCAGTTGAAAACCCCTAGTCAAAGCAGTGAAAAGCCTGAGTCGATTGCACCATAACTGTTTATTGGTGCTTTCCTAACCTGTTTATTACAAGACTGGCCTGCCATAGGCTAGAGGCGTGGTTGGAACTCCCTTCTACACTAATACAGTTCTTATTTGACGCAATATATATATATTTTCATCTACGGGGATTCAGAAGAGGGAAAAGAACGCGACCAAGGTAGGATGTGTAAATTACGTCAGGCTCCGGTGCTCTATTACACTGAATACACGGCAGGTAATGTTAAGCATTCAATCAAACTTAACAATCAAACTTCTCTAAAGTGTATGGCACTCTAAACATATATAACTCTTAATATTGCACTTGCTCTTAAAATGTCCATCTATTGCACATCATGACAAGTGTTTGGCATGATGACACTTGGCTGCATTTCCACAGGTGGAACTCGTTGGCAGAATGGCCAGCTCAGCTGAACAGGAAACAAAACTAAAATCTTCAATAAACCATAAACTCACGACTGCCCAAAATATGACTGTATAAACTATGTTGTTTTCTCTAAATCTAAAGTGCCAATCGGGTTACAATATACTGGGGTAACAGAGGACCAGCTGACACTGTTTGACATTAGCTGCGTTGTTACCGTCACCGATCTGACAATGACCTGCAGGTTATGTTCTAAAGATCCACACAAAAACAGGAGCAAGACCCAAATGCAAAGAGCATCATCTATCATCTATCTATCCATCCTTTTAGACTATAATGAGTAAAAGTCAGAGTATAACAGAGTTAACCAAAATACCTTAGAATGAATTTGACAGCACACAAGGAAGACAACTCAGACAAGCAGAGCTAGAAGGAGGTTCAATCAGATATATTCACCATTATACCGGGAGAGAAGAAGGCATGCAATACGGACAGCGTTTCACAAAGATCTCTCCCCATGTTCAAATTGAACAGGGTTAATATAGCATATCGTAATCAATACACCGGAAAATGTGTCGAACAACAAGGTCAAAAAACATATTTGTTTACAATGGGACAGATAATGCAAGACGTCACTGAGTGCAGTTTAGTAGAATACCAGTCTGCTAGAGAGAATACTAACTTCAAGGGCAAAAACATGTTGATACACAGAGGCTGGGTGTTATGGCAATCGCAAACAAAACAATTCTTATCTACCCACGCTGGCTAGGGGAGAAGTGTTACTATCTAAACACTGGCGGGGCCAGAACTAATACTATTTTAAAGTCAGTGGGCAGCGTGACCTCAAATGTAAGTCACAGGGCAATTCATAATCCATAATTCTGCAAGACCATAGGGGACACCGGGTCACAGATCACATGAGAACCTTCATTCACCAAAATAACAGATCTCCAAATGAAAAATACCTATCAGCTATGCTTTCCTAATCCCTGATTCCATGTATTTCTCTCTCGGTTGTGTTCCTAATGGAGCCATGCTTGAAGATAAACCGACAGCAGTGGAGTCTTGTCTCTCCTCGGTCCACTACCGGTAAGGCCAACTGCTTTTGATAGCCCAGCATTCTGCTTTGTCAGAAACACGGAAAGAGCCTCATGCCAATAATCCACAGAGGGACACTTAAAACCATAGTAGTGTCACGCTACACCGGCCATGTGTGTGCGCTGTGACGTTGCCACATCCACTTAATTCAGCTAGTGCCTTAGGAATGCCCACCTGAGAATAGTGCAGGCTGCCTGCAGAGAGAGTCAGCCATCAGCATTAGAGAGCATTACCACCGTGCAACGAGAAGAAAAAAACACTCAGACTATTTCCCAGTAGAAAATGTTTAGCCTACAATCATCTCCCACAGCGCTCCTAAGTGCAAGGAGAGAAGTTTATGTCTCTATTAACTGCTGAAGTGACGTTACAACAAGCCCACCATGGCAATATGACCCACCGTGGTAGATAAGTTGTATTCGAGCAATTACTGTTCTGTGGCCGTGAGCCTTTTCAAGATTCATTAATGTGTTGGCAAAACAATCATGGTTTAAGGGCCCAAGCTGTGGATTTAGTGTGCGGTGTCACATACATCATCAAGGCCCTCCTCAGTTTTTTCTGCTTTTGTAAAAAAGTAACGGACCTCCACAAATTAAACAATTACATCACATCGCGGCCGAGGTCTTACAGTGTGTACGACAATGACAAAGGAATTGTGCCTTCGGGCGTAAAACACTTTACAGGCTGCAGAGATGTTGGGTGTAGTGGAGGAGGGGGTTATTTTCTGGTTGATGAGCATGAAGTAGTACACGGCCCGCGTTCAGACAAATGGTGGGGAAACAACAAGGAACACGGAAAGGCAAGAACACAAAAAAACAGTTCCATGAAATATTAATGGGGGGTTGTATTTACAGACAAGCAACTTCTTCTAGAACCTACCAATACTCTTCTGGGACGTCAGAGAGAGAGAGAGAGAGAGAGTGCTTGACTGACAACCACTGGGCGCGGAGGCGCCGGTGATGTGTATGATGTGTGTGCACGCAAACGCACACTGACATGACAAATTTCCATGTGCAGCCGTGCACACACACACACACACACACACACACATTTGTGAAATTATGACCGGACAGGAGAGGGGCCAAACTCCTCCCACACCTCCAGAGGACACTGTCTGCCTTTTTCCACTGCTGCAGTAGAATCTGAGAATTCTGAGAATTCTGAAGACATGCCAAATATGTGCATGCATGCATACAGTTGCGTTAGTGTAAATGAATGCACATTCTTCTTTCCTTCAATGTGCATCTCATCAGTTAAAACAATGCAGTCACAGTTCCTCTGCAAAGACATAGGATAGGGAATCATGTAAGTCAGCTAGGGGAGAAGATTATCTCTCTCTTTCACGCATGCAGGCATGCACGCACGCACGCACACAAACAAACATTCAAATGCACACGCATACATGTGCACACTCTCCACTAACCCTCTGCCCACAATCTTCTTGCGATCTCTCCCCAAAAAATGTTTTCCCAACTTTGGCTTTATACCTAATTTCAGCAGCATATTTCTTTGCCACAGGAGGTGGTTATGACAAATTAGAAGTCTACGAATGTTCTGATGGTGTAAAGGCCCCAGCTGTCACCGGGGAGATGGTGATCAGGTTTCCAAGCTGCATGGTCTCTTGGCGCCACAAAGAGTTCCATATGGTCATCCAAATGCTGCACCTAAATCTGCTCCCAATCTCCACCCCGGAGCTGAAGCACTTCCACTGAATTAGTCACAAGGCTTCCGAACATATGAGGTGCAACATAACAAAATCATGTGTCCTTTATGGTGCATAAAGGATGGGGGGGAGAAACAAATTAATAGAAAAAGAAAATCTATCGAGTTCTGATCGGTTTAACATTAAATACACGTCCAGATCGTTAATTTGAGAGAGAAAAAATGACCGTTACGGGTCATAAAATGAAAGCAATAAATTAACACATGATTTTTGTGTTATTGTATATCTTATTCCTTTACTATATTGCTTCTTCCGACAACATGGAAGTATTCTGTCTGAAATATGATATTTGTCCTTTTAGCCATTGAAAGATATTGTTTGTTGTTTTTACTTTTGTGTGCCCTTTCAGGGTATGTGAGGGAGATCGAGCAGTTGGATCTAGGGTGGAGAATGAGTGTGTGTGGTGGGAGTGTTCTGTAATTGCTGGCATGTCTTACTTTCAGCACGTGGGCTAATAATGGATGATGTGGAGTAATTATGGATAAGCACTGCCTGGTCTGGTCTGTGATTTGTTGCAGAGACTTAGGAATCGCCACATGTACAGTACTGTACATGCAGACGAACACACACACACACACACACACACACACAGTCACACACACACGCTTCCTCAAGAATGCACACACACACATACACGCCCATGCACGCGCACATACACGCCCATGCACGCGCGCGCTGCGCGCGCACACACACACACACACACACACACACACACACACACACACACACACACACACACGTACATTGCAGACTTTCACAACCTCTGCTCCTTAGTTACCCACAGGAGGAAGTTGCTCTGATGCTGAGAAACTTACTGTACATTACAAACAATGATCAGCAATTTAGCTGAATTATTTCTGGAAAAGGGTTTTAAAGTAAGCAACATAAATCTACCGTTTAACTCTAGTCTACATTGATCAGCAAATAAACTCACTCACAGAGTTTCACTTTGTCAAACCAAATGAAAGCGTTTTCTTGACATTGAAAAAAGTGTAGCTACAGTAATGTAATCAACGTGATTAATTAATCCATTAAAAAAGACCTGAGGCCGATTCTACCATTTTCTTCTAAATCTTATGTTGCTATACTGTATCAAACCTTTGCTCAAACCTTTTCATGTTAAGGACCACCCAAAATTACCCCCATCTCAAAATATTTAGTTCCAGGGACCCCCAGAAGTAAAGATTTACGATATAAAAGCAGATCTACAAGCTCATAGCACATCACTGAGCTTGCATATCTGCTTTTTTTGAATAGCCAATCGATGAGCTATACAGTATACCTAAAATCTAAAATGACACGGATGCTCTCCCGGTTTTAATGGGTCAACTACCTCTAGCCCAGAGCCATAGAGTAAAGACTATTTACGGCGGCTATTCTATAGACTTCTATTGGTGAATAGTGACACCAGAAGTTTACAGAATGCATGGGCTTGCACGAGTATATGAATCACATGACAGGGCTGTTTTCTGCCCCGTCAATGTCCAAATCTGTCTATACTATGGCTCTGCTCTAGCCTACATTGATCAGTGGGGCACCACCGAGGCACAACCAGCACCGGGAGAGAGGGCCACACCTGGCCAACAGGGAAGTGAGAAACCTGCTGGCCAGGTGCAGCAAACCAGTGCTGACCACACCCCAGCGACCGCCGCGCCCAGGGATATCCCCCGCGGACCCGCCCACTGTCCTTTCTCAACTGCCAGAACAAATAGGAAGCTCTCTCTGCCTTGTGCGTTCTTGGGGGATAGCAGGCACTGAGAGGTCTCTACTCTGGACTATGGTTTGCCTCCTGCCTCCTACGTCTCACCAGACTGTTCGTCTGTGCGGTGTGCATGTACTGTATCTGTCCTTGTCCACACTTACTCTCGTGTATTTGAGTCAAGGGAGTCTGCGTCTGTGTTACTGTCGTAGTTGTTGTCATTGAATCTGTCCTATCGAGTCTCTCTTCCTCACCTCCTTTTGGGAGACTCTGGGGGATTGCTCATTTGTACAGTCTGTAGCTTGTGTGGTGCCCTCTTGCGAGTCTTAATGTATGTTTTGTAATGATAATCAAGTAACTATAGTAATTCAAGTTTTCAAATAAATGTAGTGGAGTAAAAGTACAATATTTGCTTCTGAGATGTAGTGGAGTAGAAGTAAAGAAATTGGAAAGTACAAATACCTCAAAAATGTACTTAAGTATACTTGAGTAGCCTAAATGTACATACCTTACACCACTGACATTGAGCATATCAGCAAATAAACTCACAGGGTTCACTTTGTCAAACAGAATGAAAGTGCTTTCTTGACATTCAAAAAAAGTGTCGGCCCACCACGTAATCACGCGATTAATTAATAAGGACAGCTAAAGTCGGGTCGCGTCTATCAGTGCATCGGGGTGACTCCTCTCTCCTGCAACCCCTGTCAACGTGGCTGTGTGCCTTGACCAAACATCTCCCCTATAGTCTCGTGTTTTCTTGCGGCTGAAACAGTGAAGAGCATGGGCATCGTTGGTCTATAATTAACCGCCGGGTCGGCGTTGATGTCATTGACACAGCGTGGAGGTGGATGGTGGCAGTGCCAAGGCACCTGTTGTTGTGGAGTGTGGCATCTGATATCATTACCCGCCCAGCCGGAGCGCCAACGTCCCCGCTGGGTGGCGAACTGTCCAAGCCGCCAACCTCACTCACCTCTCTCTCACACACACACACACACACACATACGCATGCACGGTCATCATGTCCTTCTTTACATAAGTGAGGCGTGGGCCCTGGAAACCTTAGGGCCACGGAGGAATCCACACAGACCGTTATGTAAGTTAACCAGATTGCTGGTTAAATTCTCGTCGCTGTCGGGCAAAAACCTCTCATCCCCAGTGATGGAAGAAGTATGCTCACATGTAGAAGTCCTGTATTAAAAAATAAAATAATATTCTTAATGTACCAAAAGTAAAATAACTCATGCAGAATGTCCCATTTCACATGTTCAAACAGACCTTATGTAACGTTGTGAACACAATAATGTACAGTAAACTGTATAGTTCAAAAGACAAACCAAAAACTTCAGAATGTCTGGTTTAAGCATCACCACATTTTCATACAGAATATGTGATGATTTGCTAATCTCTTTGTCACAAATAAGTTAAATATGAAACATATAAATAACTTTTACAGTGGGACAATGTGACCGTTCCAGCTCATTGCCATATAATTATTAGTGTAGCAACTTTCCCAAGCAGACCAGAATGCCTAAGCCAGGGATTTCACACTCTCCAAACTGATTTACTACTGCTTCTCTGCCATTAAATCAGAACATAGTTACACACAAAAATGTTCACAAATCCACAAATAAGTGTACACTTGCTCACACATATGCACACACACACACGCACACACGTGCACAAACAGACACACGCGCTCACACAAACAATCATGCGCATGCGGGCACACACATGCACACAACTCTCACTAAATACACCATCTGCCTGCACTACTTGAGAGTAATGTTTTGAACAAGTAAAGCTTAGTAAAGTAATGTTTTATTAATATGCAGTAATAAGATCTTATAGGTGATTCCGTGTACAGGATTACAAAGCCCTGAAGAAAGCCATCACAGGTTGTTGATTGATATGTTACGAGTGGAGATACCACTGTAGTATTAAAGGATCTCAGGGTTTGATAAGCATTCAATTTTGTTAATATCGCGGTTTCATAATGATGTATCAAGTTTGCATGAAAGGCTCCAACTCTGCAGTCTTGCTGTGATTAAATGCACCGCTGTGATTAACAACGTTCTGGCAAATAACAATCACTTTTTATAATTATATTATATAATAAATTATAACTTTTAATTAATCATATTTCACAAGCGCCAATAAATAAACTGATATATTTACATAAAGGCTTTGTTTGTCAGACATATTTTTTAATTTCAATAACGAAAACCCCCCCAGGCAAACAAGTCCCGTAACGTAATTTTTTTTTTTCTCTTTTTTTATTTCTTATGAATGTGAATCTCCAGAGATATGCAATAAAGACACAGCAGTGTGCTGCATTATTGATTTAGTTTCATAACAATCTGGAGCCCTCTTTATTCAGTCCAATTGGTGGAGAAGGAATTGAGCACGCTTGTTTAACAGAAAAGCATTTAGCTGATGTCACAGTCACCGCTCCAATTACTGAAGTTTCTGCTTCTCCGTCTACCTCTAATAAGTCCCCCGGGACGGGATTCATAATGACACTACAGTACCAGCAGGAGTTTGTTTCGTAGCTTGGTGTTGTAATTTGATATCACTTTGATGGTTTATTGCGACCTTTGATCGCAGTTAACTATGAAACCTTGCGTTTTTGTCACGACATGTCACACTCAATTTTGTCACTCAATTTGTGTCACGTCATAAATTGTGCCCAAGGTCACGTGACATCACTGACATCATCAGGCAGTGGCGCTGGAAGTATAGGGCTGTTGGGTTTTCAGCCCCCCCCCCCCCCCCCACTGGTAAAAAATAGAGTTCTCAACAGGCCTGTAGTCCCGGCCCTACCTGTGCCCTCATCAAGCCCTGTACACTCTGAACTGCCACCGCTGCCACCCTTAGAGCTGACCTGTTCTGACATTCAATATGTTGATCTGACCTCATCCATCTCTGTACACTCAAGGCACGCTCCATATATATGACCAGTGCACGCGACGAGGTCTCTTCTCGCCCACAGGCGTCTTACTGGTACATGTAACTCTGCCATTTATGTCTGTGAATAGCATGTTGATCCACGTCAATGTATGTACATCCACATCCACATTTGCATAGACTGATTGATTGATTGAGTGAGTGATTGATCGAATACTTTATTAGTGAGAAATGTAAACGGCTCGATGTACAGTTAGACATTTAGGCTAAAAGTATAACACTAAAATGTCCTGCATGGGGACTTGTTTCCATTGTGGGTCTATGATGCAAGTATATAAAGATGTACGTCTCTCACTGGGCCACGCATGCACCTCCTTATTAAATCATTCACGATCCTTTCTCCCAGCTATGAAGTACATGGTGTGAAGGGCATCGCTTTTCTGTCAGTCTTCTGTCTATGTAAACACAAACCACAACCTGCTCCGACCACTGCTGTTCACCAGACCACTTACGCTTTGGGAGAAAGCTCTGGAATGTATCGACACACACATTCCCGCCATCGATCAATGTCGTTACTGATAACTTTAACAAGAAAACTGTCACCAGAGCAAAAATTCTTCTTTAGAACTTTTTGTGTCTGTGAACCAGGCCACTAATTGTCTCTCTCTCTCTCTCTCTCTCTCTCTCCCCACTGGTTGTTATTTGGCACATTTCTTCAGGGACCACGGCTGCATGTTCCTTAATGTTCCTCTGAGTTCCGTGGTGCAGCCAGATGTCTTCGGGGACGGCTTCTCTGCTGCTGCTTGACAAGGTTAAGGGATCTGAGCGGGTTCTCCTGCGATAATGGAAACATCTAAAGCCCCCGAGATACGGACTGGAGACCGAGGTATTGGAGGGGGGGGTTCATGATCTCCTTTCAGCTATCATAATGACCCTATGGCAGGAATTGGCCCCAGTCCCATGCCATTAGTGAGTAGTAACGTATACAGTATGTGCACACACCTTGCATGTGGATATATAAACAAAAGAGCAAACACACACACACACACACACACACACACAGGGCAATTGCATGCACATAGTGCGGCACAGTAGAGTACATCTGGATTGTGTTGCAGTGACCACAGGCCCCTGAGCGCGAGCCCCAGTGGCAGTGTGTGGGTTGAGAGCCAGGGTCCAGTGCACCATGGTGGGGGCTCTCCATCACTCTGACTCCCAGGCTTGACAGGCCCCTGGCTCCAGGGCCCGTCAAGGTCTTACCGAGCGCACTCCCAACTGTGCACTGCTGAGGAAGGGGATTCAGTATCAGTCTAATGGATTACTCACCCACATCACCTGTCTGAGTGGATTCTCCTGACCGACAGACACACACACACACACACACGCACACACACACACTACACCCAGGCACATGTGCACGCATGCACCCACACACACGCATGTATACTGTAGATGCAGAGGACAATAGAAAGCCTGTTTTGGGCATGAAACATCGCTGCGCAATCAACACCTTCTTTAATTAATTCGAAGTTCAAGCATAACTCGAACCTTTTTAACCAAAATAGATTTTTGTATGTATTGTGTGTAGCTAAAGTAAATGTTTGTTCCACCTAAAAAGGTCACATCCGCGTCAGAGAGAGAGAGAGAGAGAGAGAGAGAGAGAGAGAGAGAGAGAGAGAGAGAGAGAGAGAGAGAGAGAGAGAGAGAGAGAGAGAGAGAGAGAGAGAGAGAGAGAGAGAGAGAGAGAGAGAGAGAGAGAGAGAGAGAGAGAGAGAGAGAGAGAGAGAGAGAGAGAGAGAGAGAGAGAGAGAGAGAGAGAGAGAGAGAGAGAGAGAGAGAGAGAGGTGGGAGGGCGGATGGAGGATGGAGGGTGGGTTGGCTGGTTTCACACTGCTGGACACCCGTGGACCACGGTCAGGGCCCCAGCCTTAATCAGCCTCATACATATGTGTCACATCCAATGACCCATCGACTCCGTTCATAATAAAGGTCACTCAGTGAGATATACTATGCCCCCCCCCCCCCTCGTTAATGGGAATCTGGCTGGCCGTATAAGGCCGGGCACACACGGACCAGGAATGTTTTAGCATGCATGTGGAATCATCCGACAGACGCGTCCTTCACATTAGACATCGTTAAGCATGCGTGCGTCCTGGTGTGTATTTACATACTTTTTGGTTAATTTGTGGTTTCTTGACTACCGACCGTCAACCCACTGCTCACATTTAGTTTTTACATGCTGTACAGATTGAGTACAGATTGTTACACTCCCTTTTATATAAAACTCACACAAGAGGACCATGCCTCACTTTTAATTTCTCATTATTCAGGCATGGAAAAGGCACTGTTCTTTAAGATTCACCTGCAAAACAATAAAAAATAAATGTGTAGATTGTAGAATGTAGCCTACATTCTAATGGGCTCCTATAATCCTCCATTCAGACTCGATGCTGTGAGTCATTTTCCATAAAAGGTGAAAATGCATTTGCCAGTAGTAAGTAATGGTGAGAGAGGTCAGCTATCGATTCACTGCTGAAGAGGGCCTTTGGGGCATGTTTAGCTGGGGTAGTGTTGCTTGTCAATGATGCCTTTATGGCTGTGGCCTTGGCTGGAGTTTGATCATGAATCAAGGTTAACCTAGTCCCTTAATAGCTAATCAATGACACTCAATAGATCTTATCATGTGGTTATAATGTACTTGACTACCCATCAGTCAGAACTATAGCCCGACCGATGCCAGATGTCTCGGTCCGATCTCAAATTTGGACAGTCCTACAACACACATTACCGATATTTATATATTTCGATGCAGAAAGACGAATACATAAGTCTTGAACTCAATTTGAATGAATACAAATAACTTTATGATAGATTTTCTTTTTAAATGAAGACTGTCTGAAATAGATATGAAAACTAGACAAAGTGCCAATCGGCACAGGTCTCCACCAGGGCAGGTCAGGTTGTGGCCTCATGGTGTCGCTATAACAGGCTGTTGAGGAAGATTTGGGCCGGAGGTTCGTGTTGGAGGGATGCAGGTACAATGTTTTTCCATGTGTGCATACATAAGTTGTATACAGATCGATGCTAAAAACAGGAATTGGCCTGTTATAGCGCCACCGTGAGGCTGATTTTGAGGAAAAAATTGTGGCATGTCGTCCTCGGCCTAGTGAAAATGTGCGTGTATAATTTAACGGAAATTGCACACTGTGTTTGTGATTTGTGGCCTTTTTTCGAAATGGACGAATCGTGTGAGCTTTGGAAGCCAATCTTAGCCAATCAGGATGGAAGATGGGAAATGGTGCTGCTCCGTGTTGATCACATGACTATGGAGATAGTGTATACCGATTTGCGTGAAATTTGGATAAAACCTGAAGGAGTAATAATAGAAAATGTGTTTTACATATGTCGGCCTCCTGGTGGCGCTATAAAGAGCAGATGTGAAAAATTCCAGGCAAAGGTTTTTCCTTGGCCTCTAGGGAGTTGACATACAAAGTTATCCACAGATCCGTGCAGTTAGAGGTAAAACACTTTTTGGCCAGTTATAGCGCCACCTTGAGTCTGAGTTGAAATTGTTCATGTGGCATTTCGTCCTCGGCCTAGTGGGAATGTGGGTGCACAATTTCACGGAAATCACGCGATGTGTTCATGATTTGCAGCATTTTATTTGAAACTGAGCACTCCTGTGAACTTTGGAAGCCAATCTTAACCAATCAGGATGGAGTGTGAGAAATCTGAAAGACCGGTTTCGTTGAATGGCTCTAGAGAGACTGTGTACCAATTTGCGTGATGTTTGGACAAAATCTGTAGGTGTACTGTGCAAAAACTTGTTTTGCACAAAGCGGCCTCCTGGTGGCGCTATAACAGGCCGTTCTGGAAAGTTTGGGGCAGAGGTTCATGTTGGCATCCAGGGAGTGTGTGTGCAAAATTTGGCATCGACCAGGTTAACGGTGGCCGAGATTAGCTGCTCACGGACACACGGACGGACGGACGGACACACGGACGGACGGAGTGCAAAACATACTCTCCCCACATGCCTTCGGCCTGGTGGAGACAATAACATTTAACATTAATTATACAATGAACAAGCCAACCTAACTTTTTTTTTTTACCACTTTAGCCCTTTAAAAAAAAACATTCTGATATTTGAGAATGTTTGACCACTAGACAGACAGACAGACAGACAGACAAGTCATCAGATGCAGAACAGTAGTTAAGATACAGAGTAACCATCAATAATGAACAATAGTATACTCCCTACTGTAGCCCTATATTTATCGCCTATAATGACGTTCACCAGGTTGAAAGTTGGCCAAACCGATATATATATAGCCTGGAAACCAGATGAATCTGCCAGTACAAAAGAAAAAATAGCCCGCCCCTCGGTTATATTTATGCTAGGATGTTAGTCTGACCATGTCAATATCTGTCGAGCTCGTCTACCTGTCTGTGTCAGAAGAAATATACGCTCAGACTTATTTGTATGGTTTGTTTTTCGGAAGGCAGCTTCTTCTACAGCATAAGTCGTGTCCAATTGTAAAAAGGCAAGGACTTCCCATTAGTTTAACCGAAGACGTTGCTGGGAGGACACTGCATACAAGTTATATTGAGATAACCTTTACTCGCCAGCAAATATTTCACCTGCATTAAGATTACCCGAGAGCAACCTGCTTGTTATTTAGCACTAAGCCTCCTCCATCAAGGCAGTTCTATCTGCTCGAAAGCAGCATCAGTCAAAAGTATCTGCTATGCAACTAAATAGGGCACGGGGACATATCTGTCTACATATAACCTTTGCAGTGCTGATATTTATGATAAAGACCATTAGGCAGTTTGTGTGAGTTGCTTGTGCAAGGGCTTTAAAGGCTAACACCGGTCGTGAAGCTTGTCGCTATCCAGGGTTTTATGTGTATGTCTGTGTCATCACTCTGGGTCTCTGCACAGCATCTGTTGGTCCTGCTGAAAAACTATGAGAGCTTATGTCACAGATCTCAATGTTTACAATACCGAACATCTCATGAAAAGTTAATGCATGAGCAGGACAGACTCCGTCCGCGATGTGGTCTGATCTCTCTCTTTCTCTCTCTCTCTCTCTCTCTCTCTCTCTCTCTCGTCTCTCTCCTCGGCCCTCTGGTATATGATATAAGTTACAGTTACATGTGTATGCTTGATTGACAATATGGGACATGTAGGCCTATAATTATTTTCACATGAGGAAATGACCAGGCTTTAAGAAGACCACTTTAGAACCCCAGCTTCCATGTTCTCGGGGGGGGGGGGGGGGGGGGGGGGGATAGCAGATCTCCAAGCTCATAACATGTCACAACGGGTCACTTTGTAGACTATTTTTGGCAAAGAGGCTTGTTGTAAATGTAAAAAAAAGCGATCCAAGTACTGAGCCAACTGTAAGTGTTAAGGATGTACCGGAGTGAGAACCTGTGAATGTGTACAAGCCGGTTTTTTCCCCCCGACAATGTCTGTACATTTTATCCTAATAATTTAGGCAAAATCATTCTGCAAGTTTAATTCTAAAATGTATCGGTAGTGTGAGAAAATGCTGCAGAATCAAGGTGGACATTTATATCCATGTCTCTGTTTTATGTTTAGTATTCATCTTGTGGAAAGTATTCTTGGGGTGAATATGCAAAAATGGTAAAGTGGCATATCACTGGAAACAGCGGGATGCTCACTTTTTCACTTTTTCTTATGATTACCCTTCCAAAGGACAAAAATATGTACGACAAAATCATTGTCCTTTTGATTTCATATGATAAAAGGTCTGTTTTTTTCATTCCCCGCGCCTTTCTAGTCCAACCTAGACACGCATTAAGGCTCTGATTTGGGTGAAATGTAATTGTAATTCATCATTTTTCGGCCCCGAGGCACAGCCCTCTCCAGCCCGGGGCTCTTTGAAAAGCAGTCGGACACAAAGACGGACCCTGGGAACTTTGCCCATGTAGTCAATCAGTCAGGACACCCCAGTGTGCCCAGGCCCCGGCAGCTTGTTGTTTTCTCCACGGATATCAAACAACTTCTTCTGCGGTTAAAATAATAAAAATGTAGACTGGGTCCTCCGTTTTTCTTCTTCTTTTTCTTCTTCTTCTTCTTCTTCATCTTTTTCTTGTGCTCGAGGTGGCATGGTTCCTCCGTGGCCAGGGGCATGTCGGCGGGCGTGGAGGACTTCAAAGCCCAGAGGAGGTCTGCGACGGTGAATACAGCTGGTCTCTCTCTCTCTCTCTCTCTCTCTCTATGCCGGACAGAGACAAGGCCCTCAGCTGCCCCACAATAGAGACACACAGGGGAAGGCAGGGAGAGAAGGGGAGGGAGGGCAGAAGCTCCATTCCTGACACAGCACATCAAAAGCTATACAGATACACACCCCAGACGGACGTGCACAAACCGCACATGGCACAGACAGACATTAATGCACGCACATAAACTCCCTGTAATTAATTGGCATGCTTATACAGACAATTTCCACCTCTTTTTTGTATTCACCAAAGCTTGCAGACATTCTTTTTAATTATCTAAACCAATTTGCAGAATAACATGCCCTGCATGTTACACTCTATCAAACAAGTCAGACATATCACATACTACTGTATAGAGACATTGGCTTGCGACAATACAATAGCTTTGTTCTCGTTTCCATGCAGTCAGAGGCAGGTCAAAGGGAGGAGAGGAGGGTACGTGAAGGACAAAGAATTGAGATCCTGATGGCATGCTGTGGACAGCTTATGCCTAATGTGGTTCTGACTTCACAGTGGGACTCGCCGGCTATGCTGTTGACAGTTTTCCCTTTCTGCTGCTTCCTCCGTCCGTCTTTGTGCATTCCACACCGCTGTAAGCCCTGCGTCTGTGAAATGGGAGCGTTTCGGCGGCTCTTGGTGAGCTCCAGAAAGACCGAATACTGAGGAGATCTGGGAATCTTCCTGTCTGTAGTGTCATGAATATCATATCATTTGCTCACAGACTATAAGAACGTTTTCAACCGCATTCTTCTCCTCACTGACTTCTTATTGAAATTGGAGACACACTGTGCTACAAAAATAATGACAAAGACAAAGATTGCTATTGCTGCTATTTTATGACCACTTCCTGTCCCTTTTTTCAGAAAATACGATTTTTAGGTTGTTCTTCTTTAAGGGACATGCAGTGCTGGTTCATTGAATTTTGTGGTCGTTCAGTTCCAGCATTAGCCTGTAGAGGGCATGCCAAAACAGCAATCTGGTCAAGAACAGTGGGGGGCCCATGCAGAGACCTAGAATATCCTCGCAGGAGAAAAGCACTGGGGGACTCGTGCCTCTCTATAGGAGGAGTAGTGGAGGAACACTGTTATGTTTCAATACAGAGAGACAGCCACTGAGGCCGTTATTGTAAAGGGTGTCAAACCTTACTCAGATGTGTGCTGCTAACACAAGTTAGCCTCATAGCATAATTGCCTAAATCATATATTTTTAAGGTTTTCCGGGAAGAAGAAATTAAAAAATCACTTTCTGATATAGGCTGAGCCGAGGACATAGGGCCTATGTCATATAGGCAATAGGACATGGGCAGTGTTATAGGAGAGTAGAGTTCAGCCAGATATGTAAATTTGACCAAAACATTACTTAGCCAATTTAGCTATTCTGAGGCTAACAAGATGCAACGTTTTGAGACAGTGAATTATCCTAAATGGCAAATGACAATCACTGTACATAATAGGCTTATATCTGTAATTTAACATCAGCTATTTAAATTTGAACTCACCTGCATCTGTCTTGCTACAATGGCAATTCTGCACCCTCAAAGATGGAGTAGTTCAACGGGGACGATTGATTGGAATCCGCGGAACCCTCATCTCGTTTAAAACGCTTTAGAGGCCCCTGAATAAACCATGACTTATCTATTGCGATCACGTTACCCGGGCCATCATTCATTTAACCATTTATTTATTACTCCATTCATCTACATAAATATTTAACTATGTCTTGGCATCTTTATGGACTGCTTGCTCTGCCGCTCAATTACAAGGAAGCCGTGTCCTACCCACGGCCATATGCCTTCTATCTGGTGACACTAGATCTCCACAATTTATGGATGCCAACCCAGGGCAATAGCGTTCAGTTGGGTTTTTTACGTCTATCTGTGTATAAGTATATTAATCTGGGCATAATGACTGGCTGGCGACAATATGCTCCAGCATGTATGCCCAGTAGGACAACTATCGCATGCATATATATGGCATACAATAAATGGAGTTCTTTCTCATTATTTGTTATTGTATAGATTAACTGGTGCCCCATCTGGGATCCTCATGCATGGCAGGCGTTTAGTTCAATGAGGCCAGTGTGACATAGTGGATGTTGTGGGAGCTCTAGTGAATGTGACTTAGTTGGTAGCAGCTTGACAATGGAAGATTTTTTTTTTTTGTAGGCCTACTATATATACATAAGTATATTTACGTATATGTGTGTATGTGTTTATATATATCGCCTCTGTCGAACATTGTATACGTCAAAAACTGTTACTTTTCAGGATCCAAAATGGCAAAAGTAGCAGATCGACAAGCTTTCGCACCGCTTGTAGATCTGCTACTTTTGTGTGACGCTGTAGTTTGATCAAGTATGGCGTTAATTTAACACAAAAAACACAAAAAGTTAGGATGTATGAAGATATGAGGTTTCTGCCTGGCAGCAACAATTTAGGTGTGCGTGTGCGGGCGTGTGTGTGTGTGTGTGTGTGTGTGTGTTTATATACCGGTGTATATATTTATATTATGTAGGCTAAATACAGTGCATACACAGTATGTTGTATACCCCTTATATTATTAACCCTTACAAGTCTTCACTCCCACAGTAAAAAGGCGAGCTCGATCTGGGTTTTTTTGACAAGGTGAGTGTGGAAGCATGTGGACGTGCGGACCCGTAAACACCCACCATGGGTCCTCCTTCAAAGTGATGAACAGCAACAAAAGAAAGCACAGCTTTTGTCGGAGAGACAAAAAGAGCATTTGACCACCTGGGCGCTCGCACATCATTTTCTCATGCCGTTTCTCGAGCATGACAATCGGGCGAGATCCCCCCCCCCCCCCACACACACACACACACACACACACACATACAACCACAGTCACACACACACCTCCCCCTCTCTACTTTATATGTGACTAAAGTGACTAACTCGACCGTAGTAGCCTACTCCTCAAGTCTCGTATACTGCTTCCCTTGTTCATTGATCGATGTGTATCGCCTGGCTCCCTCCGTCGTAGGCTACTTATACCTTCCGGAAGGTTCTCCAAAGAGGGAGGGAGGGAGGGAGAGCACTACACAGACCACAGTTTGACCTGCAGGTCTTTGGAAGACGCTTCCCTTTGCGTCATCATTCCGCCCTGCAGGTCGCTGCACACCGACCACCACGAGCTGTAAATTGATCAATTGAGCAGAAGATGAAACGGCGCAGCTGTTAGAGTGCTGCTGTTAAAGCTATACAAAATTACGAAATTACTTCCCAAGGCCTGAATATTGTGGCATGTCAGTCCTGCCACGTGCAAGTCCTCAATGCTAACTGTCGGGAGTGTAACAATTGCCATTTTTGCACGCCATTTATATACAGCGTTGCTGTTGGGAGGAAACCACCTAAGTCAATTTTTGAGGTTTTTCAGGAGGGGCGCTGTTATCATTGTACATCATCCATTCATTGTCAATGGCATTTAATGTTTGACAAGAATATACACTATAGCTGAATATAGGAGGCGCCCCTCAAAAATATACTTTCTTCATATCCATAGCCCTGACAAAATGAACATCCTGGAGTTAGGTGGTTTCTCCCCGACAGCATAGATATAATATTGTATATTTCACTGTGGTATCACTCTGTGGGCGGCTGGCTGCTGCAGGCCCAACCTGTCCTCCACAGAAAGGTGATAATGGTACGGTGAAATTACCATTAAGATGCCACGGCTCAGCTCAGCTCACACCATCCGTCCCATTCAAATCGCTGGATAATCAGCAGCAAATCAAACTTCCACCTCCCCCCCCCCCCCCCCCCCGCCACCCCGAAGTTAACCTGTTCCCCTCCCGTCTCTAATGGGCTTTTTTTCTCGTCGATTACAATCAAAGGCACTTTCCCTTACACAAACCCCCTCTTTCCCTCATGTCCCGTCCCGTCACACCCCCCCCCCCCCAAAAAAAAAACATCAGAGATTTTCAATAATAGAGATGTCTGCACGTGCGTGCGTCCTGACTCCTGACTGTATAGCTCCATATTGATGAAACAGGAGAATCACAGCCAGGGCTCTGTGCCGTGATCTCCTTTGTCCTCGTTGCTTTCTTTGATGAAAGCTGCAGCTCCATGTCTTTGATACATGGAAGCACTTACGAATATATTTCTCTTCTCATCCCTGTCAGGAACGTTGGGGGGGGGGGAGGGGGGAAGAAAATAGCTCTTGTGTTTTAGCTCTTAGAATTAGAGATACAGTTGTCTTGCCCGGTGTTGTTTTGCAGACAATTTACCCGTCATGAAAATACGAGCAAATCACCATTTTGTTTGGTTTGGTTTCAGTTTTGCACCTACTGAGCACGAACTGATATCCTCTCATATAGAAGACTATTACAGTATACTCCTCACGTGTTCTTTATGCTTGAATATCATCAAAATTCATACTCAAAAACGGACTCCTGCTTGCGAACGCGTGCATGCACCGCATGCGCATCTATTTCCTCCGAGAAGAGAATAAATGAGTCACTCACTACGGCTATGATGTTTCTTTCAATAGAGCAGATGTCTTGCTGGAGCTTGGATGCACTCCCAGATATACAGGCCTCATACCAAAACAGTCCTCACTGGCAAAACAAACCTCCCCCCGGAGGAAATGTTATACTACTTCCATACATTACTTTAAGCCAGTTTCTCGGAAATTAGACAGACTCCATCAGGTCTCCGTAGCTAGGCCAAAGAGACTGACCAGTTGTGTCCTGCTGGCTCAGCTGGTCAGCAGCAGTTCTTGACCTGTGCAGTCTGCCGGGTGTAACATATGAAAGACATGTCTGGCACACCACTGCTGGCTTTTGATAGCATGCGAGCAGTGCTGGAAAGTAACCAAGTACATTCACTTAAGTACTTTACTTGAGTATTTCTACATCTCACTATACCTATCTCAGAGGCAAATTGTTTCCACTACAATTATTTAAAAACTTTAGTTACTTTGTAGATTTAGAACATTATTACAAAACATGCATTTACCACTTCAGCCCATATTTAAAATGTGAAAATAGACAATATACAAGCTCACAACGTGTTGCGATGCGACACATTGTGAGCTTGTGCATCTTCTATTTTCAAAAGATTTGTATACATTTTAGACATACGATAACTTGCGAAACAGTACATTCGGCATAACAAGTACTCGCTACTTTAAGTACAATTTGATGCCAACACCTTTGTACATTTTTAATTTAACTGAGTATTTCTATATTGCAGTATTGATACTTTTACTTAAGTAAAACATGTGAGAGAGAGAGAGAGAGAGAGAGAGAGAGAGAGAGCACTACACAGACCACAGTTTGACCTGCAGGTCTTTGGTCCCTTGCGTCATCATTCCGCCCTGCAGGTGACTGGTCAATACACCGACCATCACAAGCTGTAAATTGATCAATTGAGCAGAAAATGAAACGGCGCTGCTGTTAGAGTGCTGCTGTTGAGTCATACATAATATCTCCCTAAAATTACTCTGTGAATCACTCGCCACTTTGTGGCAGCTATGACGTCAATGCAAAATGTTCCCAAGGCCTGAAGATTGAGAGAGAGAGAGAGAGAGAGAGAGAGAGAGAGAGATGTGACTGGCAGGCCATGTTTCTTGTGTCTCCAGGCCCCTGAAACAGCCGTCACTCTGTGAGGATGTTTTCAATCCCCGGGCTCCAAGCGTCTGCGCCATCCGGGAGAGGGTCAAGTTTGAGCCCATCAATCAATGACCAAAGGGCGGGGCCTAGCAGCGGGCGGCCATCAGCGGCCGCTCAGACGTTCAATAGTCTCGGTGCCGTTGTGCGTCTGACTTATCCTTGGTGGTTTGTAATTATGTGTCCTACCGTATGTCTGACATATTGAAATGACAGTACCAGAAAACTATTTGCTCATACGGGGGGAAAAGAATCCAAGGACAATATGAGACACAGCATTTAACTCAAGTTACCCTCGCTGGATCTAGTGGTATAGACGTAGACATATAGAGGTCTAAAACGCATTGGATGACCGTTATATTGTCATAAAAGAACTTTGTTATAGACTGACAATAATCACACTGCAATTTTTTTTTAGTTTTGCTTTCAAAACTATACATTTGGTCTCATCATATCATATGCAATTGGGTGAAAGATGTGTGTGGGGGGGGGGGGGGGGGGGGGGTTCCACCCATGTCAAATACATTCACATTCCTGACCTCGCACAAGACGGCTTCACACGCGTGCACACCATGTGTACGTGCATTGACACGTTCAGCCTCCATGTCACTCCAGTTGAAAGGGAGAAAGTCATGAAGCGGCCGTTTGTTGTGCCTTGCACCCCCCATCTTGGGTCAGCGTTACGGACACACACACACACACACACACACACACACACACACACACACACACACACACACTTATGCAAAGAAAGACTCAAAGAAAACCCATACTTTTACACATAAACCTACAACTCCCATCCACCACACACTCTCTCCCCGGTGTTGTTTTAGTTTGGGGGGGTGGGGGGGGGAGGGTGGAGGGGGGGGGACTCGGGGAGCAGCAATGGTCTGGAACAAGGCCTTGTTTTTAGTGCGGGTCAAACTCCGGCCAGGCCCGAAGGCAGCCATACGATCCCTGGCCGGCCTCCCGAGGTGCCTCTGGTCTGGGACCTGTTTGAACCTCCACCTGCTGAGAAGGCTTCACTTAGATACATTGTTCAGGCTGTTCTCTGAACACTGCGGAGGGGGAGCCGGGACAGTGTGTTAAAGTCAACACGGCGGGATCAGCCTTCTCTTTGTACCGGGCTGTGAGGGTGACCTCCATTCCTGGACCATGAAGAGTGGAGAGACACACACACAGCACACTGCAGCCCATGTGGTCTCGAACACATGGGCTGAGAAGTGTGCAAAGTTTTTTTTTTTTTTTTTTGCGCCCCCAACTTTGAAATGGTCTCGGGAATGGCTGAGTGAGCGCCCCCCCCAAACCCAACCCCCCACCCCCCCTCCACAGCATATACGTTATTTTTCTGTACTGTGAATCATGAACATTTCCCATCCAGCGGTACACACAATCACGCGATAGTGTGTGCAACTGTGCACAACTGCTGAGTTTCTATAGATCTGCAATATTCGCCCTACACCCGCACGACTATAAGTATTAACGTTCCACCCGCTAGCCCTATGCTTAAAGTGGCTGTTTGTGCCGGTTGGCAGACTATGTGTTGTTCTCTGCCTGTAGTACACCCTACTTGTTGGAGGAGGCGGGATGAGAGGGCCATCCATCTCCGGCTAACAGCCACCAGTCTGGCCCCATGCTGGAGTCCCAGAGAGAGGAAGCTATCGCTCACAGCACAGGAGCACATTCCCCTCTCACACAGGGGGGACAAGGCCATTTAACCCACCAAGGTCTGGAGCTACCATTCTATTCTGTTGTGTGTGTGTGTGTGTGTGTGTGTGTGTGTGTGTGTGTGTGTGTGTGTGTGTGTGTGTGTGTGTGTGTGTGTGTGTGCATGCACAACATGGTTGCCTGCGTGCATTTGTCTACTTGTGTACATGCACGTGTGTGAGTGTGTCCGCCTGCATGTGACTGCTTGTGTCTGTCTGCGACTCCGCACACGTGCGTATGTTTGTGTCTGAGCGAGCGTGCGTGTGCATGTGTAGGTGCTTGCGCGTGTGTGGGCACGTGCGTTCTGTGCGCGAAACCATTAGCACCGTGGACGGCTCTCTCTCGATGGCATTCTATACCGCTGCACCACGCTGTTAGAAAGTGATCCTGGGGCAAGGTCAGCAAACCACATATAGCACATCTTTCAAATGCTATATACCTGTGACCCCCCCCCACCCCGTCTCTCCATCATTCCTTTATCCCCCTCCCCCCCCCCCCCCCCCCCCCCCTCACAGTGGCATGGGGTTAGCGTCCCTGGACGTATAGAGAAAGAGAGAGAGAGAGGCTTGGAAGGAAGGAGTATAACCAGCCTGAGGAATGGACACTGGGATTGTTCCTCCGCCCTGTCGGTCTCTAATGGTGTCGTGTGCCCCCTGCCATCGCCGGGATGGAAGGTGTTTAGCGCCTCACTGTTTTTGCTTTGACAAAGTAGGGACACTAACACTCCCCCAGACGGTAGGGGCCCTGCCTGCACGCCTGGGCAACGTCCTCAGGTTGTGGGAAGAGACACTACCTAGTATATAAGAGACCCCGGCTCCCTCCCTCCCCCTGGTTGTCATTTGTACCATCAGGGTGCTCCTTCCTCTTCCACTGAATCACAGGGTAGTTGTTGGGTTGTTGGTTGGTTGGGTGACTTTGAGGTGGCTGTGCTGCTGCTGGGGGCCCCTGGGAGAATGTCCCTGCATGTTTTCCGCGGGGTGTGGGCCATTTGAGAAGAACAGGGAAACCCCTGGGGTTTTTTTTTATCATGATTGATTTTTTTTTCGGGTTATTTGACATGGATCATCACAATTGCATTGCACAAACCAGGTGCATTGCTTTAAGTGTTTTAGCATACATGCTATTTATCTGTCCATAGGAGGCTTTTAAAATATATTGTAAAAACACTGGTTGCAGCTTCCAGACCCTGCTTCGCACAGCAAAAGTGCTGGAGAGCCCTGACTACCATGACACCCCTACGGCCCCTAGCCATGGATGAGTGAGTGAGTAAAAATAGAGTGAAAATCAGCGGTGCAGGTTGCGCTGTGCTTAGTATAGAGACCAGTATTATTGCATTGTTTTGTGAGGGTACCTCCCTATGGAACACGGGGAGAACATGCAAACATTCATACCTTGAAGAAAGCAGTTTTGCTGAAAAGTTGGTCATCTAATATATACGTTTTTTGCATCGTGACTATGAGCTGTACTGTACAACCTCTCCTTCCTGTTTTCTCAAGAACATGCAAACTCCTCACAGAAAGGCCCTTTCACCAACCCTACCTAGGGTATGGTCGCTCAATAGACACAATGAGTTGAGTACACCCATGCAGTGGTGTGTTAGTCTATTTGTGAGTATTTATTATTAAGGGACCAAGCCCGAAAGGACTTCTTGGTCCCTTTTGTATTTGTCTGTTTTTTTTTTCTCCTCCATCTTCTCCTTCCGCCACAAATCGCAGTTCTGGCTGAACCGAAACTAGGCAATATGGTAGAGGGCACATATGCGCATATGCGTCTCCTCGTGCCAAACAAGTATCGTGTTCTTACTTTTGACCTCTGACCTTTAGATCATCCGTCATTTTGAATTATATGAAAAACAGTTCAAATATATCTCCTCCCAGGAACTTTGATCAAAATGCACGAAAATGTCTACATGTGAACTTTTGTCCTATACGGACAAATGATCGGAAGTAAAACATTTTAAGTGAAAGAATTAAGGTTTTATGAGCCAATGACAATTGCTGTTTTGTGAAAGTTCTTCTTCTACTCATACTACATACATGCACTGTCACATGTTTATGAAACTTTACAGTATGGTAGAGGGTCATGCCAAATAGCACTGAAGCCAGTCTTACTCCAATTGGTCAAAGGGGGGCGCTATAGCATTTTTATTTTAAATGAAACCTTTGAACAGGCATAACTCAGGCCTCGTTTGGCCTAAAGTCATGGCACTTGTTTCCACATGTTTCCTTGACTCATGGAGAACACATCTGTCACTTTGACCAGTAAGCTCCGCCTTCCACCCTTGCGATTTTGAGCAGTTTGAAAAACGCGTATACCTGAAATCCCAGTTGAAAAGAAGTTTGTATGTGAAAATTTGTACCAAAAATATAGCTTCAAGCAGTGATAATAGGCACTTTGAACAGGCATAACTCATGCCTCATCTTTCTGTTTGTCTGTATGTTTGGGGTACAAACAGCTGCAATACCGCTGGGTGACCTAAAGTGGCACTGTTGAGCAGCCTAAAAGGGCTTATTGCTTGGTCCCGCCTTATCGCTGCTTGCGATAATTGTCAATTGTTATTGTAATTGAACAATGACATTCTCATTTTATTATTATTATTATTATTATTTTAAGTCTTAACTCTAAGATGAACATGGCCACCATCTGTGTTGACACGCGTTCGTTTGCAGTGTTTGCCCTCGAGTTTTACAGGTCTAATTGAACTCAGAGGCGTAGGAGACAAGATCTGTGTAAAACACGCTTCCTCACCACAGTCGGGCGCACACAAACATGGTGAGAGCTCCTCCACCCCTCATGTGTAGTGCACTGCTGCTCCGAAGTGTTACAGGATTCGTCTAATTAAAGCTGCAGTCCTGGAGATCACTTATAATGAGGTATCGGGTCTTCAAGGTAATTTCCATTTTGCAGCTTGCTTCTGCGCGTGTCGTGTGCGTGTGTGTGTATGTGTGTGTGCGTGTGTGCGCGTGCGTGCGCGCGCATTCTTCCCCTTGTTTATTTTTTTGTGTTTTCTTTTTTAATTGAAAAATGTTGAGTCAGGTTGTCTCCATCTGTTAAGTGAGAGGCAGCATGACCACACATAATAATGACCTTTGCAGGCCGTCTGCTCCCACAATGAACTTCTGTTGCAGAGCGACTCGCTTTGCAAACAAATCGTGTTTGCGGACCCTTTCCTCCACAAAACACACCTATATCAAGTAAAGCAGTGGTTCCCAAAGTGGGGTCCGGGGACCCCCAGGGGTCCTTAAGGGAGTTCCAGGGGGTCCCCAGCTAAATGATAGTTTGGAACCAAATGGACCCTTATGGTTCTGTAACTCTGAGTTAAATTAACATTAATTTTACAATATAAATTGGGGTCCCAGAGATAGAAATGCCATTAAATGGGGTCGGTATAGACTAATATGCATGTCAAACTCATATAGGTCAAACTGGGTATCCTTGAAATTAAACGGGTCGAGAATCATTGCTAGAGCCATACAAATCTTCTCTTGGGGTTCCCTGGCATATCTTTTCAAATGGAGGTCTGCGGGCTAATTAGTGTCAATTTGGAGGTCCTTGACATTAAAAAGTTTGGGAACCACTGACACCGCAATGTTTTAGAGAATTGACTTTGCATGAGTAAGGGACTTGGCTCTTTTCCCTTCCATTGTCACGGCACATCTTTATCTGTAATTCATAAATCGTTCCTCCCTTTTCCATTTCCAGCCCCAGGGGTCAAAGCTAAAGCACACGGTTGACAGTAGTCAACAATGGCTTTTTGGTCATGGCTCACAAGGTCCACATTTCAGCACTGCAGGCAGAGGTCGTCAATTTTATTGTTTAAAAGTCATTCTGCCTAACCTTGATTGACTCCATTTTCTTTCATTTCTTGACCTAACTACCCGTTCAGTCCCCGGCGCCCTTTTCCCGTTCCAATCACTTGATGGCCCCCAGTCAGCATATGTATTCACTACGCAAGACCTCTCCCGTTTCCACTGTCTCCCCCCATTGTCACCCACGCTCTTTCGTGGACAGTTCTATTTCTGTAATGGTCCATGGTCAACCATTATCTTCCCGCTACACATTTTGTCTGTGTAGCGGGGTGTATGGGCGAAAATGCTTATTTGCCCATATATACAGATTGAGTCTTTCACCTTGGTGTCACTGCCTTCCAAAGGTAGGGGAGTACCGCAACTACATCTCTATAAATGCAAAATTCTCTGCAAGCTTGTGTGTCCGTAGTCTATTCTTCGTATATCTTGAGAACCATTCGAATTATCGCCTTCAAACTCAGCGTGTGTATGGCCCCAGTGCAGTGCAGTCCCTGTGTCGTTCCTCAACATTACCACCCAAGTGAGTGCTGTGCTCGGCGTTGAGTCATCTCACCAATACGCTCATATCGAGATTGTAACTTTTTGTTTGTTTGTTTTCAAAATTTTGATCTCATGATTTTGTAATCCCTTTTTCACCCGGTGCCAATTGCCTAAACTCTTGCTAATCTCCCTCTGGTGCTACTCTCCCTCTAAGCTCATGCTTCCTTCAATGCATGAGGAGTGAGCAGGCCGCTTCATATCACCTGACACAGGGGTGTTTCGTAGCGCGCGGGAGGAACATGTTTTTCCAACCAGTTCCTTAGCCCTCCATCAGGCGGCCCGGCTGACCAGGGAGAGGCAGTATAGAGACCAGGATCACTGTATGTTTTTGTGAGGGTACCTATACCCTAGGGAATGCGGGGAGACCATGCAAACTCCACACAGAAAGGTCTTTTCGCCAAGCCCACCTAGGGTATAGGCGCTGATGACGCAGAGGAGAGAACATGCCGGCCACAGCGCCCACAGCGTACCCCTCGATTGTAGTTGTTAAAATGGTAAATGGTGCATTTATATAGCGCCTTTATCCAAGGCGCTTTACAGAGATTGTGCATTACATTCACCCATTCACACACACATTCATACACCGATGGCAGCGGAAACCATGCAAGGCACCAACTAGCACATCGGGAGCAATTAGGGGTTCAGTGTCTTGCTCAAGGACACTTCGACAGTAACTCTGGGGGAGCCCGGGTTCGAACTGGCAACCTTACGGTTACCATCTAGGCACTCTACCCCTGAGCCACCGACATCCCTGTTTTTAAGTAGACGTGCATGTCCATGTGGGCAGGACTGCCCTGAATATATAGCTACGTGCACTCACATAGACCTCAGCTAAGACACCCCATGGGGGAACCCAGTGATATTGTTGAGGGGCGCGCTAGCCCCCTCCTATGTCCAGCTTTTGGTGTATGTGCAAACACAAACATTGCATAACACAAACATTGATGACAAAAGTGAGGACGCAAATTGTGATTGGCCAGAATGAGCTGATGCATGATGATGTGTGCTGAGAAGAGCGCCCCTCACTTCACACAGGTGTGATTTGTGACGATATACTGAGATTCAATATAATGTATGGACAGTCCTGTGTCATGCTGACTCTTTTTTTTACTTATTACTTCGGGCTCGGGTCAGTGGTGGTTGACCCGAGATAGTCACCCCTCAGAGACATCCTACTGTATCTGTGGGAAAGAACACAGATATGTGCATTAATCATCGGCACAGCATGCAGTTCTTCTCGGTAATGTTGCGCAACCAATCCTATAACAACAACCAAACCAAACAACGAAACCAAAGTGATATCCAGAGTTCGGAACGTGAACGCCCTGACTGGTTACACAGTTACACTGGGGACAGGATGACTCGAAAGTCAGCCTGACCTAATAAATAATAATAATAATAATACGTGTCAATGTGATTGATTCAAGTAAACATGCGTAAGGGTTGTTTTGGGACAGGTTATGAAGGATTATCATCTCGGAAAGTTCTGGAGGGACAGGAGCAGTCACAGAACCTGGTACTTATACTTAACCATGAGCAATTGCTTTTTGGGAACTTGGGTTTTTGGTAAGGGTACGAGGGACTGTATGCTCACTTGTTATATCTATACTGTACTTTCACAACTGTATTTCAAATTGCGGTGTCAAAAATAATCAATTCAGCAATGCATCGCGATTCTGCATCGTGACATAATCGATAATAGCCGTTTATATTTACTAGACCTGTACGTGCCCGTCGGCCACCGGCCTACTTGAGAACGGCAACTTGAGAACCTAATAATACCCGTTGTCAACTTGTCATAGCCCTTTTGTACCCATACTGTATATGGAGATCTCTGTATCTGTCTGTCTGCCTCTGTCTGTCTGCCTGTGCCTGAAGAGTGCATACTGACTGTGAAAAGTGTACTGGTTAAGTAATCAATTGTTAGGTGTGGGGTTGCCATGGCAATCAATTGGCTGAGGCAGAGGCTAGGAATTTCCCAGGTGAGGGGACTTACTGTAGGGCCGATTGATCGGCCGATTTTCACTCCAAATGACTCGATCGGTGATCTGTAATTTACCCGATTTGGAGAAACCGATCTTGTGCTTGTGCTAGTGGCTGATTAGGCCCACTGGCAGAGCCTGAGCAGAGCCTTTTGTGGTGGTTCTGGAGAACCGTGGGTCCAACCGACTCGACACCGGGCACTGCACTCCCTGTGGGGGTGTGGAACGCGTGTGTCGAATGTGAAGTTGGTGGGGCAAACGGTTCTCGAGTTACGTGCATTACAACCGTACACACACGCAGACAGACAGAGACGTGGCGCATTTATAGTAGGATTGTTTAAATTTGGTCCTCGGGTGGACAATAAAGTTGTGTTTCAAGTTTCAATTACTTCCCGGGATTACACAGCAGTTTGTGAATAAAATATGTTGTTCAGTATATCTGACTGCTTGTATTGACTGATGAAAGATTTGCCATGTTGTGCAGTAATATAGAAAATTGTGACACATCGAGATGCATCGTAGAATCGATTGAAATTGCTACCTGGTGAATTGAATTGAATCGTGAGGGCAGTGCCATGCACACCTCTAATTTGAATGTATCCTGTATTATTCTGAGTAAAGTAAAGGGGGACGTGGTTGATGTGACCACAGCGTTCTCAGCATGATAGAGAGGGAGAGTGAGACGGGCAGGGAGAGAGGGAGAGGAGGGCCTATATACCCATGCAGTCTCACCCAAACACGGTGAAAAATTTGCCGTATTCCTGTGAGATGGTGTTGAGAGGGCAGTGAGTGAGAAAGAAGGGAACGGAGGGTGGCAGGGAAAGGAAAGTGGGAGGTAAGGAGGGGGAGAAAGGGATATAGAGAGAAAAATAGAGCCTATTTCATCCAGCAGTAACCCGGGCCAATGCTAGTACCTGCAGAGCACTCTGATCAGCGCACAATTTATTTTGAAAATAGACGATTATTATATAAGCTCACAACGTATAGATCTGCTATTTTCACAACATTTATCTGTGGAAACCGAGTCAAACAAAATAATGCCTCAACTCTTATACATTCCAGGGAGGGTGGGCGGGGGTGGTCCCCAGTTCAAATTGTTCAAATATTATTATTTTGGGGGATCATGGCCTGAAGAGGTTGAGAACCACTGCCCCAACTGACCCTACCAACTAACCCTAACCTAACCCCCAATGTGTAATAATATCAACCATCTCTGATTGACATCAACATCTCAGCAAACATCATGTGAGGCTGACTGCAGAAGGAGCCAGCGTGTGACAGGCAATCACAGACTCACATCCAAACATGAAAGGATGTTGTGTTGTTGTGAGGCTTCTCTGCTGAGAGAGAGGCTGACATGTTGTTCCCCCGTTAGAGGCAGACAGTCGGAGAGAATGAGTGTATACCAGAGACAACGCTGGACACTGAGAGATACTGTAGCATAATGGACACTGACTATACAATAATACTACTGTGTGTGTGCGTGTGCGCGTGTACGTGTGTGCGTCCTCACTGTGTCAGGCGGAGGAGTGCTGATTTAGACATAACCAACCCAAACACAGATGCCCGAGTCCTCTCTTCCTGTGGGTAACAGAAGGACACGCAATGTGTTCAAGAGGCCGGAGCTGACAGAGGGATTAATCCGGCGACAACAAATGCTGCAAATCTCTGGCTGGCACGAGCCGTGGCAGAAAGCACATATCATATGCTGCTCGCACGGAAACTCACACAACACACACAGACGCATGAATAAACACACCAGAGGATAGCAGTCCAAAACATGCCGGAGAATACTGTATTCATCTTGAAAACGGCAACTATCGGGTGGCGGTCGCGTATAGCTGAGCGATTATAGCCTCCCTTGAGCAGAGGATGGAACCTGTACATTTCTCTGCTCTGAGCAGTGGTGGACAAAGTACTCAACTATTCAGTACTTGAGTCTATAGTATATAGACCAGGAGTATCTATTCTAAATATACGGTAGTATATACAGTAGATACTCCTGGTTAATGTTACTCCAGTACAAGTGAAAGTTTCCTACAGGAGTGCGTATAAACAATACAACATATAAACGTGCATGCTTTTCAATATACTTACGAGTATACAAATGACAAAGTAAGTTTTCTTTCAATTCAATTGCTGTATTAAAATGTAGACGATAAAAGATTATATGTTTTCGATTTTCAAAGATATATAATAATAAAAATAGAAGAAGCTCACTACGTGTCGCATTGTGACGCCTTGTGAGCTTGTAAATGAGCTGTTTTTTCAATATTTGAAATAGGGCTTAAGTGGTACAATGTACTCTTTCACTTTGTGTAGAAGTAGTGGAGTCAAAAGTGCAATATTTGTGTTTGAAATGTAGTGGCGTGAAAGTAGTCCAAAATTACAAAACCTTGAGTATAGTACATATACTCAGATGAACCACTGGATCTGAGGTGTCATCTTTGGCTTCAGTCTGCCTGCTATCGTCCACTGGCCTATAGGCCGAATCAGAAACGGGTCTCATGGTCGCAGGGAATGTATTTCCGTAGGCGGAGACGACATATCTGTGGTGTAAACAGTCGGCTCTTCTACTACATTGAATGGGAAAGTGACTGATGTTAGTCTGCTCAAACGTTACTCTTTTACCTGCTTTTTACTAACACTAACTTTACAAAGATGCCCAGAACATCGGGATGAACCTGTGTAGTTTATGGCTGCTCCAACAGTAGTGGCAACATTCAACTTTTGTCGACTAAATATCATACGATCTTAGTCTACTAAATCTACAGTTGATTTAGTTGACAAAAGATAATTTTGGCGGGCCTTGATGACGTCGTAATGGTTGATTTTGCACTTGATTGGATGCTCAAATAGCGATCTACATACAAGCTCACAACGCGCCGTGAGCTTGTCGATCTGCTATTTTCAGAGCGCAACCAAATATAAAATGACTTGTCTTTTAGTTCTACTGGATCTCTTCTCCACCGGTCCCTCCCTAACATTTTTATTTTTCATTTGTTGACGACATTGTCAGTATTGTGGGTACTTCGCTTTAGTCATCATGGCATAGTTTTCATTTAGTTTTCCTCAGTGAAAAAAGGTATAGTCGACGAACATTTCAGTCACAGTTTTAGTCGAGGAAACCCAACACTGGACCTGTGAACATCTGGCTGCGATGCGGCGGCGGTGGAAGACGGGGGCTGTAGCAGAGTGAGATGAGGTTGAGTTCATGTGAGCCACCCCACGGCGCAGGACCGTTACAGCCATCAGTGCATCTAGCAGCTTACCACTATCAAAGCCTCACTTACTGTCCACACGCACGCCCACGTGTGTGTCAGTGTCCGGCCGTTATGCGCCTGTGTGTGTGTGGCGCCAGTCGGCGTTCGTGTGGGTTTTACCCCTCAAATAACATAATCCCACAAGAGAGAGAGAGAGAGAGAGAGAGACATTTTTTGAGGATAAGGGTTGAACGCCAGAGAATAAATGATGGCAGCGGAGAGAGAAAAGGAGAGGAGGGGGGTAGGACCGTAGGAGGGAGGGGGGGAGGGGGGGGCAGAGCAGGAGAAAAGCATTAGTAGTTCCAGCCAGCTGCCAAATGATGCCCTTGATTGCCTCTCTTCTTGTGCAGAAACAGAAGGTGTGAGGGGTGATTAGGCCTGGGCGCCATCCCTGATGAACAGATGTTAATAACAAAGCCCATGTTCATTGTGGTTAATAGCCAAGCGCGCCAGGGCTGGCTGCTGAGGCTAGGGGAAAATCTGCCTCCATAGCTCTTCTCTCCTCTCCTCTCTCCCCTTCATTGGGAGAGAGATAGGCTCCGTGCACTAATGTTTTGGCTGTACACTAACGTAATGAGCATGGTATTTGCAAGAAAAGGTAATGATAATCAGTCACAGGGGCAGAGAAAACACGGCAAATGATGGTGCGTCGCGTTCAGGAGATAGAGGAGCTCAGGGTTTGTGCTGCTAACTTTTAGTTGATGATAGGCTTTTGATGATATCAGAGATAGAGGGGTGTTAATAAAGCTTATAGTATTGCGAGACTGAAATCACGATTGCCTCATTTTTGCTCCTATATGGCTATCGTCAATAATGACAGCAACTATAATCCCGCACATAGCCTGTTGCCATTATGCTTAATCGAAGCCAAGAATCGTAATATGTTATAAATTATACAAAGCAATAAGAAAAGGTCCAATAAACAAACGGCAGTATACAAATAAAACTCTTCCTCTTCTTGTTTGTGAAAGTCAAGTTACAACAGCTGCAACCAGAAAGCAATTTCACTGTTTCTAAAGCATACACAGTTTACTCATAAAACATTAAAAGCGGGAAAATGCTATAAATTATTGAAGTAAAGCAGATGTTGTAAATTGAATAGTTTTTTTGTTTTTGCTCTGTTCATGTATAGGTTAAAATAAAAAATTAAAGAAAACCCTTATTAATATAAGTATGTACGCTGGCACCAAACATATTTCTCCCCAGATACGCAGCATGGGAGAAGGCTCATCTCACACTCAAATATCTCGGTGGGGAACGGCAAGATGGCAGGGACACATGCCGGGGCCGCGTCTTTTTAACCCAGGCCCCGCAAACAGGAACATTGGCTACAGTGATGGGAAAATGTAACATTTTCTACCTGGTGATACCTCACTTACATGTTCAAATTGGCACAATGACACTGCTCTTACCATGGACGCTGAGAATTCTGACTCGGATCATGTCCTTTTATGTTTTTGAGTGGTGCAGCCACTCCTACAACCAGCAATGTACGTGTCCGCCTATGTGTGTCTGTGACGTTAATGAGCACCCCCAGTAGGGGCGCTGTTGTGCGCTGTTGTGCCAGAAACAGAGAGAGTGCTGCAGTTGCCTGCTAATGAGAGAGAGAGAGAGAGAGAGAGAGGGGGGGGGGGGGGGGGGAGTTGCACCACTCAGTTCACACGGGTGTGATTGTTTTTATATTCTGTTGAAACCGAGGGGGGGAGTATGGTAGTGAGGCAATAGTATCTAGAATAGTAGAGAATAGTATCTTTATTGAAAGGATAACCCCTTGAGATGTATCATCTCGTTTTTGAGGTATTCCTTTTTGTCACAAAGAGTACAGTAGACAGAACAATATTACAAATACATCCATGCATGCATGGACATGGACATGGATAACATAAAGGCTAGAGTACATTGGGCAATAGCTTGTGATTTTGAAACCTCCCTTTTTTATGTTGTGGACAATTTAATTTCATCGATCCACATTCTTCAGGACAACGCTCGCCTTTTGTGCTTCAGAGATTAGAATTGAACGGGACATTAAAGCTATCGTTGTCGGGAGGGCAATTCATTTCCACATGCCAAATGCGTCAGTTAGTTGTCAATCCCACGGGATTTGTCTTGCCAGCATGAAGTCATGCACGTGTAAAAACAGACCTAAGGAAGGAAGGTCATATCGTATACATTCACAGTCACTTACAGCAGTGGCGTGTGTGTGTGTGTGTGTGTGTGTGTGTGTGCATTTTAAACACTTTTTCTGTTCATATTCGTTGGCTATTCAAAAACAGCACAATGTGCCTCACTTTGTGCCATGCTGCGAGCTCGTCTGCTGAACATTTTCTGGCAGTCCCTGGCACAAAACCTTTTCAGATGGGAGCCCACGGCCAAATATATATATCAATTTGGGGGTCCTTGGCAAAAACTTTTGAGATACACTGACTTAAAGAGCCTCACCAATGTATCCTGCTATCCGTACCATTTTATGTTGTCAGGAACATTTCTGCTTTACAGTATGCATGTATTACATGTGTCCCCAACAAAGATTTTACTGTATACGGTACTGTTAAAAAACGTGTTAATAAAATTGAATGAATGAATGAAACAAACAAAAACCTGCCACATACCCCATGCCCTGCACCAGGGGTTGTCATTTCTCAAACTTTGTTATATTAAAATCTATGAGGGAAATTATTTGGCGGCCCCACACTTTATTCATAGTGCTATTTAAAAGTGCAGGGAATAAAGAATATCCTAAAATGAAAGCATGCATTGCTGGCCTTTTATACATGAATATTCATCAGAAAATGAAGTTAAAGCAGTAATTCCCGCTGATTTGTAGGCCTATATCTTATCAATGAAATGAATGAATAATATTGTGGCTCCAGAAGACTCTGTCGCAACTCACCCCCCACGTGAGCTAGTTTTCTTGACGCAGCTTGTTACCTGCCTGGTGTGATGAGGCTCAGCTGGAGAATGGGCTTTGATTCCACTAAAACGCTACAATATCAATAAAAGCAACCGTAGCAACGGAAGTGTTTTTGTAGCCTACACACATTTGTAAACCGAAGCATATTTGTACAAAATATGTTGCCACAACCATCAGTTTCTTGATCCGGCTCTCGATTGTATCATTGGCCACCGACAGTGTTTTTCTCCATTTCGGCCCGCAGCTGTTGGTACCGGTCAGAGTGTCGGTAATGTCACATTGCGACCCGTAAATTGAAATGTTTGTTGACTCAAGAGCCCATGGGGCTTGTGTTTGCTGTTTGCTGCTACACAGTGACCCCCTAACCTGACTCCGCCAGCTGGTGGCAGCAGTGAGTTCCTCCTCCTGCTCCCATCTGACCGGAGAGATATGCAACCCTATGCGGCCGCTAGAGGTGCGGGATCAACGCGATACTGATGACGTATTGAAGCGCTGCCACAGTGCAAATGTAAACACAACCTAACAAGACTACAACTAAAAATGATTATGGAGATATGTAAATTGTACTCAGAAGGAATGCAAATGGAACCAAACAGACCTGTGGTCGATGTATTTGTATACCCTCTCGCTCTCGGAGAAACAAAAACAACCAAAATGGCTCTTTTAAGCCACCCGCTTATATTGAACATCATTGCTGCTAAAATGTATCGTTTATGAACAGCTAAATTAGTTTCTGTTGCCAACCGCGACCCCACTTTGGGTCACGACCCATAGTTTGAAAACCGCTGCCTATACACAATCCTATCTTGTGGAACTCTCCCGAAACAATAAGAGGTTCTTATTCCCCAGGGGACTGTTTTTATTCGTGCACCCTTGCAATTGGAGACAGATTAGCACAGGAAAGTGCTGAGCGTAAAATCACATTGAATTAACCACTTTAACCCTGGGTCCCTGGCCTATAACGTTAATTGACGGGGTCCCCTAGGGCTCTATTCTAGGTTGACTAGTTCTTTTTTTTATATATATAGATAATCGTATTGAGACCTGCAGGTCGATTTTGAAGGTGCAGTTTACCAGGTCGTGATACATAAATTGGCCTCGCTCTGCGCACATTCGTATTATGAAAGGCATATCGGCCCGTGTTGAACGCACTCGGCCCGTGTTGAACGCACACACATTTGGCATACCGCGTCCCTGAATATTTTAGCATTGTGGGAGTGTCCATATGTTAATTATTCTCGCTTTGCGCAATTTGCTATTAAGCCCCTTGACCTAAAGACACTCAGCGCATAACGATTAGACGTGGGTCTGACCACCTCATAAACGCAAAAAGCACTGTTTGATTTGACACTTGAGCGGCTCTGGAAGGCTGGTAGAGTGTTGCCATGTCTGTTTATTATAAGCGGCTTATTTTTCTGTAAAGTTGCTTTGTGTGGTTGCTTTTCTTGTTTCTAAAGTGGTTATTTGGGCTTTTCTCCTAATGTTGTTTAAACCAGTGATCGTCACACAGCACATTCCCATGTCAAGGATCCCCAGATGAATGCATTTGCCCAACTAAGGACAGCTAATCCAAAAATTAAATAAAAAGATTACTTTTGAAAATAGCAGATCTATACCAGCTCACAATGCATCACATTCATTCATTAAAACTATGAACTCTGACTGCAGGGGGATATATAATGATCATTATAACAATGTGCAAGAACATATTTAAAAAGAAGGAAGAACTTTATATTTGTGGACAATCAAAATATGTTTTTTTATTTTAATGTGGTGTCATTCAAATTAATCTGGATATGGCAGACTCACTATTTAGAAAATAAAAACATGGCACTTCATTTAAAATAGGTTACAGAACCCTGTTATATGCGCTTATTTTTATAGACCTATTTACTTGTTTCTATGAGACATGGCAGTTTTGCGTCATTTTAAAAAAAATGTTGAGATTAGAAACGGCCATAATTCTTTCATTTCTCAACCTTAAAAATAAATAAAAACATCTCCATAATCCGTGGGAAATGTGCTTTCATATGCTGTATCACACCCGATTCAAGTCTTCTTCAATAAAATGCTACGAGCGAACTCAGCGAAGACCATACCATCTGGGCCACAGCATTACGCAGCACGCATTCAACTCATTCCTTCGTCGTGACTTGAATGAAATAAAATATAATAAACGTTATTTTACTGGTGTTTTTCAATAGAAACAAATAAAGAGCGTGTGTAGGCTACTGTGTGCAAGTGCAACAGTGCATATACATGCATGCACTAGGCTATATTTCTTCCGTGTCGGGATGGTGATTGAGCTCTTCAAGTTCACAGCCCGTTTGGTCTTTCATAAAAAAACGTTGATATTAGCCTATAAACACTCATGGTTCTCTCATTTCTCAACCGTTTTATTAAATGTAAAAATCTCCATATTCCTTATGAATCTTGCTTTCATTCGCTGTATGGTACATGGTTCTATCGTTATCGAATTAATTAATTACGCATGGATTGGCAATTTGCCAATATGCTGCTATATCTACTCGCAATTCCATTCCGATCTGAAAGGTGGGTCTGTTCTTTTGAGGCATAAAGGTGACAGCATGCAGTGCAATAGGAATAATTAACCCAAATGTGACAAAGGCATGTCATGTCTTCTATGGTGCCAGCCTGAAGAAATGTCATACCACGACCCCCAAAGTGCGCATTCCGTATGTGACATCAGCTGACTGGTAAAGAGAATAGTACGGACATGTTGATTGGGTACGTCTCAAACACGCCTTAAACACACCCATGACTAATTCAAGGCCGTTTTGCGAACTCCGCGGGGTGTCAAAAGCGCTTCTTAACATGCCCAAAATTGCAATATGACATACTACACGCCCCCAGATCATAATACTGTAATTAGATTAGTAATATAGAAGTAAGTAACATAGAATTCCTAAATCGACCCCCTGAGGTCTTATTCTCAACAGAGACCATGTTCGGACAGTAGTAGTAACAATCGACAGACAGACAGACAGACACTGCTTTCTTCTAAGCTCAAAATGGACACGAGCCGTGCACGTTCTCGGCTGTGCGCAGCTTCTTTTTCCGGGTTTTTAGTAAGTCTGGCAGCACCTAGACAGACAGTCGTAGAGGGGATTAAAACAGATCATTGTAAAATTAAAGTGTAAATGCTAAAACAAAATTAAAACCACTAAAGTGCAAGTGCCTCCTATACCTGCTTTTGCAAAAGACTTCAAATGCTCAAGAGGAATGAAGCTTCAGTCGCTGCTGTAGCGTGTTTCAGGTTGAGAGGAAAGAGTAGGACACAGCCTTTTTCAGAGGTAGAAAGTAACTGAGGACATGTACTCGAGTAGCCTACTGTATAGTAGGCTACCTCCATAGGCTACCTCCATCTCAACGGCGAATATTGTACTTTAGACTTCATTACAATTATTTGTAGTTACTTGATACTTTTACTTAAAAAATGTGAGTAGCCTACTTCTTCCACCAATGCCGTTTTACCAAGTTCAGTACGGACTGAGGGCAATGAAGACTTGGGAGTGTTTAACCACACTGTGTGTCAATGTTTAGTAGTATTTCTCTCAACACCAAATACATCTCAGCCACAAATTGCCCCCATCGATTTTTACTTGATAACAAGTCAAGGCCTTCTGGCTTGGGATGTGTGTGAGTGAATGCCCTCACCGAGCAGCCGACGGCCTCGGCAGGCACATCACCCGAGCAAGCACACATCACTTCCATCCAGCCAAAGGGAGAACAACGCAGATATAGCCGACCTCTTCTCACAAATCCTTCAGTTGTCTCGAACAAGGTCATGCTTTGTATTGAGAGCTGAATGTGTTGCTCTCGTTCTTGAACACGTGTGCATTCGCAGACACCAAATTGTAGTATAATAACAAGCATTTTGTTGACCCTCGTATGTCAAGTATACTCAGGCCTTAAGGGTCAGGATTCCTGACCCGAAATATATTGCAACAAATTGATGCACCACTTGTATCAAGGACTCTGACCTCTAATGACACTTTAGGGTATGGCTATAGTACTGAATACTGATTGCACATGTGAACACTGTCACTTTTTCTTCCACTATTGCACTGATGATTGAAATGGAAATGGATGATTGTCATGATTGCACTGACTGTAATGGACATTTTATTTGTTTTGGGGCGGGATACAGTGAGGACACTGTAACCTTGTGTTGTTGTTTTTTTCTGCATAGTGCAGGATAGTTGTATTATAGTGTATACTATTGTATGTATACTGTTGTTCTGTCTTGACGGTGTCCCTTAATGTTTTTCTTGCCTTGTATTGAGGTATACCGGTGCCATATGAGATTGGAAAGATTGTATACATTTATTTGATTGGCATATGCTATTATGAATTGTAGTCACTACAATTTACAATTTACAATTTAGGCATTTAGCAGACGCTCTTAATCCAGAGCGACTTACATTAAGCAAGAACAAAAAGCATGGGAATACATCACATAAAAGCATTTATCATGAAACATGCGTAAGCTGGCCCAGGCCGTAGCCTAACGGTCTGGGCACCGGACTGGTAATCCAGTCGCAGTGTGCCGCGGGTTCGACTCCCGGACCCGACACGGCCTTTACTGCATGTCATCCCCCCATCTCTCTCCCGTTTCCTGTCAGCCTACTGTCTGTCCCTTCAAAAATCAATAAAAGGCGTAAGCCGCAAAAAAATATCTTAAAAAAAAAAAAAACATGCGTAAGCTAAGAAAGTAACAGTGGAATATCTATATAATGAAACTATACATATAAACTATACATATATACTACTATGATATACATATGTACTATGGCGTGCTATGACTATATACAATGCAATTATAGTGCTGTCTACATAACATGCTATAAGTCTGTATCAAATTCTATCTAAGTCTACAGAAATGCTATCTAAGGGGGTAGGGTAAGTGCTATGGGCCATGATGGAGTCTGAAAAGGTGGGTTTTCAGACTACGGCGGAAGATTGGGAGTGATGCTGCAGTTCTGACTGCAATGGGAAGTGCATTCCACAGTTTTGGAGCCAGAAGGGAGAAGAGTTTGGGACGTGTGGAGCGTTGTCCCGGCGTTTTTAGTGAGGGTACTTCCAGCTTCCCTGCGTTGGCTGATCTGAGTGCGCGGGAGGGTTTGTAGGGTTCAATCATACTTGCAAGATATGGGGGAGCCATACCTTTGGTTGGTCACTACCAAAGGAAAGGGGATAGCATGGTGGATGAGCTGAGGGACGTGTGAGGGAGGTGACAATTAACCAAATATCTAGTAGATTAAACACGTTATGGATATTTCTCATATAAAGATATGACTTTTATAGTATTAGCATGAGATGCTGTATGTATATACACACACACACACACACACACACACACACACACAGTATTGAGTGACATGACACACAGCACAGACAGGGAATTACCATTCCCAGTGTTATCACTGTTCCCATAAACATGCCCTGTCCAAAATGCCAGATGACAAAGAACTGAGCAAAATGACTTACTGTAGCCTTAGAGAAAAGATGCCACACTTGTTGGCCTCCACATATGGTCCGTTCTGCAGATAAAACACAAAGTTTTGTTTTTCTTCGGTGAAAATGACTGACCCTTCTAACACAGTGGTGAGACCATTTATTATTTGGTAGAGAGAAATCGGGGTGCACACACTTTTCTGACACACCAAAGGTCCGAAGCGTGGGAACATGCGATGCGATGCAAACTTTTGTGGTAATGAGGTGTTTTGTGTTCTATTCTTAATGCTTGTTTGAAGAAAACATTAAATGTGCGTTGGTAACCACTGTATGAAAGCCATGACACCACTGACCATGTTGACAGAGGAACTCTCAGATGACACAGATGCACAAACAGAGCTCCAGCAGCAGTCCGCGCCCTCAGCTCGTACATGTCATAGTCATGGGCCCACTCAACGTTTCCCCAATGCTGAATATGCTGGTATTCCTCGTCTAGTCTGGAAATCAGCACAGTTAAGCGTTTGTCAATCAACCCAAGGGACAGCACAACTGACTTTAGCTGGGTAATCACATACTCTCTCGGAACCTAGACGAGGAGCCGATGGCAACATCATAACAGTTTTCAATCCAGTGCAGCACAGGGTCCTTAAAAAAGGGACTTAAAAAAGATAATTGGTGCAGCCCTGTCAGTCCTGTCAGTCTCATAGATGCACATGACCATACTGTCAGTCTCCTATGGAGACAGCTGATCTGTCTGTCCCATAGATGCACATGACCATATATATTCACCTCACAATGTATGAATGAATGAACCATTGTAAAGCGCTTTGATAAAAAAAAAAGAAATTCATTATATGCATATCGGTCGGATCTGTGGCTCTGGATAACCGGATCTCCATATATGCCTATAGGCATATCCGTTTGTTCATGGTTATGTCTGAGTCTGAGCGAGTCTCTCTGACTTGTCAAAGTCAGAGTTAAATGGTTGTGGTCTGCCGGCCGCCGGCCGGCCGGTAGCCAATTTTAATATATTATTAATATGGGATAGTCTGTGTAAATACTTTTTCTACTGTAGAATTCATTCTTTGCAACTGTTTTCAGTAAACCCACGCAGTTTCTTGCTTCTTTGCCAGCTCAAATAGCTGCGTAGGATTTTTCAAGTATAAGGTGAAGTCAAATGCCTCTTCTCTCTCACATCTCGCAATGAGTATGACAGCAGTGAAGTGTCCACTATGCCAAGTGTAGGGGGAAAATCGAAATGCTGAAATTCAGTGGTATAGCCCCCTAAAGGCAAGAATTATGTGGAGATGACAGTGGTTGTTCCTTCAAATTGAAAGGAGACAATGCTAGTTAAGAGTTATATTCCCAGCGGTGTGCCTCCTATCACAGGCATCGTGCGCTGCTGTTTAATGTAAACTCATGCTCCATCTACCTTCTGTTCCATTATCCACTCACCAAACCTTCGTCTCGTGCACACTTTCCACACGCCCCATGCTGTCCCACTCTATTTATTGAATACATCTTTTACTCTGCAACATTTTTCCACCTGAGCTGGCAGTTGCAACTTTTATAGGGCGGGGTGGGGGCGGAGAGGTGCACATAGGGGCCACGGAGGAAAAGAGGACCCTCGTATTTTCATTGCACGCATCACGCTTCGGCAAGTGAGAGGCCATCTAGGCTGAAATGAACGAACAGGGAAGATGACTTAGACTTTACCTCCTTTTTTGTTGTTTCATTTATTTATTTTTTCTCTTGTTTATATTATTTAAGAGGGGGTGATAGCGCTTCGCTGTTGCTCCCACCTCACCTCATGAAAAAATAAGGAGTCAATAGACGGCCACCAGCTGAGTGGAGGCGGAAGGAGGATTTAAAAGGGTAAATAAACAGCAACCTGATCGACAGAACTATCTATTATTCAATGTCATCTTTTGGCATCAATTTAACAGGCGAGCCAAGGGAACTCGACACAAAACCAATAAGCCTTTGTTGTAGGAAGACACAATTAGCCTATATCTTGTAGTTGTCATGGTCACACATAGTAGGTTATAACGGTGATTAGTGGGGGAAAGCAAATACCCAAGCCAAACCGTCATTTAACTTCCTCTGTCATTTCCCAGTTAGCACTATAGGCAGACGACATTAGCAGCCGTACCTTTTGTGCCTTTGCAGGGTTCCAGACCTCTGAACAAAGCGCCAGTGTTAATCATGTCTCGCCTCCTTTTCTCAGCTCAGCATTATGTTGTGTCACATTGTGCCTGCATTTCTCCATACAGGGAAAGCGAGCGCTCTAACAGCCAAACCTGTTCAAAAAAAACAAACGTGTGTCACTGTCTCTATAAAACCTTATTAGACGCAGGTCAAAGCGGGGCGAACGCGTTGATGTGAAACTCACGCCAGCCACAGACAGCTTTGTGTTCGTGGCAAAGGCTTGTGCTTTCCAGCAGAATTACCCCCGCTTTGTTTAAATAATCAAGGGTTGACCTGTGGGGTTAAACCCCGTAATTGAAGTGATGCTTCAAAGAGACGAACACCACCTTCTCCTAGGCGGTGAAACGCTGCATGGAGCGAGCAAGAGAGACAGGGGGGCTGCCTCATGAACACACACACACACACACACACACACACACCCTCTCTCTCTTGCACACACACATACACACACGTGCACGCACACTTGCACACACGCACACGCTTCAAACGCACGCACGCACGCACACACACACACACACACACACACACACACACACACACACACACACACACACACAATGCACATAGGGTGGAAGAAGGTAATGGGACACCCAGATTGGAAGCCACTGTGGGAGTGCTTATTCTGTCATACAGCTGCTCTGCTCTCTCTCTCTCTCTCTCTGGTAAATGGATGACTAAAATGCCACACTGCATCCCAGCTATAAATGAAGAATTCTTCTAATACATTCCACTTTCACTTGTTGCAGTCATGCACTGCATTGGTCTTGTGCGGCCAAATTGGCGTCCTTGCTGTGAATTGAGAGTAAATATGTGCAACCAGAACATTAAAACTTGTCACTTCAACTTATCATCATGCATTTCCGGTAGCGTAACATTCTGTGTCCACTTCTGTATTATGAATGATATTAATTTGCATGCACATGAGCTTGGGGCTGCCTAGAAAAGGCTGTTTCACTGATGGGGTCAAGTCCAAAAGAGCACATTATGCATTCATTTAATTTGCTTTACAGTATTCACAACCATTTATCACTATTCATGCCTAATTATTTCTGCTGACAAATGGGTCAAGGGGGTCAATATGATGCGTCAATACATCATTTGTTCCACTGAGGTCATTTCACCTTGTCACGGGGGCAAAATGCTCTTCTATTATCATGAGAACAACCCTGCAAGTACCAGGAAGTCAAGTTCAAACTAAATTAAAAGTTCCCCCAAATAAATATGGTGTTATATTGCTTATAGGTAGTTGCCACATGATCCCAACTCTTTGTTTTCCAACACAAACAGACACACCATAACAGGATGTGAACTTTAAAAAAACAATAGCATTTTATTTTAGAAAAAGAAAACAAATCTTAAACATTTATGAAATCCCATTTCCTCTTCCCGTTCTGACAGCATCAGAAACCCCATTGACCCCCCAGTCAGCCCCATGGTGACAAGAACCGCATGCAGCCCTGATGCTGAGCACGTTCCCAATGAACTGAGCTCTCTCTCTCTCTCTCTCTCTCTCTCTCTCTCTCTCTCTACGCCACGGCATATTGTCACTATACTGCCAGGACTCCACATGCCAGCAAGCTCCATGACATTTGCCCCACTGCAATTCAATTAGAGGCTGTAAACAAGAGACAAAGGCAAGCAGGCAGTCAGACAGTCAGTCAGGCAGGCAGGCAGGCAGGCAGAGAGACAGACAGGCAGACAGGCAGGCAGATAGACAGTTACAATTGAATATTAATCAGAGAGAGGGGTGGAGGTGGGCGGGAAACGACGCTGTCTGTCAGACATGCAAGGAGTGACTGGCACGCCGTAATCACTCATTTACAGTAGTGATCACAATGGTGCATTTCTGGGTGACGGACGTGACGCCCACCCTTTCGATGAGTGCATCCCACTGTACCCACCCATCTCTCCAGCCTCCCTCCCTCATACCTCCTCCCCCCACACCTCCAGCAAACACAGTAGCAACCAGATTGATCCCTGGATTCTGCGTAGCTACGGGCCTCCTTCCCTCATTAATTCTACCGATTCCACCAGATGGGAAACAAAATATTAATTTTATTCAGCCCTAGGCACGGGAGCTCTGTTAAGGTGTTCGCCAAATCACCAGGGTTTTGGCCGGAGAAGCTCCAATATTAGAGACTGACTGGAAGAAGAAGGAAAAAAAGGATTGCTGGGGCCGGTGGGTGGGACGAAGGTTCAGATTGTCATAAATGTAATTAATTGTGCCGCGGGAATGATTAATCTATCAGAATGGAAAAAAGCTGACGCGACTTGTATGGAAGACGGCCATGCATACCAACCTGGCTTCAAAGTCGTGGTGGCACATGCTCGTCTGAATTATGCAAATTAATTGACTCTTTCAATGTGGCATAAAATGCTAGTGCAACTACATTGCATGGTACATTAGTCTGTTCATCCAATAAAACTGCATTCTTTACAAGTGAATCCTGGACTCAGAGGGCTCTGGGATACAACTCATTTTCAGCACAGATGTGCAAGTCTGGCAGCGTTTGGCAGAAGGTTTCAGGCGGAAAGTGTGACGGGCTGATGGAAAGGAGAGACAGACAGACAGACAGACAGACAGACAGACAGGGAGACAGACAAACGTGTGTATATACATTTGATGTTTGCCAGTCGTGAAAGGTATGTTTACTCAAGTACTGTATTGACAATTTTGACATTGTCAATACTTTACTGACAATATTGTCCACTGCTCCACTACAATTAATTGAAAACGGATTATTACTTTGCAGATTTAGATTATTATGACAAAACATACAAGCACTATATTTTATACTTGCTATGCAATGCAATTCGAAAATAGATTATCCATAGCGTTGTGAGGTTGTAAATCGGCTAACTTGACAATGTTTCGAAAGAAATTGTGAGATGGGTCATTATGCATATTTGCTACTACTTTTCTACTTTTACTCAGGTAATTTTTTCAATGTAGGCCTTTTACTTGTAACAGAGTATTTCTGCATCGTGGGTATTGCTGCTTTTACTTAAGTAAACAAAATACGAGTATACTTCGTCCAGGAGGCTGTCCACGCTGAGAGTGGCATGAAAATGGTCACGCTGAATACTGTGTGGCATCTTTTAAATATAATTTATTTCCCCCCGTAACATCTTTGTTTCAGATAAACATCTGAATGCGTTTTGTTGGTCACATCTACAGAACCATGGATCGTTGATTTCACTGTCTCCCACCCACTGAGCCACGGTTGAAATTGGCATTGGCAACACATGTTCACAAACACACATACATATGTACACACACCTGCATGCACAGAAATGCTCAGGCAATTGTTCTCTCTCTCTCTCTATCTCTCTCTCACACACACACACACACACACACACACACACACTCAATCACTCACTCACTCACTCACTCACTCACTCACTCACTCACACTCTCTCTCTCTCTCTCTCTGTTTCTCCTTCCCTCTCTATCTCTCACTCACACACATTACATTACATTACATTACATTACACAGTACTCGCACGCACGTAATTATAGGCACCACTTTTCCAGAGTCAAAAGGCACAAAAGGTGCACAAATAAACATGTCACTATGAATAGCTCTTCACTATGAAGACCAATTGAAGAGCCTGATTCCAAATATATCCAAGTTTGAAGCCATGTCCTTATGCACAAAACAAAGCCTCGAGCTAACTAAAATAGTATCATTCAAATGATGGCATCTCTCTGAGGAATATTTACACGCACATCGCCAGTGGCTGGGCCAATAAAGGATAATATGGAAGGACATAGAGCCTTCCATATTATTATATTACACCAGTTTCATGCAAATAATTTACTTTATTGTAGCGACAACGTTTCAATCTCACAGGATCTTCATCAGGTCAGTAGTGTAGTAACTTAAAAGTCCTTTGCCTGAAACTGGTACCTCCTTCCATATTATAACTCTTAAGGAAATGAATATTTGCGGTCTGTTGTTCATTCCTTGTTTGGATTTGTGTCAGCCATCATTCATTACCTGACCTTGACATTGAACGTTGGGGTGATGATTCCTAGGTAGTCAGGAGCTGTGAGTCTTTGTGACCAATGACCATGTCAATGCTACGTCTGCCTCGGTCAGCCAATGCACCTCCGTCTCTGTGTTAATACATTGAGACCCGAGTCTGATTCCACAAATTCCTTCTAAATCAGTAGTTCACGAACATTTTCGTGCCAAGGCCCCCAAAAGGATATGTATTTGGCTGCGGACCGCCCTATATGAAAAGTTTTTTTTTTTTTTGCGGCTTACGCCTTTTATTGATTTTTTTGAAGGGACAGACAGTAGGCTGACAGGAAACGGGAGAGAGATGGGGGGATGACATGCAGTAAAGGCCGTGTCGGGCTCGGGAGTCGAACCCGCGGCACACTGCGACTGGATTACCAGTCAGGTGCCCAGACCGTTACGCCACGGCCTGGGCAGAAGAGACGATTTGTGTGAGAAAATAAAAATCTAAATTATTCAACATTTAACTTCCAAAACTGTTCAAAAATAGCAGACAGGAGCTTGTAGATCTGCTAACCACTGTTCTAAGCATTCTGATGACACAAATGCTTAATAGGTTAGCACAGCACCTTATACAAAGAGGTGGAAATCCTTCATCGCATCATCTTACAAAATTTTAACGATGCATGCCACACATGATGTTTACGCACGATTCTACCCCAGAGAGGAGACAAACAGTACCATGTCGGTGAATGACAGACCAAGCAGCTCTCACGCCACTGCCCCCCCACCCCCACCACCCTCACGTCCCCCCCTCTCCACGCCCCCCCCCCCCCCCCCCCCCCCGCTTTGATATACATGTGTCAAGTCAAAGTGACAAATAGCACATATTAATTAGGCACTAGCCTGGGCGAGATTGCTGTTATTAACGGTGAAAAAGGGGTAAGGTTGGATTTAATTGCCTGTGACATCAAAGTCAAGTGACTGGTATTTCAAGCATCATTTAAAATGTTTGATATGGAGGCCATTGTGTCTCACATAAAGAGCCGTCTAAAAATATAGAGGAGCCTGATGGGGAGGAAAAGACCTGCACGCGTTTTGCTGCAGCTATCTGGGAGCTAATATCATCCCGGCTGATAAATTGACTAGATCCTGATGGAAAGAGCATTGTGGTCGCCCCTGACTGACTATCACTCCCTCGCTCCGATTTGCCATCTACTCTCCCGTTCTTCATTGGTTTTCTTATCATATCACTGTCTCGCTGAGGGGGAAAAAACATTTATTCCAACATCAAATACAGACACGGCGAGGGTAAATTTGCTTGGTTGGTTTGGAAGGCAAATGTAATGGTGTTTTTATTACAGAGGACGCCTGGTAAAAATAAATGAGAAAAGACAAATGGAAAGCTATCTTCCTTGCATTATTACTTTGTGATAGTGTGTGAATGCTAAATAATAGGAGCTTTTTGCACAAGATCTTCAGATGAAATTGTGGCTAGGCTTGAATAAAAGGGACATCTTACAAGTAGCCTATTATAAGCACTGTTCAGGAGAACAGGCCATGAATATGTAGAACAGCAGAAGGACTGACACTAGCCTATAGCTTTTAGTGTTGCAGGTCAGATCTTTTTATTTTTTTTACTAATTAAGAAACCACAGGTTCAACATCAATGGTACTCACAATTCAAAAGATAACGTGACAAAGTCATGCATGGTTGAAGGTCGGTGCACCTATAAGATTGTTAACAGTTCTTTTAGCTGGCATCTGTTGCCATGGCAATGGATTTCTCCCGTTGGGCACTCTTCTAACCCTGATATTAGCGCAGAGGTGTGGCACCATCCTGCTTTTAAACTTCCCTGATTGGCTGTCCACGGCAGCCCTCAAACCTGAAAAGATAAGCCTATCCTGACACACGACACGAGCGGTCACCGGCAGGACATCCTCCTGGCTCTCTGCAGCTGAAAGCGATAAAGAGCCGAGGCAGCTCCGACAGCCAGGATCATAACCATCGCCCACCGTGTCCTTTTATAGGTCTTAGGGCCTTTTCTCAGGCATTGCGATGGTTCCAGATCCTTCTGACATCTGCCTGCCGCAGCCATTTAAAAGTTTTATCATCGGACATGGGCTGCGTGGAACAGGCCCCCACGGGGTCCCTACAGTAGTCCATTCAGACCAACATGGTCACGCTGCTGTCCACATCCATCGGAGCCCTTCTATGGAGAGCTTATAGAAAAAGCGTAACGCTGGTCATTACAGGACATGGTGGGTTCTGTTGGAAAACTTGTCTTCTTCTCTCATCGCACCCTTGTTTCTCGTTTAGGTCGGCACCGACGACTACTCGTGGACGATGACTTCATCCTTTGTCATTTTAATGGCCCGTTAATGCTAACATCGTCAGTACCGCCACTCTGCATGGAAATAACCAGGCCCAGTAGATAGAGTGCCATTTCTCGCCACTTGTGCACGCAATAAGACACACCAGGTGCGCTCCGTCTCAAATTAGCCGATCAACAGGGAGGCTGAGCTGGCATCCTGATGATCTCAGGCAGCAGCATGGCATGTCGTTTAGAAAATGGCCTATTATTTTTGTGCAGGCATTAAAAATAATCTACTGGTTCAAAAAGTCTTTGATTTCCCTGAAGACATGATAGAACGTATAGAAACTTCGCAAAGGTTTAGTTGTGTTGCACTAGTGCAAAACATACAACTGAAAATCAGTTGCATGCTTTGTATAATGACTAAGGATAGTATGAGCTGTCTATGCATCTCTGCATGGTTTTATATGCATGTCTGAATTAAACTAAAACATTTTATGAATAATGTTTGAGTATGTTATAATACAATATAACGTATACAATTTGGGTGGTTGTATTTTGTCTCCCTGCTCTTCTATTGAGACATTTAGATTGTGTTACACAGCTTTTTTGACCTGATGGTCAAGATTTAATTTATCCCCTGAGCAAGCAGGCCGGCTCTATTAGCTCAATGGTAAGAATTCCAGCACATAAGTAGGAAACCAGGTTCAGGTTTGTGACATCATGCCTCTATATTATGTTCACGCCTTGTGACATCACGCCCTCATCATCACTCAGGCGGATGCGTCCACGCGACCTCTCCCTTTAGTTTAGGGTGAGGCCGCTTCTCGCCCTCAGGGCGTCTTACTGGTTTAGTCATTTAGTCACTGGCATTTTCAGAATTATGTATAATGTGAATGTTTGGCTGTAGTTTGACTGGTAGCTAGATGATTCAATAAAGACGCAATAAAGTGGATGTGACGCATCCTCCCCGCTTAAGTTTCGTCTTCACAGTCGCCCAACTTTGTCCCAATATAAATAGAAATCATCTAAACATATAGCTTGCTGCTTAGCAGAAGTGGAAATCCAAAAATATAGTATAGATATTTTAAAATATACGTTTGTGAATGGAAATGACGAACAGATGCCAGCTTCTTTTCAGAAGGTGTATAGTTCCAGACTTATCATTCGGAGATTGTGGAATAGTTGTCTGGCTGCGAGACATATAGTATATACTATAGCAGGGGTACTCAACTGGCGGACCGCGGTCCGCGACCGGACCGCGGACCACCTCTTTGCGGACCACCCACGCGCACAGTGTGGCCTGCCAGGGCGTATAACTCCCGGCCTGATTTGGAGTTCCACTCCGGGCCTGCACTCTGCACCCCATTATTGGTTGGTTGGAAGGGGATCTTATTTGTATAAGCTTGGCTTGACCATACTAAACGGGCATAGAGCCCCGCTCTCCGATGGACGCCGCGCATGGGACCGGACCTCGGTCTTATTCAAAAACATATTTGTGGACCTTCATCATTTCTAGTTGAGGACCCCTGTACTATAGGTTACAGAAATATCCAATCAAACTATGTCATATTCTCACAACTCACATAAAACAACCTCCAAAATGGAACGTACACTTACAAATGTATAAAGCCACAAACACGTCATTGCGTGCACTGCATTGAGTTTGTAGTCAAGTGACATTTTGTTTCCCTCTACTCATAAAGGTCAGCGTGACATAGGGTGCATTCGGATATGCGTGCTCATGTATTAGTTTGTATTGTACAGTGCGCTCAGTGCACTATAGCCGGACGCACCCTCAGCACACATCATCTATTGTTATGTGCTCACATTATGTATCCAATACCTTGTGAATGTGATATGAAATATGAATGTGATATGGATTATGAATGTGATATGGAATATAATTGTGATATGGTGGGAGGGGGGGGGTGTACTGTCATATTCTGAGTGAAAGGATGGAAATACATACATATTGATAAGATGATGTGGTGGGCCCCTATAGTCCATCTCCCAAAATGGCCCACAGACTGGAATTATAATGAGTGGGATTAACACCCCTTACCTCTGCTGTTTCCAGTACACCCAACACACACACACACACACAAAATTGTTCCCCACGTGCACTTTGACTCTGGGATCTGCCCTGTGTGGAGAACAGGAAGCCAAGTGCCATGAGGAACATACTGACGTTAATTAACAACATCTGACACAGATGCCATGCAGCTTGTAGTCGCTCGAGAGGTGGTCCAGCACATTATTTCATTTTGGTTATTTCCTTTCTCTCTCCCCCCCCCCCCCCCCCCCCCCCCCTTGCTTGAATCACTTTTAATCTCCTTGACATGCTGTCCTCAATTTGCATCAGGGATGGTATAGGTTTGAACTAGCCTTGAAATGCAATTAACTTTTCACTTGTCAGGCAATTTGGTTTCATTTTGATTAACTCTTGATTACTCTCTCTGATACCCCAAATATTGTGACATCAAATGCAACAGTGAGGCCCCCATATTACAGCCCAGTTTGCGATGTGCCATGCACCCAGCAGCGGGTTCATCCTGAAGCATAGCCATTCAGAAAGGAGGCAGAAGTCAAGCTCTCAATCAAAGGTGCTGAAACAAAAGGCAGTCAAAACGCTTGGTAATTAATTTGAGCAACTACTGTGCCGCAGTTGCACCATGCCAACACAGGAGAGTGCAAGTGACACATGTGCTTCAATCTCATATCTGCAGCTCTAATCAGCCCAAACCAAACTAAAATAGAAGTGTGACTTGCCAAGTCGGCTGCAGGCGTGTTGATAAGTGGCACATATTTCCAATCACTATTTGTGATGCAACTCAAGAGAGGAAGTGCAGCCGTCTGGTGTTGTGTTGTACTGTTCAGGAACAAAGAGGAAAGGTGAGGAGGAGGGGAAGTAAAGACTTGCTGTCCTACAGCAGTGGTTACCAAAGTGGGGTCCGGGGACCCCTATAGGGGTCCTTGAGGGAGTTACAGGGGGTCCCCAGCTAAATGATAGTTAGGAACAAAGTGTACAAATGGAACCAAATAGTTCTCTCCGAGTTAAATTAACATTGACTTTACAATATAAATTGTGGTTCCAAAGATGGAAATGCCATTAAATGGTGGTCCGTAGCCTAATGCATGTCAAACTGGGGGTCCTTGAAATTAAAATTGTTGGGTCTGTGGGATAACAACAAGTGTCAATTTGGGCGTCCTTGACATGAAAAAGTTTGGGAACCACTGTCCTACAGGACCATTCATCCCCGACAGGAAGACTTGGTGAATTCCCGTCAAAGGAGACACATTTTTGGGGTTTCGTTTCTTTTGTAGAAAAATTGGCCAAACAATCCGTGTCTCCTCTTGCTGCTGCTTCTCTTTGGTGAAAAGCGTGACCCGGGCTCCCTCCTGACCTGGCTTTGGTAATGAGCCTCGTACATCATGTCTTAAGTGCTGCAGCACCTCATCCACTGATGTCGCTGGCCTGTCCGGCACTCATTTCCATCTGACCCGCAGAGTCCTGGACCTGGGCCATGGCAGGGAAATTAAAAATGCATCATGTGATTTATCTTCTGAGCGACTACCAGCACATAAGGGCTCCTGCCTCTTGGCCACTGGGGATAAAAACTACCGCAAAGGACCTTGATGGCAATCATAAAGAGTGCCAGCCAGTACATCGTTGAGACTTTATTATGTTGTAATTTGATCAGCAGGGCAAAATGTGTTATAATCGTATTAGGCAAGCTAAATATGAATGATCAACTTGTGCATCTATATGCTCTTAGCTGTACAAAAGATGGGCTGATAATAAGAACATTATAGTCTTTGAAGCAACAAGAAAAAGTCATTCCTGGATAGAGCCAAGGGTATAACGCAGTGGTTCCCAACAGTGGGTCGGGGCCCATTATGTGGGCCGTGGACCAATTTTTATTGGTCCAAGTTGTTTTTATTATTTAAAAAGATTTTCAAAACAATCCAAAAGAATTACATAATAAAAAGAAAAATAATAAATCCATTAAAGGGGGAATATACTTTTAAGAAGCAGTGAAAATACCATGCTGTATTGCTGTGAGCTTGTATATCCTACATGGGGAGACATCAAATTTCTCTTTTGGATCCCTAAAAAGTTTGGGAACCACTGGCATGGGGTTAGGGTTAGGAAGAGCAGTAGTTTTATGTATCACCATCACCACACACAATAACAATATTGTCGACAGTGTTCGTTTATACTGTATTATAGGCCTACTGAGTTACAAAGTCCACAAACCAAAGCACTAGCAGAGGCTGAAGGGGTGTGGCAGCTCAAACGCAATGCTGCCGCCACCTGCTGGTATTAAAGCAGCTTTTTGAAGCTTCAAGCCCCCGATTCATATTTCGTCCACGCGACGGTGCCGCGCGTCGAAACAGTATAGCAGACGTTCAAGCTCACAGCGTACCGCGGACGCCACGCGTTGTGAGCTTGTAGGTCTGCTATGTTCCGCGCGCGACACCGACACCGTGGTGAGTCGGAGCATTGACGGGCCAGCTTTATTCCCCTCCCCGTTTCTGTCATTCACCCCCCCCCCCTGCCTTCTCAGCGTTGCTCCAAAGCTACACAAATCCCAGTCCAGAATAAATATGTTATTTATTTATTTTTTAACCCACGAAAAATCACGTTTGAAATTGAAAACATTGTCTGTCATCCACCTGGTGGATGACAGACAATGTTTTCAATTCCACCACCACGTTATTTGACGTTATTAAGCAAATTGGTCCGTGACTCCGTGGTGTACAGTAGATGTGGTGCATGGCGTTCAAATATTAGGCAAAGCACGCCTTATTTATTTGTAACAATATAGGCTATAATGCAACTTCTTGCATATATATGCCAACTATTATTTTTAGAAGTAGCCTATATAGGCTATATAGCCTAGATGTTGGTTTCTTGTTCACAGTCACAATTTCACAAAGGCTATGCTATATGCTTAGATTATTTTTGATATCCTGCCCAGTTCGTCCACAGATGGTAATGTCAGACAGATGCTAGGTTTGATAATCTCATCTGTCTACCTTCTATACACACAGTTTTTCCCCCCACTATTGAGGCTACAACATGGGCCTAATTTATTTAGCTTCTTGTTGGTTGACTTGCAAGCCGTTATATCTTGCACTTATATTGTCACTTTGAGCATGGATGCCAAAATTGTAGCCTAATTGTAATGGAAGGAAGGGGGGGGGGGGGGTTGGACTCACCATTCAAACACCTTGCCCAATGTGTGAGCCACAGTCACCTGGTCCATGCAGACATAGCAGAACCACTATACCTCCACCATCAAGCAGAACAACAGGCCTTCTCTCTCCCTCCGTCTCTGTTTGTTTTCTTTCTACAGCGCTCTGCAGCATGATGGCATTGGCAGCTGGCATAAAAGGTGTCTCCGCTCTCCGCCAGTCCGCCACTACAAAAAAACAAAAACAAAAAACACTGTCTTAATTTTCAAATCGAATATAATAAACTCTTGAGCCTTGTGCTCTCCCTTAATGGTCACGTCGAACATTGTCCACGGGAGGTAAGTCTAACAACATTAGTATGCAAAAGACCCTGCTCTCGCGAGGCCTATAATTTCCTTCGCAAATGATTTCCGTTTTTTGAGGATGAAACAAAACAATACAATTGGGCATTTTAAAAGCGTGGTGAGGCGCGAGAGCTGTTGTGGTGTGTGTGTGTGTGTGGGGGGGGGGGGGGGGGGGGGGGGGGGGTGCGTGTGCGCTTGTGTGTGTCTGTGCGTCTGTGCGCAACCCTGCCAACATAAGCGGCGTTTTAAATAAGTTAACTCGCGAGTCGCGACCAGCAGCAGGTGGGAATGGGATGGAGGATGAAATAAGGTAAAAATGCAGAGTGAAAGATCCCATACAATCTCTGCATCTTTGATATTTAGTTGATTGGGTTTGGCACAATGCCCCCCGACAGTATTTGAGCTGACTCAGCTGAGGACAAAACGTTTGTCTCAGAGAGAGCGCCGGCCCGTCGTCAGCTATATAAAGACCTGCATTTCGTTGCTGTCGGGTGGAAACCTTGCATGTCCAAAACCGTTCAATTTCTAATATTATTTAGAAAAAAAATATTTGTGAAAATAGCTTATTTACTAGCCCATGCACAAAATGCCTTTATGTCTTGTTGTGCGTTTGTAAAATCTGCTATTTTCACAATTTTTGTGCAGCAATAACACTCTTATAAGATGAAGAAGTTGAAAATGTTTAATTGGAGTTACGAGGTTTCTGCCATGCATGACGGACAGGCACAGAACTGCAGCCGGCAGACTGGTTGCATGCATGCTGTGACGGTACTTTCTTTCTTTTTCTCGAGTTAACTTAATTAAACATGGCCTATATATATCCGCCTTTCATTGTTTTGCCTATATATAGACGTTATTGTGAAATGTAGGCCTATATGTTTTCTTCCTCGAGAGAAAGGCTGTTGACGATGACGATCACATTTTGGGAATAAAGGAGAAAATTAAAAATATGAATTATTATTATTATTATTATTATTATTATTATTAACATATATTAACATTAATAGTATTATGTTGTAATACAGTTATAATAATTATGATAGTAACTAATCATAATTTAATAATTATAATGTTCTGTATTCTAATAAATTATTCAGTAGGCTGCACATCTTCGTGGGAGAGATTGTGCGATATCGCATTATTTCGCAAATAAAGGCAAGCAGGTCTATGCTTCATGCAAAGGGCTGGGCATTCATTCAGACCTATGAGTCTATGAATGTTAATTGCGCCATTTCCGAATCATAAATACGAACATAAATCACAGCAGTCTATATAGCAATATTATGCTGTACTTTTATGTCCCATACAACGTGGTCGGGACTCGGCAGTCGCTTTTGTTCCTCCCCTATACGCAATAAATCATATCCCTGGAGCTTCGTTCATTGCACCGTTCCAAAGGATGGCCTACCGAGGGGTTTCCACACAGTCAGCTTTTGAAGCAACGTTTAATTATATTCATTTTAATGTACCTAAAAGATGGACGGAAACATGTGGTTCCAGCAGGGTTCAATGGCTTGATCGGACATGATTATTAATGCATGCCATTCTTTACTTTCATTTAAAACTCATTTCGTTTTTAAATAGCTCCTTGAATGTAAAGACAATTACGAATTATAGGATGTTACACTTGAAAACGTTATTAAATTAATAAATTAATTAAATTAATAACATTTAAAACGTGCTATATTTTTACTGCTACATTGCTTTTTAAATTAGCACAGCACAGATAAGTCAAAATATTTATAGCGTAATAACGTGTGGACATTTAGCGATAGGAAGGTGGTGCCAACATTTCACAGAGAATCTTCACACTTGGAGGCAAGTCAGGAAACGGAATCTGTGTTTGCAAGTAATTTGTTATCAAGTCGTTAAACTTAACGAAGTTAATGAGTTGGCTTAAAGTAAACTGAGTGCTATACATGTGTCTGCAACTTTGCACTTTCACGACTAAATGAACTAATTATTACTATTTATGCATATGGCAACTTAATTCTAGCAAAAACAAAGGGAAAAAAATAAAATTAATCTGTAGCCTATCGCAATCGCACTATTCACTTTGTTTTTCAGTGAACATTGTCAGAGATTAACTGAAAGCTATATAGCTGTCAGTTGAACGATGAAGAAATTCATACAGATCTTTCTCTCTGGACACCTATAGTCTATGTATTGGAAATATTTTTTATTTAGCTCATGCATAATAACATAAGAAGCTCATGCATGTACACAAAAACATAACACACAACATAAAAACGAACAGACCTGCATTTCAATTGCTGTATAGTGTAGACATTGAATTTGCAGCATGCACTAATCTGATCACTAATAATGCATTATGTTAAGTTAGATATAATGTAATATCTGATACAAGAAAAGACTAAAAAATTACTTTGACAGAAAGCAATATACCATGACAAAATGACTCTATTCTTTTCAGTAATATGCTTTTTTTTATCACACTTTATCCACATCCATATCAAAGTTGTGTTCTTCTTTTTGTGTTTGCCAGTGCAGTGTTAAGCCACGGCTCTTCTTGCAGACAGTGGTCCTCCTGCTGAATGCTGATCAGGGAGCCCTAGTGTGTGTGTGTGTGTGTGTGTGTGTGTGTGTGTGTGTGTGTGTGTGTGTGTGTGTGTGTGTGTGTGTGTGTGTGTGTGTGTGTGTGTGTGTGTGTGTGTGTGTGTGTGTGTGTGTGTGTGTGTGTGTGTGTGTGTGTGTGTGTGTGTGTGTGTGTGTGTGTGTGTGTGTGTGTGTGTGTGTGTGTGTGTGTGTGTGTGTGTGTGTGTGTGTGTGTGTGTGTCATAACCTCCATCAGGGTGTCATATTTCCCTCTCCCCTCATCTGTCCCAGCATGGCATAGTCTTAATATGCACATCTTCATACCGACACGCTCTGACTAAATGGCCACATTTGCACATCTCTTTTGCAGCCTATAAGACCATGCAATCCCCTCGCTCCGTTAATACCATTTAATTCCCCGTCCCCCCGTCCCCTCCAACATACTTGTGGCAAATCATTCTTACAAAGTGCCACATCATTTATTGCGAGGACTTTGGTGAACTTCTATGAAAAATGAATGCCTTTAATTTTGGTTGATGGCAACATCAGTGCAAGCTTCTCTAAATTGCACTTTAATGAGATTTTGCTACAGGGGATAATCTGCAACTGACAGGAAAAAACATCTTGAAAACATCTGTAGACCTATGATGATTTCACTCTGACGATTCCACCCCCCCTGTACGTCTGCGAGCATGAGGAACAGAGAGAAAAATGGTCACTTTGTGACATCACTTTAAAATATCGGTTTGTGATAAAAGAATCGCTGAAACTGGAGAAGTGAAGTTGGGGTATTCTTGCTTATAAGTGGTGTATGAGAAACTCACATCTCACAAGAGGAATAACAGGATTTTCTACATTATATAATCAAATATCTGCAAGTATTCTAAAGTGGCCAAACCCCCCCCCCCAAAAAAAAACTTTGTTGGAACATAGGTCTAACAATAAACTTTTTTAATAAAGTGTTGTAGGAATTTTGGCCTCTTTAGACTTTGCTTTCTCTTCTCGTTGGAAGTATAGGTGAAGTTGTGCCTGTAACTCTGACTCTGCTTCTACAGTTGTACACTCAGTGCCAGGCCAGCAGCATATAGCTCTTGATCCAGCTGAAACCAACTCATGAAATTGATACTTCAAAAGTTGTGCAGATCTGCTGTCAGATCATGTCAGCAGCGGTCAAGGTTATCCATACTGTAATATTATGTACAGTCGGGCAACTTCTATATGGTATAATGGAAAGCAAACCGGATAACAATCAGACATGTTCCACTCAGATAGTTATTGTTTGATCATTAATGCTGTAAATTTCCCCCCACCCATCGCAACGGGAACCAAATTTAGCCCCTCTGAAGCACCGTGGTGTATAGATTGCCTTCCTTGGGGTGTCTGGACAGAATCCCATGGCCCAGTAACTCTTCCAAGGGATAGACAGTTTTGGATGGCATCCAGCCGAAATATAGACCAGATAATCTGAAGCTCCAGCCACGCAAAAGACCCTCCCCCGCTTTCACTACACACACACATGCACATGCACATGCACATGCACATGCACATGCACATGCACATGCACATGCACATGCACATGCACATGCACATGCACATGCACATGCACATGCACATGCACATGCACATGCACATGCACATGCACACGCACACGCACACACGCGCACACGCACAGACAGACACACAATTACACACACAAACACATGCACGCACAGACAGACACACAATCACACACACACAATCACGCACGCACGCACAGACAGACACGCACAATCTCACACACACACACACACACACACACACACACACACACACACACGCACGCACACATGCACAGACAGACACACACATGCACACACGTGCACACATGCACAGACAGACACACAAACACACACATGCACAGACAGACACAATTAAAGATGACACATTCAGTCTCATCAGTGTAGTATTGTTAACGTGTGTGTGTCTCTCTCCCTTACTGTCACGTGATTCTTTTTTACAGCACCTGCACGCCATTCAGTGCACTAGCTGGTTCATAGGGGAATGGTACAAAGGATCTGGGACCTGTGAATGTCTCATTATCATCCTGTTTTACAGATGTGATGATTCTAAAACCTCCACCTGCTTTTTATTCACTTGTCTGTCTGTCTGTCTGTCTGTCTGTCTGTCTGTCTGTCTGTCTGTCTGTCTGTCTGTCTGTCTGTCTGTCTGCAGGCTGGCTGGCTTTCTTGCTTGCCTGTGCCGTCATGGAAACAATAGCTAGTCTGGGCTAATTACAGGCTAGTCAGAAGACAGCCATGTGAGTGATGGGGAGAGGGATGATTTGCCTTCATAATGGATGCAACGCTGGATTGAAGGTAAGTGACGGCGTCTATATAGCCCATTAGATATTTGTCTGGCTTTTGAAATACCTGACATTTATTGTCCCATCCTTATTCTGCCTTGGGAGAACTTAATGGTTTCCACGTGCAACAACCTCACAGCCCCATGGCAGCAGAGGAAGACATGATTCCCCCCCAAAATATTTCACACTTTCAGAGCATTTGTGTTTCTTGCTTTGCATCATCCTTTTTTCCTGACAGGAAACCCACCCCAACGTCCTCCAATACCTCTGGTGCACTATTCTCTTTTTATTAGTGTGGTTGCCCCAAAAGGGGCAACCAGACTCTAGTAATTGTAACACTTTATTCATGCGTATTCTTTTTATTTCACAGTAGTCTTTTTTTTGTCGCTTTATACCTCCCACACTGTACGCTGTACGCACTTGAGCCATATGTCAAATTGACCGGAAAAATCGGGAATCGTGTGCTTGTATTTTGTTAAGAGAAATGTTGTATAGTTTAATTGATATGAATTTATTAGTGAATTAAATTTCCCCATTGACATGAATGGGAAAAGGCAAAAAATCACATTCAAGTATTTTTTCCTCGGAGACTGTAATCACTATAGTTACAAAACTTTTAGGGATATTTCTTAATTATCACTAAAATTAATTAAAATTATAATTTTATAGGTCGGCCTCATGGTGGCGCTATAACAGCCCACTTTACCTTTTGGCTTATAACTCTTGAACCGTAGGTCGTAAAATCAAAATTATTTTTTCCCTGGATTCCTTGGGTCATGACGCATCTCCCCATATAGGCCACGCCCATTTCCGCCATGATGGATTTTCCGCCATTTTGAATTTTGTCCAAAACAAACTTTTTGCTTTTCCTCCTACATATTTTGTCCAAATCTCACAGAAATCGGCACACATGATCTCTGGACATATCCGATTAAAACACCAAATGCAGAATTTTGGTAGTGCGTATCGTTCGGCCGTAATCGTCTTCCGAAGTTAGTAGGAGGGGCCTATATCACAAAAATGCCATAAATCACGAACGGAATGTCCAATCCATCCCAAATTTGAATCACATGTCCGGGGTGGTTCAATCAACCAAGTTCTAAAAGCAATTCCATTTTCATCCATAGGGGGCGCCGCAAATGCGAGAAATGTAACCGATTGTCGCAAAAACATGAATTTCGGGGGTTAAATCCCCTCCGAATTACTTACGCATGATCTAAGGCGTGACTTGAAATTGTAATTGGCTGGCAATATTAGTGGGAGGGGCATATGTAAGCCACTGCGGCAACCACACTCTGCAATTTTTTTAAATTGCGAATTTTCTAGTTATAACAACTATTATAACAAAACAAACAAATCTGGGGGGGATTTAACAGAGAAAGTCACCAGCAGAGGGTTACAGGAGAAGATTGGTTTGTGGCTCAACAAATTACAGTGAACCACAATTGGAAAGGATGGTTGGGTGCTAGAGCAACCATGCATCCCAATACCCTTCCCACCCACCCCAAACACACACACACACACACACACACACACACACACACACACACACAGTCACACACACACACAAAGTGACATGATTAAATCAACTCCAGTGAACGGTTCCTTAGCCCAGTGCCAAGTTGGGATCACGCTCACAGCACGGGCCTGAGTCTTCAATAGTACGTAGCAGACACCTCTTGTCTGGTGGTGGCCTAGTGTGGCTGTCAGAATGGCAGCACCTGTCAGCGCAAGGCACATCATGCCAGCGTCTCGCTATGAGCTCCCAGTCCAGCTATATAGCGAGGAAGGAAAAATCATAGCCCCATATACAACACCAATGGTGTGGCATCGCTCCGTACACCACACACATTCCACTCACACATGCTGAGCGTACACTGCAGAATCCTGAGTGTTCATTTAACTCGGAGAGTGTAAAAAAAAGGGGCCTGGACTGGACTTTGTTGCAGTGTATAGCAGGAGAGAGTGCAGAACTGTGTGTGTGGGTTGGATCCTCTCTCTGTACTTCTCTCTCTCACATGATTCCCCTGACTCCTCTCCCCAGGGATCAGCCATCTTGGTCATCAGCTCCACTCTTGGGTCAATTGCACCAGCAAGTGGTCGGGGAAATAATGTGGAGGGGGAAAAAATGGTCCGAGCCATGATGCGCCATCCTTCACATGGCTCATAGATCATGCTATAGACAGCTTTGCCGAGGCTCCTGGATAAAGGAAAGCTTGTAGGGACGTGTAGCGTTAATGTGTTTGCGTCCAGCGTGCATCTCTGCATGTTTAAAGTGAGTGAGTGACTTCTCTTCCCGTTGGAGCCCTAGTAGGGGGAGAAAAATCCTGCCTTGCCAAATTAACTGGAGAGTCTATGCACACAGGCCCCATAGACTAATGAAGAGGCCCAGAGGATATTTGCAGGGTCACACTAAGGAGGTGGTATAGACGCAGAGTGAAAATTGGGCATTAAGTAGGATGCCATGGGTAGCTTCATAGTACTGCAGGCCCCGCTCCCAGGGAACCATCACTGAAATAGGCCCGGAATTAGATGTTTATTCACAGAGTATCTACATTTTTGTGGAGAAACAGTCGTCATTTTTCTTAGCCTGCAGACCCACAAAAAAGAGAAAATACCACTCGTTCAAGGCCATGGTTCTTAGAAGATGGGCTCCAAAGGCAGAGATGGGTGAAATGTAAACAACTTTGGTGGAAACAGTTATAATTTCCAGCCATTTAACTTCGACAGCATCTCAGTGTTCCTCGGTCTAAGGCTTTAATTTACACGTTGTCATGCAACCATGTCGCTCGATGAAAATGATGTAGTTTCAACTGAAAAAAGTGTTGACGTGACTACATTGGCCTTAACGATGAAGGAAGATTCCAGAATGCCAGTGCCAATCATTGTGCTACACTCCACTGCAGAGAGCACAAGGCAGCATTATATGAGACACACTTTAACTGCAAACGTTGGCGTCCATTGGTATTTTACAACTTTGCCTGTTATGAAGGGACTCCAACTGTTCTCCCGATATGAGTTATATAATGGAATTAATAACATTGACCATACATTTGGCGGAAAGTCCCATGAGCCATAGCATTTAAAAATTCTATGGCGTAATATTAACCGATGGGAAAGAAGGAGTTACTGTCTGGATAGGTTTAATTAGTTTAATAAGAGCCATAGCAGATTTTTCATGCATTCTACAATATGTATTAGCAAAAGCATACTGTAATTACGTGTCATATTTATTTTCAACTTTAATATCAATTACAATTTCCTCAGAGGACTGTGATAGTCATTTTCAAATGGTGATATAATTTTGTTCATTACATTTTCCATCATGAAATCTGGATGTCTGTATTACCGTTGTATAGCTGAAAAGAGGCTGCAATTATAGGATTACTATCTGTTTGCTTGATGAATTCTTCTTCCACCATGTTGTTTGATAAATAAGGACATATGTCAAATCTTGCTCTATGTACAGTAATTAAAGTGAAAAATACTGTTACAATGTAAATCCTTAATTGGACTCCAAGAGAGATATTGGGAATTTGTCTTTAATAATAGGTGATGACTGGGGACAGAAAAACAAAGCATGTTGAAATGTGGCTGTGGAAGTTCAATTAATCACAACATAGAAAACAACCAATTTAGCATAGCTCATTCGGGGAATCGCTACGCCCAGGTAATGTACTTTTAATCATCTCACTTCAGCTTCTCACAGCACAACAGTGAAATAAAAAGAAGTCTTCTCTGGGTGGATAATGCTGCTGTGGGTGTTGCAAAATGCTTCACTTTAATAGGGCACAATTAATAGGCAGCCAGTAAGAGGTCTGCCATTCTCAGCAACACTACTCTTGTGGTTTCTGTGCAAATAGTCATGTGAGTAAAGTGCTTAATGTGTGACAAGTTGGTCAGGTAGCCCTATATATATGCAAAGTAGGCTGTCAGTGAGTCTGTAAATCTCAGGTTTAAACATCTGGGTGGCACCCCATTTTCAACTAGTTAAAAGTCAATTAAATAATATGCACATATTGATCTCCCATTCCAACATTTATAGCATTACTTTGACAAGTTGGGCATGTGCATCTTTGATCTCCCATCAAAGATACAAAGTTTTCTGGTGTTTACCATTCCCTCATTAACAACGCTCCCCGCCATCTGTGAAGTGCGGCAAACACACCTGCTTCACCCTGGGCTTGTAATGGCTTTTCTCGATGTGCATGGGGTCTCTGACTAGCTCAAGGAGAGAGGGGCTGTTATAGACCTGTCATTCTGGGCATCATCAAACAGCCGCACAGCACCTTGGATTATATTCGCATAATTATGGATATTGTAAGATGTTCAAAATGATCAATTTATCAGGCGCTGTCACCAGAGAAGTTATTAAGTCACTTTGTGTTCATTTCCATGTTCGTAGTGTGGTGTGTTATAAAGAAGGCCCAACTGTGTGTTTTTGGAGCTCTATTTCACTACAGAATAAGAAGCAGGGACACAGAAGTACATTTTGGGGGGGTTACATAATCATTTATTGCATATTCAGGTTCCCCCAAAAAATCTTTAAAATAATCCCTAAATAGCTGGTTTAGTGTGATGAGAAACAGAGGGATAAGTCAAACCGCCTAAAGTCGAGCATAATTAAGAGGTGTTTATAAGAAATTATAATAATACAGTTCTTACTGGGTGTAAACGTTACAGAGATGGCATAATGGTTCAAAAGTAATTTAGCATCATTGCAATTAACAGACATTTTCATTAAGAACTCATAACAATGCCAGTCCCTTTGAAGTCTCTGGCTTTAAACTAAAAAGACTGATGAAACAAGAGGCGCCGGACCACATCAGGTGTTGAGATGAATGAATTCCTGCAAATGAACTTTCACGAGACCCCTCTGGACCCTTTGAACTTGCTGGAGTCTGTTTCTGGTCTGCGCGGGGACGACACAGTGTTATGGTCACTCTTGTGGTATGGTCAGCAGGCCTTGCCCTCTCCACTCCTCTCTGCCAATGTATCTGTTTCCAAATGGGACTGACACAGGCCTTAGCTCATACCCTGCTGAGGTCCTCTGAAACCAGAGACCCTTGAAGTGGACGTCTGCCTGTGTCCAGTCTGCTCCCAGAAGCCCTTTCGGTCCCCATGGTCTCCAAATGTGGCCTGCTGCATGAAGACTTTTTGGACACAGCCTGGTCAGTGGGGCATCTCCACCAACCCCCCACCCCTTACCACCGCCACCACTAGTAGCCATACTAACCACCAGCAGCCTGTAGCCGACCAGGGAGCAGACCACCCTGGGCTGGTCAGCAACCCCGTCTTACACCTGCCATAAAACTTAAAAGCTACAGTCTCATCCCCCAGCTTTGAAGTGTTCAAAGCATAGCTGACTGACCTTTGATGCGACTTTGGACGCAACACATGTTCTGTGCGCCCATGTATAAACGCAGGCCTCTCGGCAGACAAGACGGGATTGTTTACCTACATGTGCGAAACGTAAGGGCCTGTGCATGGCAGCCATGCATAGAACCACACTATTCCCACAAGTGAAGTTTCCTTTGGTGGAAAAGAGACACACAAGTGTAGAACCGGACATTGCTTGACATCTCCTATAGGCCTGCCATGTGTTCAAGTCCACTGGTGTTTAACTGAAAACACCTTCTCTTCTTGTCCCCGTTGCTCATACTAGGCCGGATTCACTCTGAGTTACAGAATGATGTAGAAAAAGAGGGAAGCATTTCAGGTTCTGCCACACACCAAGCAGACGAAGAATGTCCAGCAAGACTCTGATTTGTTTTGTTTTTTTAAGATATTCTTTTTGGCTTTTTCTGCCTTTATTGATAGTAGACTGACAGGAAATTGGGAGTGAGATGGGGAAAGACATGCGGCAAAGGCCGCCGGGATCGGGAGTCGAACCCGCGGCACGCCGCCAGGCTGGCTCAGCAGCCCAGGTGCCCAGACGGTTGAGCTAACCTTCTGGGCCTGCATTGTTTTTTTGCATTTGTTTTAAGTACTCGCCAAAGCACAGTGATAAGACACGTGCACTGCCTTTCACCACATTTTCTATGAAATTGTATTTAATATGTATTATGTTTGTAATTATACTACCCTCTCTACACCCCACCCCCTTACAGATAGCATTGCTCATGCACTGTAAATAGCTAGCTGTTTTACAAGGCATTAAATATTTGACAGAACAGTAAGCTCATAATTACACCAGACCAATCCCTGTCATGTACTTACTATGGCTCTGTATAAATGTCAAACAAAGTAGGCTGATATATTGCCGGCCATGGGGTTTACATGCCTCACGTGCTAGTGTCTGAATGACAAGACTCAAGGTGAAGTAATTAAACGTGCTGGACTTTATGTGCACATGCACGGTTGCACCATGCACAAGACGTCGAAATGGAATATGCCTACACTTGAGTTTGGCATACCTATAGCGAAAACGAGAGCCCTGATCCGCCTTGCTACACAAAACATTTGCTTTCTGTTGTGGTAATCATGTGGCACGTGCACACCAAGGACAAAATGAATTATACTGTAGGCCTACCAGAACTCACCTGAAGCACAATCTGTCAGCAAAAAAATATAATCTGTGAAATGATTAGATAGCTCGCTGTGCAGATGTCAAAAATGTCCCCACTCAGTGTTTAGGAACTTTCTGAATGGAGCCAGAGGTGCTGGTCTTGGCTAATCCGAGCACATCTCTTGTGTGGGCTCCAGGGTGACTGTGTGGGCCACACAAATGTTGGTGGGGACGAAACAGCCCTAACTGCATGGAGTCTGAACCGTGACCCATGGAATGCTCCATCAGAGGCGTCTCGGGTGTGGGTGCATTTCTCATGAGATTTCACTCCCATGGTGCCATGTCAAATCAAACCTTCGGGAACATTTAATCAAAACGTATAGCACCCCAAAGTCTGGTCTTAGCTGCGGTAGGGCTGATGAAACACAAAATAGTTGCACCCAATTAGTGTTGTTGGACATTTTTCACGTAACACATGCATGGACTCAATCAGTCATTGAATATACAGACGACAGTACAATACTGACCACAAGGCTTTCAGTGAGGCCAAAATTGCACAACATCCACTCTGTTTGCTGATCTGAGATGCAATCTGAGAACTATTCATAATGTAGGACCAAAGTCCTACATTATGAATTATGTTCAATTCACTTGCAGTTGATGCTCACACTGTTGTCTCAGGCAGAGTGCACATGGAAGAGGGAGAAACCGCAGAAACATGAGCAACTCGCAAACCACACTCGTTCACCCCGAAAAGGCTGGATGTGGCAAATACAGTACAAAGAGACAGCAGTGGGCCTATCACAGACACTGCCACAATAGTATAGGCTAACAGTATGGCGGAGAGAAGCTGTCAAACGTATCTGTCAACACCTCCATGTCAGCTGACGTGAAGGGCCCTTTAAACCTTGATGGGCATAAATCAGGAGGCCATTTTGAAACAACAGGGTCATATTCAGCGCCTGCTCAATGTGTGTGTGTTCACATATACACCCTGCCAACATGGGACTCCCTGGGGTAACTGGGCTCATTCCCATCTCAGCCAGACCACAGGTTTAAAACTGATCCATCTAGTAAGTTATACTTGGTCCTTTATGCTTGAATTAAAATGAACTGACTTATAAAAATAAATAACTACGTTTTTGCCTATATGTTTTGAGGCCTGGTTTGTGGACAGTAACTTGCTTCTATGGATACAGTTAGAAATGGAAGGTCTGGTACAAGGTGCAGTATTATGCAGAAACGTACGTCTATATGGCTACAGTTTTTCGACCACAATCTGGCAAACCCAGCTCTGCTACTAAAAATAAATGAATGATTATACTTTCAACTGCATGGGGAAGTAGGGGAACAAGCAAACATAATTAGGCAACAACGGTGTGGTCATACTCATGATAAAATTAAAAGTAATTCTGTTTATATTGCACTGGAAGGGAAGTGGAGCACAGAAATCAAACTTCCGTTCTTTATAAGTCTTCCGACCTGGTCACATTCTTCAAGAGTTTTCATCCCCATCATTCCTTTCACCACACGGAACCCTTTGCTGAGCCTTTGTATTTGACAGATCTTGCTGTGTCCACTACTCCCACTCTTTTCAATGGGGAGTTAGGAGACTGGTAAGGGCTGGAACGACAGTGTTAGCCACGCAAGCAGAACATCCCTCTCTTTTTGTGCACTGGGCTGGCGAAGGGGCAGTGGGGAGGATGCGGTCAGTCTACTCAAATAGAATAGAGGGCTGGGCAGCTGCCTTTGACACAACAAAAGGAGTATAGGCTTTCTGTTAGCCCTGTTTACTTAGTGTTGTTTCTATGCTGTCTGCGTGTCAAACTCAAAAGGGTGTAGATAGATGGAAATGTACACTGTAGGCCTGTGTCACTCATAATTGAGACATTTAAGCATCCTCTTTTTATAGCACGTTGGGTGTTTGTCACATGCAGGTGTGAGGAAATAAGAAGGATTGCGAATGGGGTAGTGTAAAACTGTGATGTGACAATAAACCTGGTTCTGATTCTGATTCTTTCATGTAGAATTGTCTGTCTTAATGGTACAGGCCTAATATGATATATTTTTAAGTGGTGGATGGATCAATCAATTGCAACTAGTTCAATTGCTATTCTTCATCATCATAGAACTTGTAGGCATCACAGAAACGCCTCCTACATGTGCATTGTGTCTGAAATTCATTACCACAATGGCAACTGTTGTGGCGAGGGCTTCATAAAGCTGCAATCCGGAACTTATTTATTCTAATGAATAAAATATGAATTTAACCAATATGGTAGAGTGTATTATTATATCTAGTCTACTCTAGAACATCTGCAGTGGTTGGAGGTGGTCACTCTGTGACAAGTATCCCTGCCTGAAGGATGAATGGATGGGATTCGATCCTATTCACTATACCAGATACCTCTCCATCGGGAGAGTACCAAGCCAAGCAAAAGCAGCCTACTTAAAAGTCACCATCGTCTATCTTTTCTTCACATAGGCAAAACTCTCTTTGAGCCGTGCCTTTGAACCCTTTGATTTTTCCCTCCCGGCCCTTTCCTTAACGCCAGATCTGTTATTATGCACTAAAATTCTTTGGTTTTCCATAGAAACGTGGCTTTTCCCTTTGGGATATTGATGTTTTCTTCCTCCCAGGGGTTATGATATGGTAAATCAGATCTTAAAAGCCACGGACAAATGGCACACAATGCTCGTATTCATGGTTGTTTTTTGTCTTTGTTTGGTTTTGTCTCGTTGTTCAAATGCTCATTTCTCAAATGAATACCAATATTTATTCTGTGGATGTCCCGTGCGCCAGTCACTCGCGGCCGCTTTTCAAAGCTTCAACTCTTTGTTCAAGCAGCAGGTTGCTTGCACCACCGAGACGCGTTACTGTAGTGTGTGCTAAACCATAAACAATAAAAAGGTTGTGCTCTCTCTCTTTCTCTCTCTCTCTCTCAATTCAAATACGTTTACATTGCCAAAGCAAAAGTTATGCCAAATCAAAATAAACAATGTATTTATACTACAATTAAATCTCCCCCCTCTCTCTCTCCCTCTCCCTCGCTCCCTCTCAGCCCCCTTCTCTCGCAGACACGCGCACCCCGGCCTCCCCCCGCCTCCCTCTCTCCCCATGTCCCTTTCACACAGACAGATAAAAACACATAATGCACCTGTTACAAGCCCTTCATTTTATATTATTCATAATATATTATGGAATAGGCCTATATTTCCCCTTTTAGATGGAATAATGTATGAATTACTTATAACTGGAAGACTATGTTGAAGAGAAACGTGCATGCATGGGCACGGCAGAAAGCTTGAACAGTATTCTTCTTTTCAGGGTATTAAATCGACACCGAGGCCTGGGCTGTCTTCAGCCTCTGCTTTGGGGTGCTGACATGTCTGATAGACCACGCTTTCTCCCTGCATTGTCATCCTGTCATCCCAACAATGTACATCTTCGGGACACCAATTTTGGAGGGCTTTGATCTGCAGACTGAAAGGAACAAAGTTATGGTGAGAAGGCGGCTGTTGGGGGAGGGGGGTCCCTGCATGACCCCCAAGGCCCCCCGTCTCCTCCTCCCAACCAATGCATGTTATAACAATGTAGAAAGACAGAAAATTGATGATTAATCCAACGATATAATGAACAATTGTAACATTACTCTCACATTCCCTCACGAACCAAATACATTAACATTTTACATTTTGTATTTTCTTTAATAGAGGACACACACAAAATAGTATAGAGGCATTATTCACTGCCATATTCACATCCATTCACATTCAGGATCCTTCTCCTGTACTTTTTTCTTTCAACTCTTTAGAAGTTTTATTTTACAATTTGATCTGCAGTTAATTCAAAACACAGAAAATTATCCATTGTGTAAAATATATAGCCTGAAAGCCTGAAACTTTTGTTTATTTAGAGAACATTATTGTGCATAACAATCCAAACAAACTCTGACTAAATGATTGTATATTTTAAGCTAACAAATCTCTAATAGCAGAAGATTGATTTGATATTGCACACTGCGATTATTGGTTGATGTCAGGTAGCCGTCAGCCACTCATGCATGCTGGACACCTGACAGTATAGCTCCTATACTGTATCTTTTAGGTATTGCTCATTAGTTCAGTGCTGAGACAACCTAATAATAAGTCATGGCATGCTGGGCATAGCACGATTTGTGATAATTGATATAAAGGCTTACCCAAAGCTATATCGGGAATGCAATCTAATTATTATATGACACGTATATTGTGATATTTTCATATTTAGGTTATACAAAATATGGTGTAGGTCTAATACAGTATATCATTAATTATGTTGTATACTACTTTTGTACTTGAGCATGGATTTGTTTTGCTGTAATATTTCTGTTCAGGTATAACTTTATGAGAATAAGAATTAAGGTGAGAATTCTGGACCTCTATAACTTCACCCAACAGAGATGTAAAGTCTGACATGAAGGAGACGTTTCTCTTTTCCTACAGTAAGAAATACATTATGCATGTGAGAGGTTTATGGGGTTCCCAGTTCCCAGCTCTCATGGTATAGTACATAACAGCCCATAGAAAGAAATGAATCACCTTGAATCCATGACATTTTCCATACTCTGCATGCCATAAGAAACTAAAAGCAAATGGATATGGATAGACGTATGCCTATAACAATTCCAATCCAACCAATATCACACTGAATAATCAGAGCACAACTATCATAAAGTATACAGTCCATGGTATTTTTTTTTACTTTACTTAAGTATTTTCAATGTTCACTATACTTTTACTGAACTGCAACTCAGAGGCAAATATTGCACTTTTTACTCCACTTTACAATTATATTAAAACTTTAGTTAGGTATTTTCTAGTTTTGTATTATTATTATTATTTGATAGTTGATCTACAAGCTCACAATGTACCGAGATTCGATGCATTGTGAGCTTGTAGATCTGCTATTTTCAAACGATTTTATACATTTTGTATAGGCTGTATACATTTGAAAACGTGTGAAATGTAATATTCTGCATAATGAATGAGTATAGCCTTTTTGGTACTGCAGCATTTTCATACCAATTCTAGAAAAATCCAGACTTTTACATAATTGTATAACAGTAACATGGGCTATATTTCTACATTACAGAATAGCTAAAACATGTGAGTAGGCAACGCCTATATATACTTCTTCCATCACTGATTAGTTTGGATGTTTTTTATGCAACATTTTACAACACCTTACAAGCTATTCAGGATCCCAGCACCCTGCCTCACTGCGAACATCCGTCTGCTGAATAGAACGTGTCACGCCAGCGCATGTCCCCAAACAAAAGACAATTGTGATTTAGACAAACATTGGGGGGAAACATAAAGGCAAAGGTCAAGTTCTCTCTTGGTTTAAGTGCTCGTGGACCTAACGGGTGCAACTAATGCATTGCACCTTCGATTCAAAAGAGATGCAATTAGCCTGATTGGTGATGTTGTGGAAACATTATGTGGTGTTGTGTTATTACCAACCAGCTTCAACTTATCGGCTATAGGTGATATAATCCTTCACGACGAAAAGACTTGACTAAACTATAGGGATCATCGTTATATTACAAAGACAGGGCGAGGGTGACCGAATAAAGGAACGAATGCGTGATTTCTTAGAGGCAGTACATTTTTGATGGGACAGTAATACAGACATGCATTTCTATAATTAATTGGACATTTCTTATGAATCTGCTGCAATTTGAATACCGTGCATTGCCCCAGTTTGCCAGTTAAATTATTTTAAGGAGCAAAGGATTTGGAAAAGGGGGGGGGGGGGTGCACGTGTTAATTGCGTGGCAGGTATAGGCTGCAACGTCAGGCAGGTCTAATCCTTTCTATTGAGTTCTGGTGGATTTAATGAGTGGCAGGTAGGGCGGCTTCCTGCCTTCTCACGTGCTAAAATAGCCCTCGCGCTGCACGCAGTCTTCGACCCTGGCTGGGTACAGGAAACAATTGATTTTGAGCATAAAGTTAATTATGCTTAGAATTACACAGTCCTTACGCCGGATCAGGATTTGACAGCCCTCTCACATATCATCCTATACCTCGCCTATAGACCGATTCACAGAGGGGTGCCATGCATTACTGAGGTGTAATACATGGAGCAGGTGATCTGTAGACCAGGTGTAGCTAATCAGTGCTGCTGCACTTAATGGTACACCATTGCACCCAGGAAACCCTCTGTGAATCGGTCTATAGGTCTATATCTGTGTGTGTGTGTGTGTGTGTGTGTGTGTGTGTGTGTGTGTGTGTGTGTGTGTGTGTGTGTGTGTGTGTGTGTGTGTGTGTGTGTGTGTGTGTGTGTGTGTGTGTGTGTGTGTGTGTGTGTGTGTGTGTGTGTGTGTGTGTGTGTGTGTGTGTGTGTGTGTGTGTGCGCGCGCGCGCTTTTGACTAAATTTGGACACATAAATGAAAGGAAGTAAATCCTTGTGCTTGCCTTGTCTGCACAGTTTCCTAGGCTACACAAATGAGTGTTATATGTATTATGAACATAGCCCTAAGCCCAAATAATGTCACAGTGGTAGACTATAGACTTATTATGCACAAAAATATATGTACTTTTCATGAATTAACTCATGGGCAAGTCTTGCATATATGTTGGTTACATATTCTAAACTGTGATGGTGTATACCAATGATATAAAATAAGCTAGAATCAAGATGCTATACAGTTTATTTTTTATTATACCCTGAAGATACAAGAAAATAGAGGTATTTTGCGATTTTGCATCGTATACATGCAGCCTGCAAGAATATGTTTATAGTCTGTTGTTTAATGGGCTATGATAATACAAATAATAATATTAATATCAATATGATGATTATTTTTATTGTTGTTATTATTTTCACCATAATCTCGTCGTTGTTGATATTAAAAAGAAGAGATAGGACAATAAAGTTTTTTATGGCCAAAGAGGGAAATAAAGAGACCCAGTGACTTCACTGTAGAAATTACATAATGTAATATGCATCAAATTGAGAGGAACCTGTCACCAAAAGGCGTTTGTTTTATTCTATGAGACGTGGATTGCTTTGTTTCAATACTGTCATATCAAAATGATTGACAAAGTAATAAACGCGTCATGCTGCTTTGTATCTTATTATGGCGCAGCATTTGCATTGGACATCGAGGCGAATATGACAACCTTGACACGCATGGGGATTTGCTGTCAAATAAACACGTCTCTAAGCATTCCATTGTCGCAACAACATGCACTCCGTGCATTGAAATTCAAATTCTTATTCGAAGTTCGTGCATCCATTTGATCAAAAATACATTTGTTATCGGATGTGCAGTAATGAAACAAACTGTGATAGCAGATGTATCCAATCTCTGCTTCCTGTCAGTCAAGACAATATAGAGAAGGGGGAAAGGGATATAGCCTATACACAAGAGGAAACTAACTATGGATAAATTACACTTTACTCTTCTTTGGTGACTAATATAGACCCTCATCCCCTCATCCTTATATATTTAGGTACAAGTCTGCGTGAAATTGCTTGCATGCTAATCAAAAGCCTGGCAATGAAATGTATAAAATATTCTCTTCAGCGCATATAGCAGTTTCGACTCTTCATAATACTGTCATTATAGTTGCTGGTATAACATTTATTTCCCATTGTGTGCCATGCACCTTGTATCAGGTTATCCCTTTGTCGTGTCGTGTCGTGTCGTGTCAGCGGTGGGGCTGACACAAGTATAATAATGGTTAATAGAGCGTGATAGAGAGAATGGTATTAAGTGTGCAACCGAGATGTGTCAAAGGCAAGGGAAAAGTCTATGTCTTCATTAGCTTGATCTCCAAGGCCCACCGAACATTTCATTAATTCGCAATTTATGAATGTTTGACAAATATTAAAGAGTATGTAAATATGAGAGGCATAATGTATTTCCTGCGGGAGACGGGCGAAATGACCCAAAGTCTTTGATACTGGTAGAGTGATCACATGCATTATGTCTCTTCTCAAACTGTGCTTTTGCTATGCCTCGTCTTCGGAACATAGTTCCCATCTTGAGTCTGACGTGTGAAATAGTGCAGATAAACCAATGATTCATATGCTGGCAGCATTTGCATCTCCTAATACTCAGTGTTATTTTTGATCTATGATGACATATGACTCTTTATCGAGCTCACCATTATCGTCTAGTCTAAACCAGTGGTTTTTAGTTCTAAAACGGTTCATTTCCTTGTTTCTGAACCACTTCCAGTAGGATGCAGTAAATCAAATGCACACGTGTATTTTTTATTTTTATTTTATCAAGTGCCATATAGGCCTATATTTTAGCACAATATTAGCCTCTTAATAATTAACTTTTAAAGGTAAAAAGACATTACAGCATCTGAACAGGGGAAAATGTCACTGCGAAATGTCAAACAACGAGTTGAATTAACCCATGACATTTTATAGCCATTTGCTACATTTATAATTCATGCTCACAGTATTCGTTTTGTAAATATATTTATGTTGTTTTATATAGTTCACAGTTTGTTTCTAGATCGAACAGTTTCTCAAGCGCATATTTTCACACAATAAAATCATATGGGGGAGGGGGGAGGGGGTCAACACGAAGATAAGTCAAGTGATGATGAATTATATCGGAGATCTTCTTAATCGCCAGAGGGCAAGTACTCAAATTCATAATCATTTATTCTGCATGATGTATGGCCCACTGTTATGGATCTGATAACTTTAGAATGAGGAGCTATAGCTATACTTTTCATTAGTGTTGCATTAGTGCTGTATTACGGTGTATTACGATCATATTTGCATTGTAATACAGGCAGATGATAGATAAGGCGGCCTACTGAAATCATAATGTGAAATATTTCATAATAAATGTAATGAAACCACGTGAGCCCACCACCGCCATTAGGTTTCTTGTTATGGAGAAAAATATCATATTGAATTGCCTCTTTTTCGTTTGAACGCATGCTGTGAGCTGCAATATTTGGCGCAAATCCAAAAGACATTTTGTAAATATACTTGACAGTAGGCTATACAGTAGCCTACAGATTCCTCGTCATCAGATGCCTTGTTTTTGCCCAAAGAAGATGGTGCAGTGAGTATTTTTAGTAAAAAGTATATATAGGCCTACCCCAACCGCAATTAAATTATATGCCTATCTATACCCTCTTTCACTGTTAAAATTCAGCACTCCCCTTCTCCTTTTCGCTCAACTTCCATTTCTCCATCGATCCTAGTGTTTTTCCACGTCTGTCATATAGGCGTTCAACAAGTTCTCCGCTCGACAGTATACAGGCTATAGGCCTACTTATATCGTGCCTTTATTCGTGCAGTGGTTCTCAAGGTGGGGTCCGTGGGGGGGGGGGGGGGGGGGGAGTCATCAGCTAAATTTGCGCTATAAGCATTTTAACCACTTTATCCATATGTTGTTGGCTATTCAAAAACTATGTAGCCTACTTTGTGCCTTATAATTCATGCGATCTTATAGACTATACATCTGCTATTTAGGCTAACCTTCATCTGCTGTTTGGAAGGGGGGGAAAAAGTTTGGATATTGGATTATAATATTTTTAACGCAAAATGTATCTTCTGGGTATCCCTGGCACAAAAGATTTTCTGATGGAAAGTCCGCGCGGCCACCACCCCAATACCCATTGGGATGGTGCCATGACATTGGATTGGAAGGTTCGTTTGATATACAACTGATAAGCATGGAAAGAAAGAAAGTTATAACAACCTTAACTATATGGACTATGACTAAACCAAATTATAAAACAGCAAAAGGAAAACTATCTGACACATTGGAAAGAAGCAACACAAAAACAGAGTAAACTAGAATGCTATCTGGCCCTAAACAGAGAATACACAGTGGCAGAATACCTGAGCACCGTGACCGACCCAAAACAAAGAGAAATCTTAACTAGGTACTGCAGACTCAGTGAGCACAGTCTCGCGATCGAGAAAGGCCGTCATAGGCAGACCTGTATCCCGAGAGAAGACAGACTATGCACCCACTGCACACTAAATGAAGTGGAAACCGAGCTACACTTCATAACCATCTGTCCATTGTACCAAGACATCAGAGACACATACTTCCCACAGATTACAACCACACACAGAGATTTTGAAAACATGACCAATGACAAAAAACTCCCATATCTGCTGGGCGAAGTACAACAATGTGCAAACACAGCAGCAAGATTTGTGAGTTGCTGTGATAGGAGAAGGATATATCAAATGTAACACAACCACCCTACTAATCATTGTGTAGTATATTCCTGCACTATACCTGCATCGAGTGACCTTGGTACATAGAATTTAATCTATTGAAGATTCTGCCCTTCAAATGTACATCATTTTCGTTTTGATTGTATTGCTGTATTGTTGTATTGTTCTTTCTGCTTTGGCAATGTAAACGTATGTTTTCTCATGCCAATAAAGCCCTTTGAATTGAATTGAATTGAATTGTACTAACTACTCCATCTTTAGTTAGTTCTCACTTTCCTCCAGATCAAATTAGAGTGGAAGCGCTGAGATCAAAAGAGACAACATGCGCACGGGTCGCTCGATTCATTCACGCAGCTGCATTGAGAGACTCGAGGCCAACAAGCGTATCATGCATTGAAAGGGGAGCGTGCTATTCAAAGTGCAGGTGCGAACATTCTGGGACATTATGTGGAGGTGGTTAGAAATCCGTGTTCATCATGGCGCACTGACTATAGGGGCTGATTCGCATTGGAGGGAGCCCACTCATCCATGAAAGTAAAATAACTTAGTTCCCGAAATCTGTAGATGGTGGTAATCCCAAACTCTAGGGGGTTTGATGCAGGCAGCCGAGCCGCCGACCCACGTTGCATGAAGCTCCATCCTTGGATAAATGGCTTCCACCGGTTCTTCTCACGTCGTGTTAAATTCGTTTAAAAGGTATACATTTTGGATGGTAATCATGGTACGGTTCATTCATTTGGATCTCCTGAAATTATTTCATATACATAAAGTTCACATTTTCGTTTCTGACCTTGGGTGAAACCAACGGGAATGGTCGTCATCATTGTCCTATAAAGATCTTTAAAATGTGACCTCGGAATTGTTGCTATAATGCCACCGTTAATGACAACTCTCCCTGTCTGATTCTGCGCTATAGGCCGGCCTGTAAAATGTTGCACCTGTCTTTTTTCCTTCCATACGCATTTCGCCCACTTCATTTAATTATGACACTGTGCTGGTGGAGTGTTGGGTGGGCGTGAAGCGGAGGGTGGGGGCAGCAACGCTTTTTGCTATAGCAGACTGCTAATCCCCCTATTAAAAGGGCTTTGTTCAATAATGCAGGACAGTTTCCGGAAGTGGGATTACCGCCTTCATTATTTTACAAAGAAATTATTTATTCACACTCCAATGAGTCTTTATGGCCTAATGGAGAAAGGTCCTCGTCCTCCCAGCACAAGAAATACAATGTATTCATTTTCTTTTATTATATGATCCATTTTTGGATCATAATCTTGATTTTAATTTGAATCCTATATGATATTTCATGTGAAGTTACATGTTGGTTACTGTTTCCGAAAGGTATCAGCGAAGTGGATAGTGCAGTGCAGTCTCTAGTCTCTTTCCCTCCTGAAACACACACACACACACACACACACACACACACATGCACGCACACGCACGCGCGCGCGCGCGCACACACACACACACACACACACACACACACACACACACACACACACACACACACACACACACACACCCACTGACACACACACCTGTTCTCAGTTGATATCAGATCAGAGGTTGTGTGAGGCAGTTGATGGTGTGAAGCAGCAGTGAGCCTGCAAAGAAGGTCCCTTGAGAAGTAATTTACTACTTTACTTTATACTTGTAGCTATAGGCTACATGCTGCACACATAATTGGCTAAATGTACAACTTCAAATTTAAGTTTTTTCTATACGACTGCCTGACTCACACTCTCTCTCTCTCTCTCTCTCTCTCTCACACACACACACACACACACACACACACACACACACACACACACACACACACACACACACACACACACACACACACACACACACACACACACACACACACACACACACACACACACACACACACACACACACACACACACACACACACACACACACACACAGAAAAGGAGAGTGAGAGAGAGTGAACATCCCCCTTTATTACAAAATGCCCCTTTAAATGTTGCCTTATCTATCAGTTTCAGAGTTGAATGGAAATTGTTTTTACACGACTCAGTCCGGCCCTTGTCCACTCTGACATGTGGAACTAAAAGCCTGAGACGGCGCAATGGAGTGGAGTCGAACA